>NW_020664393.1:32250727-32345863 GCF_002925995.2 Terrapene triunguis
CCGGGGGGAGGGCGGCGAGCCCGGCTGTGGCCCCGCGCTCCCCGGCGGCCGGAGCGCCGCGCCGCCCCCCTCCAGGTGCCGCCCCAAGCACCAGTTTGGGTGCTTGGTGCCTGGAGCCGGCCCTGAAGGGAAGTAACATTTTTCCTTTTTTTTTTTTTTTAGTGACTATCAATATGTATTCCACTCTTGGAGACTCCCAACTGTAGAACCATACAGGAAGAGGGATACTGGAGTCTCAGAAAGGTAAAGATTGAAGGACTGTCTTGCCAAATGAAACATCAAGTGCTTTGTAAATGTATGGACTCAACTCCAAGTGGCAGCCTTAAGAAATCTCTACACTAGGAGTATTTTTAAGAGAAGTCACAGAAGCAGTCTGAGCTCCAGTGGAGTGAACTTTTATCAGACCAGAAGGATTACATTTAGCATTCCAATAAGAGAAAGTAATGCAACCGGAAATAACTCTTCCGGCATAGACCTCGAACAATCTGGATGAAACTCTGAAGGTTTTGGTTTTGTTTAAATAAAAATATAATGATGCAGCAACAAGTAAGGAATGTAGACTTCTTTCACATCATTCATGTGGGGTTTTGGAAAATATATAGGTAAACAAGTTGTTTGATTAATGTGGAAATCAAAAACAATTTTAGAAATAAAACTAGGGTGAGATTGAACTGATACCATGTCTCTATGAAAAGCTCTATAAAGTGGACCTTACATTCAAGTCTGAATTTCTCCCCATTTTGCAGGCCAAAGAAACAGCAACTGGAAATGGAGTCCTCATAGAGATGATGCAGAGAATACGTGGCTAATGACTAAAACGGTGGTTTCATTAAAGCAGCTTGTACCAAATGCAAACCCCATGAAGGAGATAAGTTTTTAAAAGGGTTAGTACACCTAAGACACCATTGGATGGGAACAGACCTTATAGTTTTGAACTTGGGAATGGGAAGCCAATATAACCACTAAATGAACTCTTATAGTACTGGAGAGGCCAGCTAACCTTAGATATAGCAGATAGTACAAAATAAATGGGCTGTCTGTAGAAAAAAGTGACCCACGTGTAACCAATGCAGCAATGTCTGTCTGAGTTTGCAGAGAGCCTAAAACTTTAGTTCTGAATTGTGAATTCATAATAAAAAAGCATGAATTCTTTCTTAAAGTGCAAACCACAACACAACTTTAAATATGGAGCTGGCAACTGGTGCCTCCATGAGTATTGTCAGTTAACAAGGATTGATGGTATGGTATGGCGTCCATCTAGGAAATAAGATCCTCCTCATGACATATCTCCTCCTTGATGTTCTCAGACAGGTTACTGAAGGCAATAATCCAGGAGGGCCCAGAATACATTACAATCAGCCCACGATGCCTATAATGCAACAGCTTGCAGTGCTGTCTAAATCCTTACCATAAGACCTTAAAATGGTCTTTAAATACTTTAAATACTAAAATACTTTAAATGGTTCTAGGATTGCAGAGCCCACCACACTAATTCCCACAGTGTAGATCTAAAAGTTAATATATTATATTCTGAGAACTTCAGTTACTGATGAAGAAATTTTCCTTTTAAGATGTTGCAGACTGTTACATTTTTAAACAGTCAGTAACCTGCAGCCATAATACTATTTATAGCTTTAATATCGTGTATTTAAACTTCTTTTGTTTCTTTTTCATTTAGAAGCCCACATCATCTAATTTTCTCTTACCTTCATTTTCCCCCAACCTCCTCTTGTTTGTACCTGAATATCAAGTAACTGCATGACAGTTTAGGACAATGAATCATGTACTTTCTAGTGGGTATTATATATTTCATAGAAATAAAGTAATATACAATATAGGTATTACCTGATTTTTGAAATTGTTAGGTTGTAAATTTGAATATATTGTATTATTTCATCTAAAAGGCGATCAGTCATGGAATCAAAATCAGCAAAGGTATCATTCTGTAGAAAGGAAAAATAATTACATATGTTCCAAATACAGTGAGTTATTTTACATTCAGTATAAATTCTTATTCATCAAATATATAACAACTAAACCCACCTATAAAAACATGCTTACTAACTTTGATATCAGAACACAACATTGCAGCACCCCCCAGGTGGGTTTTTTTGGGAGGAGGGAATAAACTGTCTGTACATCGTTTTAGAAGTACTTTGCTCTAAAAAGCACCAAAACGAATATTAACAGTACCATTAGTCTAACCTCTCTCACATATGCACAGTTCTCATCAGCTGGACAGAGAAAAGACAAACCACATATCCCAGATTAAGCCACACTATATCTGAAATGATAATATGAGGCAATTTACTGTATGCAACTGTAGAATTTACTATATGCACCTCTCTCCTATTTCAAAGTGTGACAAGACGGCCCTTATTTCAATCTAGGGCTCCTTCTCTACACTAATTAATAACAACAAGTTACAGTGGCTGTAGACTGAGATCAAATGAGTTGTTTCATCTTACATCCATTAATTACTGGCTATCTGAAGTACATCTAGAACATGTATTGTAATTGGCTAAAAATCATATTAAAATGTCAACTATATTTTTTTCAAGCTAAAGTAATTTGAAAACTATTCTAAAAAAAAATCAAATGAATTTAAGATTGGTAATTGCTACTGATTTATCATCATCATGCCAATATTGCAATGCAATGACCAAAAAAAAGAAAAGAAAGGCTGACTATTTTGTGGTTCTCAGATTCTGTTCCATGAAACATTAGCTCTTCTTTCTTCCCACCCTGGGCTTCACTCTTGTCAGCTAGGATGGGGAAAAATTAGGGGCGTTCTAGACTTAATTGGTTATTATGCTGAGAAGAAGAGAGGATTCCAGATTATATTACTATACCTCTGAATGCGCTGTAGAGTTGTATTAATTTATATAATGAGTATAAATTATAATATATATTTAATTTCAAGGTCATGCCAGTTTGTATAACTGCTTTAGTGTATAATAAAATTAAACCTCAGATTCTGCAAAGGGATTCACTTGCATGGACCATTTTATGACCACTGAGTCTCCCTAATTACAATAGTTATCTGAAACGGCTAAGCAGTCTGTATGCATGGATACTTCTGCAGGATCAGGGTCTATACAATACAATAATAATGGTAACTAAGAAAACATTTTTTAAAAATGTATACAATTTCATTTATTGTATGAAAATCCTTTTGTTGTTTACAAATACCTGGTTCCTCTCAGACATAAGAAAATCTATTCGTCCTCCAGGTAGTCCAAGCTCAATGTAAGTCTTCACTAATCTTAGATCTGCACTATTACCTTTAAAACAAACAAACGAAAAAGGTTAAAAGGTTTGCTATGACAAAAGTTATCTTGCTATTTAACAAGGTAAATATACTAATTTAGAAACAAAACAGACAAAATGGACAGACAGACAATTGCAGCACTGGCACTTCCCAGCAAACTAATGCAAATTTTATATTTTACCATATCAAAATTAAAACTAACTAAGACCTCTGATGCTGTAGTAGCAAAACCAAACACAATGATACAATCACAATCTACAGAAATGACACAAAGCTCAGTCATTTTGGAAAACCCAGGACTTAAGTAGTTAAGTTTTGGTGACTACGTATATAATATTTTACATTCACTGGATGTTAAGCAAAAAGTACAACAATGTACTAACTAATTCTGTTAAAATTCAATGAAATGAACTCAGACTGGGGGAGGAGTAAAGGAGGATTAGAGAATTTGAGGGATGGGAGAGAGGAGTAAGGGACCAGTTAGAAGTAGCACTACATAAGGATTAGTAAAGTAGAAAGGCAAAATGGATTATAGAAAAAGAGATTACTGACCTGTTCAGTAACTGTTGTTCTTCAAGATGTGTTGTACACGTCCATTCCACTCTTGGTGTCTGCGTGCCCTGCCGTTGGAAACTTTTTTCTTCTGTGGTACCCTTTGGGTGACTCGAGAGCCTCTGCTGCTGTGCACCACTGTGTACACGTATAAAAGTCAGAGCTGCCCCCAAGTCTCCCTAGTTTCTTTTTGCTGGAACTTCAAAGTAGAAGGGTAGGAGGGCGGTTTGTGGAATGGATATGTGTAACACATCTCGAAGAACAACAGTTATTTAAACAGGTTAATAACTTCTTTCTTCTTCGAGTCATTGCACATATGCATTCCACTCTTGATGACTCACAAGCCATGAAACTCAGAGTCTATTTCAATAAAGATTGTAGAACTTGTCCAACTCTACCATTGTCACTAGTCCTAACGACAGTATAATGGTATGCAAACATATGGACTGAGGATGAGTTTACCGCTCTACAAATGTCCACAACTGGAACATGTGCTAGAAAAAGCAGCTGAGGCAGATTGATTGTGATCTCACTGAATGAGCTGTGGCTCTGCTTGGCAGGGTTACATTAGCCAGGTCATACCACATGCATATACAAAAGGCTATCGAAGAAGAAATTTTCTGAGTGGAGGCTGATTGTCCTTTTATTCTGTCTGCCACAAGTACAAACAATTGGGAGGACTTCTGTCCAGGTAGAATGCCATAGCTCTTCTGATGTCCAGAGCGTGCATACATTCCTCTTCCCTACTTGAATGTGGCTGTGGGCAGAATACGGGTAAGTACATTGACTGGTTGATATGGAAAGAGGACACCACCTTTGTGACAAACTTCAGATGAAGACGCAGGTAAACTTTGTCCTTAAAAAGATCATGTAGGGAGGCCCAGACATTAAGGCACACAGCTGTTCTTCTCTTGTGGCTGAGGTGATAGCAACCAAAAATGCCACCTTCATTGATAGAGGTAGTAGAGAGTAAGTAGCCAAAGGCTCAGATGGGGACCCATAAATCTTGACAACACTAAGTTTAGACCTCCTGGGAGAACGGGGTCTTGCACCTGATGATACAGTTTGACTAGACCTTTCAAAAACCTTATGGACATGTCATTAGGAAAAAAAACAGATCAGTTATCCATTTTAGGGTGGAAAGTTGAAACAGCTGCCAGATGTACCTTGACAGAAAACTAACAGCTTAACCTTGGCGGTTTTAGGTCCAATAAGTAATCAAGTATATGTTAAATGGAGGAATGGGAAGGAGATACTCTGTAATGGAGAGACCTGTTGGAAAAACATCTCCACTTAGAGAGATAAGTAGTCCTAGTAAAAGGCTTTCTACTATTTAGCAGGATCTCTTGAACTTCTTTTGTAAAGACCCTGAGAGCTGCTGACAGCTTCTTTTGAGCAAGACTGCTCTCTAATGTCTAGCCATGGAGCATCTATACAATTAAATGGAGAAATTGCAGGCTCTGGTGGAGTAGGTGATCATGATTTTGGGAGTGTGATGGGGCGTCCGCCCCAGTGGCCTGTAAGGGGTGGGGAGGCTGTGGGGAAAGCAGCCAATAGGAGACGGGCTGTGATGAGCAGCCAACCAGGGCCTGGCAGGCCCATATGAAAAGAGCTGAAGGGCAGGGCACGTGCAGTTAGTTGCTCCCTAGAGCTTAAGGAGGGAGAACAGGCTGGCTTGTAGGAGGAAGAAAGCTAGCACCTTGGACAGAGCAGTGCTGGGCAGGATCAGGAGAGAGAGAGAGAGAGCGCTCCTAGCTGACTGCTAAGACTGGCATGCTGAGATCCTGAGATAAAGATGAAGAAGGTGCTGGAGCTGCAGGGAAGTGGCCCAGGGAAGTAGACTGAGAAGCTGGAGGGGACACAGTGTGTGGCTGCCACCTACAGGGTCCCTGGTCTGGGACCTGGAGTAGTGGGCAGGCCCAGGTCCTCCCCTCATCCCCACTGAGGAAGTGGCTGGACACTTGGACTGCAGTACATTCCCCCAGAAGGGGGGGGAGCACAGAGCGTTGCACAGCTGGAGGGCTCTGTCCTGAAGAGGATGCCATGGTCCTTGGAACGACATGGGTCCAGGCAGCAAGACATCACAAGAAAGCGGCGCACTGGCTAGCAGAGATAATCCCCGGGACAGCCAGCAGGAGGTGCCCTCCGTCACAGGGAGATTAGGTCCAAGTATAAAGGAAGTGAGATTGGAGATTTCACTGATGCATCTGGAAATACTTGGACAAAGAGACCACTCATGGTAACTCAAACTATCTGCTCAGGTAATCTGCCAGATCATTTTGGATTCCCAGTAGGTAAGAAGCTTCCAGATCAATCAAGTTGGCAATGCAATGCTCCCAAAGCAGAGATGCCTCAACAGAGTGAAGACAAATGGGCTCCTCCCTGCTTGTTGAGGTAAGACAGGGGTGGCCAACTTGTGGCTCCAGAGCCGCATGCGACTCTTCATAAGTTAATATGCGGCTCCTTGTATAGGCACCGACTCCAGGGCTGGAGCTACAGGCGCCAACTTTCCAAAGTGTCGGGGGGTGCTCACTGCTCAACCCCTGGCTCTGCCACAGGCCCTGGCCCCACTCTACCCCTTCCCATGCCCTCCCCTGAGCCTGCTGTGCCCTCACTCCTCTCCCTCGCTCCCCAGAGCCTCCTGCACGCCACAAAACAGCTGATCAGGAGGTGCGAGGAGGGAGGGGAGGTGCCTATCGGTGGGGTGGTAGGCGCTGGGAGCAGGATGGGGGAGTTGGAGGGGGGCTGCTGACGTATTACTCTGGCTCTTTGGCAATGTACATTGGTAAATTCTGGCTCCTTCTCAGGCTGGTTACCCCTGAGGTAAGACATTGCCAATGTGCTGTAAGGACTAACAGACTGTTTCCCTTGATCTGGAGCAGGAAAACTTGGCACGCAAATCTGGCAGCTTTCGGACGTTGAAGTATAAAGCTAAGTCCTCTGCAGACCATAGACCCATGATTCTGTAGAGAATCCAGATGGGCCCCCAACCCAAGGGCAGATGTGTCGGACACTAATGTGAGCATTGGTTGCAGATGGGCAAAGGGAACACCCATATGTACATTGGTGGACAGGTCCAGCCAATCAAGGGAGGCAGGGACATGAGAGGTTATCCTCACCACTGTGTCTAAATTGAGACAGCTCGGTGAGTACACTGAGACTAGCCAACCCTGAAGAATTCTATGGGGCAGTCTGGTGTATTGAACCATGTATGTCCCAGGAGCCGCCAACAGTTTTGTACTTTTGTGATTTGTTGAGCTTTGAGATCTATAATAACTGATCAAATTGCCTGATACTTTGATTTCAGAAGAAAAGTTCTGGCTTGATTCAAGTCTAGTACAGCCCCCATAAACTCTATTCTCTGAACGGGGCAGAGGAAACTTCTCTGCATTGACTAGCAGTCCCAAAGCAGTGAATGTTGACTACATCAGAGATACACTGAACCACACCTGCAGTCTGGATCAGCCCTCGACAAGCCAGTTGTTCAGATAGGGATAAACTTGGACTCCTGATCTTCTGAGGAAGGCAACTACTACTGCAATAACTTTTGTAAAGACCCTGAGAGCTGCTGACACATCAAATGGTAGTACAGTGGGGGGGGGGGGGGGGGGGGGGGGGAGAAAGGGGGGTGAGCCTGATGCGCACTCTCATTAGCCGCTGTAACAACTAGCGATTCTGGAGATGGGTGGGAATAAAAGATAGTCAAACCCTTGGGAGGACACATAGTACTTTTGCTCTGCATGCTTTGAAGTGCAAGACAATGAAGATGGGGTCTGCCATAGTATCTTTATAGGCTCTAATATCACCTCATTGATTGGCAGTAGCACACTAGGTGGACCTGTCACTGATAAAATGTCAATGAGGTGATGAGAGGACTCCCTGACCTCCTCGATCTGAATGCCCAAGTCTAAAGCCACACTCTTTAACGATTCCTGGTAGGTCTTGTAATCATCAGTAAGGTGTGAAATTGCCTCCAAGGAAACAAACTTCTCCAGAGAAGATGAACATGAAGCCAAGACTGGAAGTAACTGAACTTCCGCAGGCTGCTCCTCGGCTTTCTAAGCGCCTCTTCTTGACACTCAGTACTGGGCCTGGACAATTGAGATGGATCAGCTTGGTGCAAGGACTAACCCACCTGGATTAGGGCACAGAGTAGGCTCAATAAGAAGAGGATGTAGAAGTGCAGGGAACCCCCATGGGTTCTAAAATGGCCAATGATAAGGAGCCGGACCCCAGTGACTTCCTGGCCATGTTCCCAGATGAGGGAATGTGGAGAAGGAGATCTAGGTGGGGACCAGTAGATCCTGCTCTGAGGCTGAGAGATATAAGATGCCACTTTTGAGTCAGATGAAGAGGCTTCCCCTTCCTCCAATCATGGAGGTGCTGCTCCAGTCGGTGCCGGGGACTGGTGCAGAGAACTTGGCGATGGGCAGAGTCGCAATCATTGCTGGCTTCCCCTTAGGACAGTACTGATGAGCTGACTATCTGGGAAATAAGCAGCTGGTGTAGTACTGCATGCTGTATCGCTGGCGTTGGTGTCAGATGTTTCAGTAGTCCTGAGGGATGCGACTCCTGAACCACCAGTGATACCAGTACTCAGAGGCAGAGTAAATTCCTTGCTGCTGCAAAGGCCTCTGGGGTAGTTGGCACTGAGATCGTATTTGTCTGCTGCAATGCCGCTGATGTTGACACTTTTAGCACTGACTCGACAGTGTCTTCTCCAGCACACAGCCAATTGTGCTGAATTAGACACTGATTTAGAGAAGGCGTGCTTAAATTTCAGTTGCACTCTACTAGACTGCCTCTCACCCCTCTTTCCATGCTTGGAGAGTAGAGGTCTTCCCCTGGTCAGATACTCTTTGCAAGATTTATACTTCTTCCAAGGCACAGGTGAAAGAGTCCCAGGACTCCGACAGTTGTGGAGGTGCACTTCTAACTGAAGTTAAACACTTGACACCAGGTTGGACCAGGATAGCTCCGAGGATGGTCTGAGCACCACCTCCATCAGCAGCAACTTCAGCCTAGCCTCCTTATTCTTTGTTGTCCTAGGCTTGAATTCCTGGCAAATCTGGCACCAGAGTATTTGCTCCTCCCTCACATTTAAGACAACTACAGCGTGGGTCGTTCACCAGCACAGGTTTTGAGCAGGAGGCTCATGGCTTAAAGCCCAGCAACCGGGGCATGCCTCAGTGCCAGCAGCAGAAAATATATCTATCTATCTATATATATATATATATATACACACACACACACACACACACACACAATATATTTTGGTTTTTTTAAACAAAACAACTAACACTTACTAACTATAACAAGTACTAAACTACAACTATACCATATATACAGAGCAGAGACACAATTGTTCTGGCAATGAACAGGGGTTCCTCCAATGACCATCATGAGGGAGGCCGAGGGCAGCTCTGCCCTTTATACCTATACGCAGTGGCACACAACAGCAGACGGTGCTTGAGCTGCCCAACAAGTATCACCGAGGGAAAAAGTTTTCTGACAGCTGTTTGTGGGCACACAGACACCAAGAACAAAATGCACAAGTGCAATCACTTGAAGAATTACAGAAATGTTGGGCTGGAAGGGACCTCGAGAGGTCTTCAGAGTCCTTCCCCCTGCATTAAGGCATGAGCAAGTATATCTAGACCATCCCTGACAGATATCTGTCTAATCTATTCTTAAAAACCTCCAATAATGGGGAGTCCAAAAAACTTCTCTTACTAGTCTATTCCAGTACTTAACTATCCTTATAGTTAGAAACTTTTTCCTAATAACTAACCCAAAGCTCCCTTGCTGCAGATTAAGCTGATTACCATACTTCTTTTCCTACCTTCAGTGGGCATAAAGAACAATGGATCACATCCTCTTTATAACAGCCCTTAACACATTTGAAAATGCCCCCTCAGTCTTCTTTCCTCAAGACTAAACATGCCTAGTTTCTTAATCTTTCCTCATAGGTCAGATTTTCTAAACCTTTTATCATTTTTTGTTGATCTCCCCTGGACTCTCTCCAATCTGTCCACATCTTTCCTAAAGTGTGCCACCCAGATCTGGACACAGACTCCAGCTGAGGCACCACTAGTGCAGAACAGAGCAGGACAATTACCTCCAGTCTTAGGGCTGGTCTACACTGGGGGGGGGGGGAAATCGATCCAAATTACGCAACTTCAGCTACGCGAATAGCGTAGCTGAAGTCGAGGTATCTTGGATAGAATTACCTGGGGTCCACATGGCGCGGGATCGACGGCCGCGGCTCCCCCGTCGACTGCACTACCGCCGCTCGCTCTGGTGGAGTTCCAGAGTCGACGGTGAGCACGTTCGGGGATCAATATATCGCGTCTTAACAAGATGCGATATATCGATCCCAGATAAATCGATTGCTACCCGCCGATACGGCGGGTAGTGAAGACATACCCTTATACAACATTCCTGTTACTACTCCCCAGAATTAAGTGAGCCTTTTTGGCAACCGCATGATGTTATTTGCTCATATTCAATTTCTGATCCTCTATAACTCCCAGATCCTTTTCTGCAGAACTACCGCCTAGCCCGTTATTCCACATTTAGTGTTTGATATTTCCTTCCTAAGCGTAGTGCTCTGCACTGGTCTTTAGTGAATTTCACCTTATTGTTTTCAGACTACTACTCTAATTTATCGAGGTCCTTTTGAATCCTAATCTTGTCATAGAGTCATAGACTTTAAGGTCAGAAGGGACCATTATGATCGTCTAGTCTGACCTCCTGCACGACGCAGGCCACAGAATTTCACCCACCCACTCCTGTAATAAACCCTAACCTATGTCTGAGCTACTGAAGTCCTCAAATCATGGTTTAAAGACTTCAAGGTGCAAAGAATCCTCCAGCAAGTGACCCATGCCCCACGCTGCAGAGGAAGGAAAAAAAACCCCAGGGCCTCTGCCAATCTGCCCTGGAGGAAAATTCTTTCCCGACCCAAAATATGGCAGTCAGCTAAGCCCTGAGCATGTGGGCAAGACTCACCAGCCAGACACCCAGGAAAGAATTCTCTGTAGTAACTCAGATCCCACCCCATCTAACATCCCATCACAGGCCATGGGCATATTTCCCGCTAATAGTCAAAGATCAATTAATTGCCAAAATTAGGCTATCCCATCATACCATCCCCTCCATAAACTTATCAAGCTTGGTTTTGAAGCCAGATATGTCTTTTGCCCCCACTTCTCCCCTTGGAAGGCTGTTCCAGAAAGCACTTGTAACCCTTCCCAGCTTGGTGTCATCTGCAAATTTTACAAGTACTCTCTTGAATCCATTATCCAAACCATTAATGAAAATGTTGAAGAATACCAGACCCAGGACAGACTCGTGCAGGATTGCACTAACTATGTCCTCCCAGTTTGAGAGCAAACCATTGATAACCTCTCTTTGAATACAATTTTTCAACCAGTTATTGATTATTGGAAGATAAGACTAACATTCCTGGAGTACTACAAGAGGGACATAAGGATCTGATGAAAATCCCTGGGTGGGTCGATGACCTAGGGATAAAAATACCCACATTCTGGCTACACTACAGCTTCCACAGTTGCTACCATCAGTAGATCTGCTCTAGTGGTGAATTATACATCTGAATTTTGCCAGGGAAGAGAGCACTAAAGGTACTGATATTTCTCTTTTTTGGTTTGAGGTTCACCATATAGTAAAAATATTGTAGGATTAAAAAAAAGGGTACTCTGCTGCCCCATTTAAATGATCAAATTTATTATGCAAATCAGTTCCTGATAGGAAGGAAGTTGGCTAAAATCGCCAAAGTAAGTTTTTCTAACCATTTTTTAAATCAATAGACAAGGAGGGTTTGATATGAGGTACAATAGGGAACAAGGGCATGGTTTTGGCAACAATTTATTATGGATGGGTTAACTGCTATATAATTCTTGGCATTACATGGTGTTAGAAAATCTGGATGGGGGGGAAACAGCATCTCCCAGCCCAGTGCATAAATTGAATTAGACAGATACTAATAAGGAATGCTCCCTAGACAGAGTCATGAGTAGAATCTATTTGGATATTTGTTTTTAAACATGGAAATTTGATAGCTGAACATGAAGGATGATTATGGTACATAGGAATTGCTATATCAGATCAGACCAGTGCTCTATTTATTACACTATCTTGTTTCCTTAACTGGCCAGTACCAGATGCTTCACTGGAAGGTACAAAAAAAACCCATAGTGGACAACTATGGAAAACCTACCCATAGGTGAAGTTTCTCCCTAACCCACACCAGGTAGTAGTCTGAAGCATGTGAACATATTATGTCTAAATTTTTAATCCTTCCTAATTTCATGGTGGATGTTCTCATTACCAGAATAAATGTCTAATCGTTTTTTGAATCCTACTAAGCTCATGGCCTCAATATCTTGTGTCTATGACTTTCACTGGTAAATAGCTGGATAAACACACTTTTCTTCTCCTTGACAATGTACCTATAAAGCTTTTAAACAACATCAACAAAAACAGTTATTAACCTTTCTGTAACTGTTGTTCTTTGAGATGTGTTGCTCATGTCATTCCATGTTAGGTGGGCACATGCCATGTGTACCATCACCAGAGATTTTTCCCTCAGTGGTATCCATCAGGCTGGCTCTAGTGCCCTCTGGTGCTGCACGCTTATGCACTGCCGGCCCTTCATCCTCTCAGCTCCTTCTTGCTGGCTAACTCCGACTGAGGGGCAGGAGGGTGAGTTGTGGAATAGACATGAGCAACACATCTTGAAGAACAGTAGTTACGGAAAGGTTAGTAACCGTCTTTTCTTCTTCGAGTGCTTGCTCATGTCCATTTTACACGAGATGATTCACAAGCAGTACCCAAGGAGGTGGGCTTGGAGTTCATACTCATGCGGATTGCAACACTGCTCTCCCAAACCTGGCGTCATCTCAAGCCTGCTGTATGATGGGGTAGTGGGAGAAGGCATCATTAACAGTCGGAGTTTAATCTCCCTGTCCTTTGTCCCAGACCTGAGGGCCGGCCAGAAGTTGCACTTCTGGTGGACATGGGACTCCCCCAAGCAATGGACAAACTTAGAGTGGCTGTAGCTCACAAGTAGAGCCTCTCAACAGGAGAGGTAGTATTTGAAACCTGGCAAGCCAGGCATGCCCGGCCAGGGAGACAAGGCTCCGAAAAGTGAAAAAAAGAGAGGAGGAAAACAATCCTCTCACTACTTAATGCTAACTAACTTTAACTTATACTAACTAATCCTAACAAACAACTATAGTGTAAACTAGAATACGAAATAGCTCAGGCACTCTCAAAGTGGACATGCTAAAGCTCCATCTCAGACCAACGCAGTAGAGAAGGAACTAAGGTTGGTTCGCCTGTGCATTGCTATATAGCACAGTGTCTGGGACAAGAAGGCACAGGGTGCATACACAGGCCAAACAGGCACTGCTAATGGAAAAATCTCCAATCAAGGGTTCAAGAGGTGCATGCACACCTGAACTAGAGCACTCATAGGGACACTGCTCGAAGAACATCACATTCTTAATTCATTTTGATGAATCTATTTCTTTCAACATGGTTTAACTCAGAACTCAAAACAACAAAACCAAAACTTCATCTACATTCTCAATTGATCTGTTATTCAGTAACAAGCGACACAGCATACCATCTAGGCCATGAACACAGACTACGAGATGTATTCCATCTTCTGAACCTTCATCCTCTTCTGTGCTGAAATAAGGTGCTGACGAAGCCAGTCTGAGAACATCACTATACATAAATCCAGGGAGTTTAAGTTGCTTTAATTCCTCTTTAGCCTGGAGAAAACTGGAACAAAACAATGCTTACTATAATAATTCTGTTATATACCTTATTAAAATCTAATAAATGTAGGGTCTGCAAGAACATAATTTTCCACTGCTTTTTACTTAAATATTTCATTTATTTAGTTCATATAAAGCATAAAAATATTTATTCCAGATTTAGGCACCCATGACAAATTATTTAAAAAGTGCAATCCAAGATAAATATAAACAGTGCCAAACTGACAAAAGAAGTCAGTCCCCAAAATCCAAATTTTCCACCTCAGGTCTCATGAAAACCTATTCTCCCCAAATAAAGTCCGCACCCACAAACACAAGCTCTCCATCCTCCAAAGACCTTTGTAAATTGGTCGGCTTTGAGGTATATCATAAAGGTACACAAGATCCTGCCAACTGCAGTAACCAGCATTCACCTAAATAAAATATTAACAGAATACAATTGGGTTTAATTCTTTCTTAAAGCCTGATCTGAAGCGCACTGGAAGTCAAAGTAAGTAGAGACTCCCATTAACTTTACTGGAGTTTGGATTAGGCAGGCACTTAGGCCTGGATGCACAAAAGGAGTTAGGCGTTGCAATGCATCACAGCGACATAGCTACCTCCTTTCGCAGAGGCAAGTGTTATTAAGACAATGGGAAAGCGCTCTCCCATTGACTTAGTGTCTCCACCACAAGCACTACAGTTCACCGCTGTAAATACTGTAATGTAGATGTAGCCTAAGTCTAGACTGCGGGGAGATACCTATCTCTGCTAGCAATTCACAGCTGGGAATTGTCTTTGTAGTTAGGCATCTGTTGTTTTAGCAAGAAGAGGGTGGGTCATGGGAAGGAGACCCTCCCTCAACATTTAGCCCAGCGGTTAGGGTACTCACCAGGGATATGGGAGATATGAGGGGTAAAAGGAATTTGAATAGAATCTGTCACCTTTCAGGTGAGTGCTCAACCATTGGGCTCACTTCATCTCTCTTGTTGAAGCTGCTGCACTGTAGATAAATAGTGAATGACAGTCATTTGAGCAGAGAGACTGTTTCTTGGATGACTGCTCTAACCATCAGACTACAGAGTCATTCTCATCCTTGTGCACATGTGAGAGAGAGACAATGTGGGTGAAGTAACATCTTTTATTGGATCAACCTCTGTTGGTGAGAGAGAAGCTTTCAAGCTTACACAGAGTTCTTCAGGTCTGGGAAATATACTCAGAGTGTCCCAGCTAAATACAAGGTGAAAGCATAAGTAGTTAACACATATGTCAAGGGACCATACAAGGTGAAGTGGCCAGTTACACCTCCCCAGTCGTGCATGGAAAGGGGAAGCTTGGGGAGGAGTTTTAATGGATTATAGATTGTTGTAATAAACCATAAATCCAGTCTCTCTATTCAGTCCATGATCTTTGAGAGAGAAAGGGCAAGAGTGAGAGCACACAAGCATGAGAATGACTCTATAACCTGGAGGTAAGAGCACTCATTCAAGATGTGGGAGACCCAGGATCAAATTGGGGTTTGAACTGGGGGCCTCCCAATCTCATGGGGGAGTATCCTAACCACTTTGCTAAAAGTTATGAGAGTAGTCCTCCCCTTTGTTGTACTTTTTGCCTTAACATCCTCTGAGCACACCTATTGGATTGGGCCCCACACTTGACTTAGAAGGCTCAACGTTAATCATCCTCCCATGGTTTGTGAATCGCTCTGGGTCTTAGGCAAGAAATAGATATCCAGGTGCCTAGAGGGAGGCAACAGGGCACTTACTCAGAAGCAGAAACATAGGTACCTAGGAAACTTTTACTGTAAAAATTTAGGTGCTGAGTTATTTAGGAATCTACGGGGTTAGGTGGCAGCTGAGTGGGAATTTTGTGCATCTTAGTGGAGCCTAAAACTGGTACTTAGGTGCAGGGACCAGAGGGATAGGGAATGGTAGGAAGGCCTAACTCCTTTTGTGCATCCAGGCCTCAATCTCTAGGTCAGATGAGGATGGGAGACAATGCTTGGAATTGCCTACCAGCAGCCATTTGGAACAAACTGAGGAATTGGCACTGATGTGCTCCAAAAGGAACCATGTATCATCCTCGTTACTAGAGAAAAAGATCATTATGTGAGGTCTCCCAAGTGAGAGAGTCAGGAAAACAGAAAAAATCACTTCACCATAAAAAACAACCCTATTCTAAGTGCCCTTTTCCATACTTATTTATATTTGATTACTGTACATACAGTCCTTAGTATAGATCCAGACTTTATGAATTACTGTACATCTATAGCTCTAATAAATGTAAATGGAGAGTATTTTAATGCTCCCATTCTTTAACAGTAGGGGGTTGCACACATTGTAGCTTCTGTAGGCCGAGCACATTGCGCCCACATTGTGCTTCTTACATCCCTCCATTCCTCCCCCCAGCCCCCACAAGCACCTTGTATGCCACCTTCCCATGCCCATCCATTTCAGGGACTCTCTGCTAGTCCCATCACCCCCTCCCTCAGGGGCTCTGTGTGTGTCCCCCATTTTCCTCCTGGTATCTGTGTTCCTGCCCATCCCATCTCCAACTCCCACCACCACCACTACAGTGTCTGCTCCCACTTCCCAGGGTCCTCCTCCTTCCCTTACCATCTCTCCTCCCCAGTTCCTGCGTTCTTTTCCCCAACTCTACTCCCCAACCCTGGGTCTTTGCTTCCATGCCCACCCAACCCCCGTCTGGGTCGCTACTTCCCTCATCACCACCACTCCCTCGTCCCAACCAATTCCTTGAAAGTTCCTGCTTTGCCCCTCATCCACTCACCCATATTCTGGGTCTTGGTTTTTCCCCCTTCGCCTCCAGGTCCCTCCATCCACCCCCTCCCATTTCTCTCCACTCCTGATTCTACCACCGCAGCCCAGACATCGCCAGATCCCTGTTTTTCCTCCCACCATTCCCTATCCTCTGGTCCCTCCTGCTTCCCCCACTGGATCCCCACTTCTCCCTCACCCCCTGTCCCCATTTCTCCCCTACAAGCCCTCCCTGTAAAGTTCTCTTATTTCTGTTACAGTCTGGGCTATGCACAATGTCCCCACATGGCAAGTTAAGCTGCTGCCTCTGATATATGTAGGCAGTAAGAGGGCGGGGACAGAGAATTTCCTTTGCCTGCAGCACCAGAGCAGTGTGGGGGCCCTGATTTCCCCCTGAATCAGCCTTCTCCAGTTTTCTAATCTGCTGCAAAAATTAATAGGTTTGTGCCCAGGGATGCCTGGAACATTCCCTATAATCTTGGAATTGGAGGGATGTAGTGTTTCAAAGTTATTGTGTTACAGACGGATGACTGAAAATTGCCATTGAGTTGAGCATTACACCTCACTTTGCTTGGCCAGTTGTGCTGGGCAGCTAGTCTTGTTGTCTTAAACAATTTTGTAACTCATGATGTTCCTTTTCTTTACCTACTATGTTAAGTTTTCATTTTATAAAACACCATTTTTCTTTTCTCTGAGATCCTGAAATATTTCTATTCTGTAATTCCTCATTTTAAAAAATGTTTTAATGTACATTTATTCAATATATAAATCTCAAAGTTTTAATTTTGCTTTAAACTTGCAAACAACGTGAGATGAGTAGATGTGATAACTGGAATTCTGTGTTAACAGACACTTTCTAACAAGCCTCTAAAACCTGAAAAGTTAGTTGTGTGCGCGCAGGAGAAAATAAATCCATAATTCAGCAACCTGGAAGATATCTTGAT
The DNA here is from genome assembly GCF_002925995.2 of Terrapene triunguis. Taxonomy (NCBI): domain Eukaryota; kingdom Metazoa; phylum Chordata; order Testudines; family Emydidae; genus Terrapene; species Terrapene triunguis. The sequence continues at coordinate 32,268,057 of NW_020664393.1, forward strand.
CAAAGACCATGTTTCTTTTCCCTCTGAATACCATATTTTAAGTTTTTCAAAATTTAAAGAGACTTTGTTTAAAAAAAATCACTTACGCTAGCATTTGAGGTTTGGGGGAGCTTTCATACCAGGAAACAGATGAAGCTGAGCTGCAGGATGTGCTGCCTGGCTGTTTTGTTATTGCATCAGATTTGCTTTTTGAAGAACATATAACACTGCAAGGAGAGTCTCTCAGCACAGAGGGAAAAGACAAACAGCCAGGAGTACAGATAGGAGCCATATTCATTCCATCCCTTAGATGTTCGCTGTCAATCCTTTCAGATTTCAAAGCTTTTTCTTCCATTAGACCATGATTCTGCTCAAAGTCAGCATTTGTATCTCCATCTAAAATATTACTATCATCCGTTTCCTCATAATACCCATTTTCAACCATTTCTTGATCCTGCTCCTCATCATCATCATCCTCCTGTTGTGAAGAGCCAACCGTTTGTTTTTCAGATGTTTCCTTTTGAGGACTATCAGGATTGCTGTTGTCAGTAGGGCAAATATCAGAAATATCTGTACTGCTTCTAGAGCCAAAGTAGTTTTCTACAAGACCTTGTTTCACAATATCGATACTGCTGGTTGATGAGAGATGATTTGCATCTGGGTGAGTCTCACTTTCAACTGTTGGCAGTTCCTCAATTGTTTGCCTTAATTCTAGAGGTTTGTTATGTTGTCCCTCATTTGTTTTCTCTACATTACACTTAGCATTACTAGATACTGAACCTGAAACAACACATGGTTCTCCCAGATAAATAACTTCTGAATGTAATTCAGTTGCTCCTTCTGTAGTGTTCTGTTGCCTATCAAGGCTTTGAGAGTCCTTAAAAACTGTGTCAAAGTTTGCACGTGAGCTGTAACTTATCACCTCAGTAGATATATCTTCATCTGAAGCAACTAACTGTAAAGAATCTTTTAAGTTTGAAAGTGAGGAATGTAGAGAGACAGTTTCATTGTCCGAATACCCTGAAAATACAACACACTGTTGCTGTAAAATGATATTTGATTTTTTACTGTCATCACATTTTGGCAAATCAATTGTTCCCAGATCTAATATAGTTTTGCTGTCACTTAGTTGGCATTCAGGTACAAGTGATATCTTTGAATTTTCATCAGGTGAAAGCTCATCATCATCTGACGGTAGAGAATTTATGGATGTCAGGGATGATTGTATTTCACTCAGTGCACTAGTACTCTCAGTACAATAGCTTTCTATTGCATTTTTTATGTAATCTGGTTTTAGTAAAAGCTGAGGAAATAGTCTTTCACTGTTGTAAGCACTTTGCCCTTGAATGGTTTCAAAAAACACATCAGGGTTGGAGTGTGTTGCAAAACTGCTTGGTTCACTTTCTACACCTGAATCTGAAAACCTAGATGAGGCATAAGTGACACTAACATCTGGTAACTTAATCGTGTCTCCACTTATGGCAACGTGAGTCTCTTTTGTAGAAAGAGCAGAATGATTGCTTTTTACTCTTGTCAATGCATCTCCACTATGTTGGAAGTTCGTTTCTTGCACATCATCCTTTTCAAGCACCAGTACCTGTTCCCCCGAGTTAGCTTTACTTCCAGATTCTGCAGTCTGAAAGTTGGGCACCTGTAAATTCTCTCCATCTTGCAGAAATTCTGCCCAGGATCCAATACGAACAGTCACTTTCTCCCCTTCATAAGGATTCTTGTTACTTGGTTTGACCTCAATTGTCCTCATTCCTGATGAAGTTGGATGACAGCCGGGACAACCTTCAACTATGCTTGTAGGTGTCAAGATGCTATCCACCTCTGTAACTCCAGTACCTGCCTGGGAGATATTAACTCTGCCAAAAATGGTGGAATTTGCACAATGAGAGACCACAGGACTACACTGGCTTTGCTGAACATGGTCAGTTTGGGCAGATTTTTGTTCAGTTCTAGATGGCACACATCTAAGTTCTTTTTGACTTATTTGCCTCGTGCAGGTCCTTGTGTCACAAGCAAAGCCACCTATTGCAGGATCCAGTCCTTTCTGATGAGATGAAGGCCTGCCTTCATAGCATTTAGAGACGTCCTCTGGTGCTGTGTTTTTCAAACATTTGTAGCCTACCAAGACCACAGAGTCCTTAGAGTTCTGTTTTACTATTTTTTTTGTGTTTTCAGTTTTCATTGTTTTCATTAGTTTAGTAACCTTAACTTTGGATTTGTTTACATCTTCATTTTTCCCTTTCAAAGACTTTGTTAGCTGCTTTTCACTTTCTGAATGCCAAATGTTGGAGGCACCTGCAGGTCTGATTTTCAACTCTGGGCTAGAAAAACCAGCTACAAAACCTTCTTCGGCCTCAAATTTATCCAGCTTATTGGACTCTGACCTCTGAAGATTTTCAACTGCCAACCAGGGTACATCCAAATCTTTTACACACACACACACACAAAAAAAAAGTGAGAAAAGAAAAGTACAGTTTATAACAAGATTATGCAAATTACTAAAGCTATACAACTTTCATTACAAAATTTAAAAAAACTTTACAGCTATTCAAAATATAAACTAGATAAACATTTCAAGGGAACATTTCTCTATTGCTAGAAAATATACAGAAAAAATATACCTAATTTTTCTATAGCTTTACTTATTCTTCAAAGGAAGAACACACAAGCTTGTATTTACCTTCAGTAATGGAATCTAAATACCGATCTTCAAAGATTATAGGTAATGAGTTCAGGTCTCCATCTAGTTCACTGCATTCAATAGGAAGAGGTGGAAGAGAACTGCAGAAGGAGGTGTTTTTGATAGCTGTACACATCTGTAGATGACTCTGAGCACTGAAAAATATTACCTTGCATTAAGGGAATTATAAGAGAGGACAGTAATCCTACACAGTAAATTGTTACTGTTAATACTTAAACAGAATACACTAAATCTAAACTCCTATTAAATTAGTTACATAAGTACATACAAGACATTTTTGTAATCTGAAGCATATTAAAGATAACACACTTGTGACATATGTTGTGCACTACAAGCGGTTTCTGTGCATTTAGCAACACGATTTGGAAAAGTAATAAAAAAAGCCTCACTATAAACTATTTCAAGTTACTCACTGTAGTTCTTGATATGCAAGAGCAGCTTGCCTTGGATGCTCAAGACAAAAGAATGCTTCGGAAAACCTTCGTACCTGAAAGATTCCAACAATTACAACTAGCAAAATAAGAATTCTTTTTACATAGAAAAAGCATTTTAAAAACCAACAACATTGCTATGTCACGTCAGTGTCACGCGTGAATAAATAGTAATGTTTTCATGAAATATTCAGTCATCAAATTTCATGAACAAGAGTGTCAGTTGATGTGTTTTTTTTTTTTTTTTTTTTTAGCACGAACAGATACAGGATTGGGGCAGATATTGGTTTTGAATGGGAAGCACGGTCTTGAACAAATAGGGCAAATGTAACATGCTCCAGTTGCCTATCTGGACACATAACAGAGACATGAACAAAAAAATTAAGATAAATTTGAATAAAAGGAAGTTTAGTTAGTATCATATGAGCAAGTTCAAAAATGTATGATGGTTATCCTCAAGAGTGGAAACTCATCAAATATTCTTCAGTTCATGAGAATGCAGCAGGCCAGAATTATACAAGGGTGTGTAATTTGACCTTTTTCTGTCCCAGATTTCAAAGTGAACAAAATATAGTACAGATTTTACATTGCCTTTACCATTGCTCCTGCAATTTACAATGCCAAAAGTACTGTGCCAGCAATGATTACCCATTAAGATTTAGTTGTCAAAATACATGAATAAAATAAAGCAAATACAATATTTAGTTTTTTTACAGCACAAAGGAGCTTATATTTACCTACTGTCAAAATACAAGAATGAAATATATGCTATTAATTTAAAAATGGAGAAATTGGAACTGTGGAATATACAGTAATCTATTGCATGTAAAAAATTACAGTAGTGCAATGTTAATATTCCACATGTGAGTACACAATAGTCAGGAACATTAGATCTCCCACATTGCACATATCATATATTAAGATATGCATATAGCAGTCTAACCAGTAACCTCAAGTCCTACATAAATGTAACATGGGTAAATTAACATTGTTATGAGAACTTTTACTTTTGCATCTCCTCACCGCTGTGTTCAAACCCACAATTTTAATGCTGCATTACAATAGATTTTACCTAGTTTGGTTGGTTTTAAAGGAGATGCAGAGAAAGGTGTTTGGGTATAGAACAGCAGAGTTTCGAGCAACTCCATATGCTACTATCTTCAGCACAAACATGTTTTATTTACTGGATTATATACTAATTGTAAGAAATGTTTGAAATCACTCAGCCATCTAATTGTACTTGTAGCTAGTCTGTTTAACAATGTTTTCTTGCTACTTTCTCTTGCCCATCCCCTCTGAGTACTTGATACACTCATGGTCTCTCTCTATACACTCTTCAGGGCAGAAGCTGTCTCATTATGTATTTGTAGAACTCAGTAGTGCTTGACTAGATTTTCCTTGTGTTGTATGTAGCTGTGATTGTTGGTGTACGTGTGTAGCTGAAATGGTGGCACCCAGGGGAATCAATTGGGGATTGGGCCTCACTGAGTTCTACAGCATGGGATTATAGCACTATGCAATTCATGTGTACTCACAGGCAATATTTAAAATGAAAAGCCAAAATGACTTTTTGGTTTATGTGTAAAAGCCCATTTAAATGTTATTTTTCCTGCCAATAAGCGTTCACAGTAAATATTTCTCAGAGAGAACTAGCCATATGTCAAAATCTGATTTCAAGTTTCTGTCATTAGAGTTTTTTTTAATGGAAAAAAATGGAAAAATATTTCTTCCCAGTTGCATAATTCAGAAAAAGAAAAAAAAACCCCACAGGATTTGAGTCACTTTACCACAAAATTCACCTTTAGGCTATAATCAAGCATGAAAAGGTTCAACCACAAGGGAAAGTTTTTTTTAAAAAGTTACGGGGAAACGAAAACAGCAGGTTAAAAAGGAAACTGCATTGCAAAACTTAAGTTATGGCTTTTCTTATAGCTTTTACCAGCAGAGAAAGCTCATCTATTTTTCCTGTCACATGGAATCATATTTTAATGATACACAAATGTCCGTGTGTGTAAAAGTAGACTTTCAGTTATACTGTCTCCTTAGATCTTAAATTTGCTACTCTGGAAGCATAAAAGCAATCTTGGCTAGTTGGTCTTTGTTTTTATCATCAGAAAAACCACACTTTCCACTTCATTTCTGTAAGAGATTGTGTCCCTTTGTTCTGGAAAAACGGTTAAAGCATAGTCTAACCCAGAGACAACCCTTAGAAGGAAAAGTTAGCATGGCCTGGGAAATATCTGTTAACTACTTAGGCTGAACAATATGCGTTAACTACTTATGCTAAACAACCTGTTCCACCTTGTATTTAGCTGTGACACTCAAAATACATTTCCCAGACCCAAAGAAGAGCTCTGTATAAGCTTAAAATCTTGTCTCTTTCACCAGCAGAAGTTGGTCCAATAACTGGTCCACCATGTCTCTCTAATATCCTGGGACCGACAGAACTACAACAACAATGCGTTATACACAACTGTTTATTAAGTGAATTTTAACACTTATGAAAGGAGCTGGATTAACAGCTCTAGACAGTTCTCTGTATATGTTGTTGGCAAGCTTGACCAAGCTGCCGCAAACTTGACTTAAAGGAATCAGTACTAGGGATGCAATGGTAGTTCAAACTCTATGTCTCATTGATGTTTGACTTTTATGTAGAGACTACAATAACAAGGGTATCAACTAGTGCCCAATATCCATGAGGAAATGGACAGATTACCAACACTCATTTAATACATGACACCTACCAACCAGCAGATGGCAATGACTTTCTATCATTACCAACTTTGGATGACTTCATAATGGAGACTTAGCTGTGAAAGGTTTTGTACCCTGTTATAAGTCATCTATCATGAAGTCCCCCACAATTGTGTTTTATGGTCCTCCAATAAGAAATAAATAAATAAATAAATAGATAAATAAAGAGGAGGGCTCTTTTAAAAAAAAAAATCGTATTATTGTGGCGAACACATTGTTGCCCAGAGATGCGCAGGCAGGCAATGTGAGATTCTTAGTTTTCTTAAAATTTTAGTAGGGACATCAGGCTGGAAGAAATAGTTTCAGGATGTGTTCAGGCCTACCAGAAGATGTCACCATAGAACAAAAATTTATCATTACAAAATGTTTACATACTAGATTGATTGATTTATATTATAAAAAATAACACACTAAGGGCTGGTCTACACCCAGCCGCTAGTTTGGCGGCTGGGGATCGAAGTTTTGGGTTCGACTTATCGCGTCTGGTCTGGACGCGATAAGTCGAACCAGGAAGTGCTCGCCGTCGACTGCGGTACTCCAGCTCGGCGAGAGGAGTACCGCGGAGTCGACGGGGAGCCTGCCTGCCGCGTGTGGACCGCGTCTGAACCGCGGTAAGTTCGAACTAAGGTACGTCGACTTCAGCTACGTTATTCACGTAGCTGAAGTTGCGTACCTTAGTTCGACTTGGGGGGTTAGTGTAGACCAGGCCTAATTTTAAATCATTTTTTCACATAACCTACTTAACCCAAAACCTCATTAACTGTACATTGTAACTGTGTACACACAAACTCTCACTCAACAAGACTGTAGTTATTTTTGTAATGTAGCAATCAAAATCTGTTGCAATTTTTAACTCAGAGGGATGATGTCCTATTAAAGGTAATCTGCAAGAATTTTAAAAAATAAAATAATTGCATTACGTGCTGAATGTTTCCAACAACAAAAATTCAGCACAATTGCTTCAGAAATATTTATATTGCAATATCAAGACATACAATAAGCATAAAAAACAGACCCAGATGTCTTTGATAAACACCACACAAAATCCAGTACAAGGAAAATCAGTCAGCATAATACAGGTTTATCTCAGGGAGAGGTGATGCTTTGCAGAAGGGATAGTCTATAAATAGGAGAATGGTAAAATTAGCAAAGATGAAGCATTTAATAGAGCACATTATCAAGTAACGTATGAATTTATTGCAATAAAAGCGCAAAAGACTTTCTGTGCCAGAGAGGACAATAAATAGGTTCTCTCATATCATAACTAAATTTATTAGCAGCCTGAAACCAAAAAGGCTGCACCATTGGACATGAGCAGATCAAATCATAAGTGAGACCCCTTTTCACTGCAAGCTCTCCAGCACAAGGATATCTCATGAATCCCCAGACCATAAAGACTCACACTAGTATTTAGTGCATAACACAAAGTGCTATATTGTGCATCCCAGAATTAGGTTTCGAGTACACAGTCAAACATTCTCTGAAATCGATGCTCATAAATTTACTATTTCTTTTTAAATTTTAGTCCCCATAACTCCAGGATTGTTGGCTGCTGCTCCAATATGTGAACAGCAGAGTGTCTTCTATGGACTGTAACATGAACCAGAGTTTTCTGCTCAATCCTGCAGCCAACTTATATGGGGTCAATTAAGTGGACATGGATTTTTGGTTATTTTTCATTAAAAGGCATGTGTTTGCACAGTGTTTCAGAGAAATAGTTTTTTTTAATCTTTTGATATAGAAAACAATAAAAATCACCTTTGCAAACCAGTGCTCTATAAACTTAAAAAGTTCCATTTAACTGCCCCCTACAAGTTGGCTCCAGGAGGGTTTCCTAGTTGATGGTACATCACCCAATTCATGCCCAGCTGTGGCCAAAGAGCTAGACCCAACAACTTGAGTTTGTCAGGCCTAAAACAAAAAGAAAAGTTTAATATTACTTATGTCTTGCATGCCCCTTTCACCCTTCAATGTCTGGATAGAGCATCTACTGTATGGGAACCTTAAAAATTTGTTTTAAAAATACTTGCAGATCACTTTCGAAAAGAGATGTGACTAGCTTAGTTCTTTTTAGCTATAAAAAGGGTCACATTCAAGTACAGAGCTGTCACTTCAGAAACATGGCAGAGTGTGCATCCCTCCATACGACCCTACATTGTGGATAACATGGAATTATTCCATCCCAACTTGGGGCTGTGAATCTGGATTTGCATCTCTGGGAAGTATATTCCTGTAGCTACATTTGAAGATTTAAAAGTCTGGTTTTCTGCCAAAAAAGTAAATTTGAGCAATGTTTATGCTCAAAATGATTCTGAGGTCAAAAATAGCTTGAAAGCAGTCATCCCTCAACTTCAAAAGACAGAACCCAAAGCAGGACCATGTAGTAGCAAATGACTTTATTAGTACACAGTACAAGTTCCTTTTAAATACATCATATCCCAAATGGATATAAAAAGAATATAAAGATAAAAACGCTACTGTAAAACCATACAATGCTGTCAAAAATATGGAGGGGACCTCTATAGAAACTCTGTGGGACATTACAGTGGAGTGGAAGCCAGCAGGGATAGGGATCGTGGGAAAAAATGGTTTTGATTATGTGTATATCTCAACCCAGTTAACGGGGTGTTCAGCATATACTGATGAAGTAGACTGAAATTACCTAAAATATGTGCATCAATATTTAATTTTCAAAGATAACTGAGCTAGAAAGATAAAAAATAATTAAAATCAGAGGATATTTAAAAACAAGATACTGCCCATACAAATAATTACCTAAAATATTTTATCTTTAACATCAGGGCTGAGGTAGAGAAAAAATATTTATATTTTTGTATTCTTATTATACACAGTCTGTAAACATCAACATACTATCTGGGCTCTAATACAGCTATTTCTAAGTAAGAGCGTTTTCCCCTTTATGTCCAACCTCAGAAATAATTTGGAGGATCCTCACTATTGCTACTGATTTTACGTGGAAGGTGCTCAGATACTACAGTGATGAGTGGCAGTGTAAGACTAGAATAGATACATAGTTGGGTGGGGTCAAACTACTAATAAAATATCCTCCCTACAGAATGAGTTTTGCATTAAGATTCAAGGCTTAGTCTGTCCAGGAGAAACCAGTTCCACAGCCATGAGTTCTTTCACTAAGAAGGCAGAGTACCCAGCTCTTGTGCTAGGTATACCCTGGACTCAAAGTGTCCCTGATAATCATAACTGTGGGGCCCAAAGAGAAAGGTTTTTGAGACAGCTGGGTTGCAGGCCAGCCAATGCTTTGTAGAGGACTAGAACCTTGAAATGGACTTTATGTTGGATAGGTAACTACTGTAATGTATAAAGCACTGGTATGATGTGGCATGATGGGCCAGTGCTGCTCAGCAGATCAGCTGCAAAGTGTTTTACCAGCTGCAGCTTCCAGGTGACTTTTTGTTTATCCCAGATATAGTGCATTACAATAATTTAGCATGAATATGACAAAGTCATGGATCACTGTAGTTAGGTCTCATTCAATAAGGTCTGACACCGTTTCCTGATCAGCTATAAACAGAAGAGGTTTCTAGCTACTCATACTATCTCAGAGTCTACACTCCAATTTTGCACATAACCTTGATAAAAGGGATGTAAAATACTAAACAATTAAACCATTAACCCCCAGCCCGGCCGTCCGGAGCAGCCCCAGCTGTGCTGGCCCTCCAACCCCATCCCCAGCTGTCCTGCAGGAGCAGCCCTGCCGCCCAGGCTGGCCGTCCGGAGCTCTCCCCTTTAATCAGTTAACCTATTAAACAACATAATTGTAATAATTTAAATGGTTAACTTTTTAAATGGATATTTACCTCCCTTCTTGATAATTGAAGAGAGGAGGGAGAAAATACCTTCAATTTGAGGTTCCGGTCATAGTTTTTGCTTATTCTTGAAAATATTTTACTCTTAACCAGCATCACCTCTGTTTTGCCTAAAATAAGCCCATTTTATAAAAATATATAATATATAAAATAAAATAATCTCATGTTCCAGGTTGTTTCTGATTTGTCTCTTCTCTTCTAAGATTCCCCATAATAGGCTTTTCTCTTCAAGAAGTTATGAATGCTATCATTCCTTAAGTTGCACATTTTGATTCATGACTGGCAAGGAATGCCTACATGTAACAGCGAAGTACAATGGGTAGACCAGCTAGGTAGGACTCCTAAAGAAAAATATATTATTCTGCACAAATGCTACCTCTCCAGAGCCTGAAATTTATCTTCTAAGCTGGATTTCTTATTCAGAAATATAATTAATTGCTGCTTTGTAGTAAACATATGTGTCTTTTAATTACTGTATATACTCGTTCATAAGCCGAATTTTTTTAGTAAAAAAGGGAAGCACCAGAGAAGGGGGTCGGCTTATGAACTGGTATAGAGAGGGAGAGTTGAGACACAGGCCCTCCCCCCAACAGAGGGAGCAAGGGGAGGCAGCACAGCCAGAAGGGAAGAGGCGGGGACAGAATCTCTCCTCTTCTGGCCACGCTGCTCTCCCCCCAGCCTCTGAAGCAGCTGCAGCTCCGGGGCTGGCAGGCTGCAGCCATGCCGCTCGGCCCCGCTCCCCAGAGCAGGCTGTGGCCACACCGCTGGAGCACGCTGAGGCCGTGCCACCTGGCCCAGAGACATCCTCCCCTGGCCCTCCCCAGATAAGGTGGGAAGGGATGGGATGGGGAGAGTGTGGGGGTCCCGGGCTAGGGGTGGGGTCATGTGGAGGATGGTCACAGGGGTTACTCCCCTGACTCTCAGCTTCTCCCCACCAAAAAATTTCCCCACCAGTTGCTGTCCCGGCCCGTCAGCATAAGCAGCTGGCGCACCGGGACACTTTGTTTACTTAGGTTTACCACCGTGCCTGCAGACGCTTGAGGTAAACAAACCATCTTAGCCCAGCAGCGGCTTATCCTGATGGCCTGGGAGCCAAAGTTTGCTGACCCCTGAATTATAGGGTCGGCTTATGAACGGGTTATAAAAATTTTCCATTTTTACTTATACACCTGGGGGGATAGGCTTATAAACGAACCGGCTTATGATCAAGTATATAAGGTACTTTTAAAATCACATTTCACCAATTAGCATCATTTAATCCACAATTATAAATGCAGTACAAAAGATACACTCAAAGTTCTACTCTTCTGATTTTCACAAACATAGCAGAAAAAAGTAGAATTTGTCATCTCATTGAAAACCTACCAGTTTACAAAATAAAAAGGTCATCAATAAAGCTTTAAAAGATAGAATTTGTTCTATGTAATACTCAACTGTCAGGTTCAATACTTACCCTCAATGTGTGATGTTCTTGTGCTAGTAATGTTGTGACTTCCTCCTGCAAGGTAATGATCTCTAGAAATTGCCCCCACAGAGCCATCAGAAGAGAGCAAAGCTGTGCAAGATTCATGTTTATAAGTTCTGCCAGTTCATCAGGATTTTCCATTTTCTGAAGTTAGGAAAAAATATTCTTACTAAATCTATAAATGCTTGTTTATAGATGATGCCTTCACAAGTACACAAAACCAATGAAATAAACTCAGTTTCATATAGTAAAGTATTTACCCTTACAACAATTCTACAAAAAAAACAACCTCTTAAATTATAGCTTTTTTGTCCAAACATCAAAACAATTCACTTAATTTAAAGTTACATTACTAACAGAACACTTCTTGTGCGGTTCCAGATATTACCCTGGAAAGTCTTTTAGAATCAGGTCACATCGTCTTAAATTACAATAAGAACTTGACTCGTGTCAACTGTAATTTTAAAATGAAGGCCAGGTTGTAACCACTGTACTTGGTAGAGTTCTAAACTACAGTGTGAAGTACAAAAACTAGGAATCAGGAATTAGAAACATGACACAATAACAAAAATTGTGTCACAACCAATGATGGGTGTTGCGGGGATAAAACTGAGATACTGATGTTATCTTACAACTAGTTTAAAACAAGAGTCATCTCCTCTCCAGAACTGACCCCACTGATTAGGACCGTGTGGTACTTGTATTTTTAAGTCAGTTTGCTTCCTCAGGGCCCACTCTCACGAGGTGTTAATGACCTCATAGAACCACAAAAAAAAGATACATAGGAAATGAGTCTTTCCTTCTTCATAGTTTACTGCATCCCTAGGACATTCTCTTGTAGCATGGTTCCATTAGAGTTAAATGTAATTTGAGTGCTAGGGATGGTGTCTTTGGTTAGTATTCCTCACAATAAGGGATCTTAATAGTCCAGTACTATGTGTATTTTAACACTAATCTAAACTGATCTCAAAAATACAGCACCATACATTAAAATTGCTATTGGACCAGCTGCATGTTCTTGAAGCCCTACTATAAACATATGAATGGCAGGAGAAGTGGTAAGAGAAGGTAATTGAAGTGAGAAATGATCAAGGTATTGAGGCAAAGGTTTTAGCAGCTGAGTTAGTAAAGAAAGAGCAGATTTTGGTCACGTTACAGAGAAAGAAGAATCAGGAATTACATGTAGTGTGATAATGCACAAGTCCTCCCTTCTTCAGTTCCTTCCCACTATTTGTTGCTCTCATTTGACATTTTGTCTGAACTTTAGGCTGCATGCACTTCAGGGCACAGCCCAGGCTGAAGGAGGGGGAGGGGCAGAGTAAAGGCAGCTTCCATCTATATTTGTGCCTCCAAGATTCTGTTTTGGGGGCTAATACTGACCATAGTGTAAATTAGAGAAGTCTAATGGGTTGCTCTAATTTTACCTGGCTAGTTATGGGTAGTTTTGCAGAATTGCCAGAGCAGAGTGTGCTCCAATCACCTCCTTTCTTGCCCCCAGCCCTGCTACATTCTGACACTGTGAGGTAGGCAATTTAGGGCTGCATCTACTGGTCCTATACGCTGCCCTTCCCCAGGAAGCGCTTTCTGACCTCTGTAAACCACTGTAGCTGCATAGAAATCATAGCAAAGAGGGCTTAAAAGGGACCTTGAGAAGTCAACAAGTCTAGCCCCTGAGCTGAAGCAGGACCAAGTAAATTTAGACCATCTCTGACAGGTGTTTGTCTAACCTATTCTTAAAAACTTCCAATGACAGGGATTCCACAACCTCCCTTGGAAGCATATTCCAGAGCTAAACTACCCTTCTAGTTAGAAAGCTTTTCCTAGTATCTTACCTAAATCTCCCTTGCTGCAGATTAAGCCCATTACTTCTTGTCATACATTTAGCAGACATGGAGAACAACTTATCACAGTCATCTTTATAACAACCCTTAACATATTTGAAGACTTATCAGGTCCTCTCTCAGTCTTCTTTCCTCAAGACTAAATATTGTGACAAAGTTCCTCCTCTATCTTGGTGGGTCCTGCGCTTATTGGCGCATTTTCTTGCCTCAGAGATTCACCATGTGGGTTGGGGAACAGCCCAGAGACCTTCCCCTCTGGAAGAACCCACAGTCCAGGTCAATTGGGAGGTTTGGGGGGAACCCGGGCCTGCCCTCTACTCCAGGTTCCAGCCCAGGGCCCTGTGGACTGCAGCTGTCTATAGTGCCTCCTGTAACTGCTGCAAGTCCCTGGGCTACTTCCCAATGGCCTCCTCCAAACACCTTCCTTATTCTCACCACAGGACCTTCCTCCTGGTGTCTGATAATGCTAGTGCTCCTCGGTCCTCCAGCAGCAGCACACCCTCCCAGCTCCTTGTGCCTCTTGCTCCCAGGTCCTCACACACACACCACAAACTGAAGTGAGCTCCTTTTTAAAACCCAGGTGCCCTGATTAGCCTGCCTTAATTGATTCTAGCAGCTTCTTCTTAATTGGCTCCAGGTGTCCTAATTAGCCTGCCTGCCTTAACTGGTTCTAGCAGGTTCCTGATTACTCTAGTGCAGCCCCTGCTCTGGTCACTCAGGGAACAGAAAACTACTCATCCAGTGACCAGTATATTTGCCCTCTACCAGACTCCTGTACCCCACTGGTCTGGGTCTGTCACAATATGCACAGGGTTTTTTTTAAACCTTTCCTCAGAGTTGTTTTTTTCTGAACTCTTTATCATTTTGTTGCTTTCCTCTGGACTCTCTCCAATTTTTCCACATCCTTCCTAAAGTGTGGTGCCCGGAACTGGATAGAATACTCCAGCTGAAACTGCAGCAGCGCCAAGTAGAACTGGACACGTACCTTCCATGTCTTACATAAAACACTCCTTTTAATACACCCCAGAATGATGTCACATTGTTGATTCATATTTAATTTGTGATCTACTATAACCGCCCCAATCCTTTTCAGCAGTACTGCCACCTAGCCAATTATTTCTCATTTTGTAGTTGTGCATTTAATTTTTCCTTTCTAAATGTAGTGCTTTGAGATATCTTAGACATATTTGGAGACACAAGACTGGAGAGAAAAGACAAAGGACAGAGATTTGGTAATCATTTAGGTGAGGATGAGAGAAGAGATGGGGAACAGAGACAGAATCTCTAAGTGATACTAATGGATAAGAGAACAGGGGAAAGGAAATGATGAGACACCTCTGAAGAAGATTACATGGTGATCACAGCGACGCAGGGGAAACCAGAAGAATGCAGAGGTGAGGAAGCTGACAGAGGATTTAAGGAAGAGAGGTGTGATCAGCTATGCCCAAAGAAGGAAAGAGATAAAGAAGACTACATAAATGTAAGAAGCTTTCAGTATGTGAAGCACCGTTGGCCTGTGAAACACTTCCTAGTGGTCCACAGAGAGCTGGCTAGTCAGATGGTGCTGACTTTCCTTGTTTCCAGCTTTCACATCATATTAAATACAGGAAAATATTTATTTTTAGCTAATGTTTCTTTTCAACCTAAGCTATACTGCTGTATGCAACTGCCTCAGTAATATTATGCTATTGAGAATGAAGGGGAAAGTGGACTGCATTTTCCTGAATAACAGGGGAGATGGACCACACTAAGAAAATATTTGTGAACTCCTGCTTTAAGCTTTAGGAAAGGAAATCCAAAGGCATACTTGAAATTGTGTGTCTATTAGCAAAATAAGGAAAGTTGAGTGAATGAAAGTAGTGAGGGAGACTGGGGCAGTTGTGGGATAGTAGAAGGAAAACATCAGAACCTGGAGAGGAGATAAAGTAGAAGAAGAGAAGGCTGTTGAAAGAAAATCTTGGGTTTTTTTAATTTTCTCAGATTCTAGTCAGAGAAGGATTAGAAAGAGAAGAAGACATCTTAGAAGAGAGTAGAATGGAAAGAAGAGTTGGTAGAGTTTGGCAGTGAAGAGTCCATCTGGAGGAGAAATATTATCAAAATTAAGATTGAATCAGTAACCTTTTGCATTTCAAACATCACTAGTAACCATATCTCTCAACCTGTCACAATCCATAAGTGGGATACAGCATCTCTTGGAATAAGCAACAAACAACACAGAAAATAAATTACCAAAATCAATAATTTTTCTCTGCAGCAATCTATGAAATACTGATAGAAAATACTTTGCTTTTAACTTATTTTACATTTATTATGAATAAAAGACAAAAAGTACCTTTACTTCTTCACACAGTTCTGTAAGGCGAGCTTCTACATCTATGTTCTCTGGAAAGATTAGGATGCATATGCATGAAATTATATTTTACCAAATTCACACCCATATTTTCCAACTTGTAGAACAAATCAACTTCCCTCATAAAGCAATTTAACAAAAAAGACTCAAAGAAAACTTGATGTCATTTAAAGTAGTATCATTAATTTGAAATCTAGTACATTTCAAAATCTGAGCTACAACGTTTCAACTAATTATTAAGACCCTGAGTCTCTATGTTATTGTTTCATTTTATTTTATAATTACATTTGCCTGTTTTTAAAAAAATCTCTCCTGTAGCTGTTTGAAAGACTTATAAAAACAATGGGAAATGAGTAACTGACAATACTGAGGGAACAGGGACATATGGTATGCTGACAAATACACAAAGAAAACCTATTGATAAAGAGAGAAAAAAATGTCCTTTGATCTTAGTAACCTTAGATATTACCTATTACAACTTAAGGTAAAACATTTTCATACAGAAGTGTGATTTTTTTAATTGATGATATCCCTTTAAAGTAAAACAGCATAATAGAATGGAATTGACATTTGTATCTTAGTGATTTGAAGTTCATGATTTAAATCAAGACTACGGTCATGATGATGCAATCAGATCAGTGTGGCTGGACCCCTTCACAGCCTCACTCACTTCAATAGGACTCATTCTCATGGATTGGATTGCAGGATCAGGGCCTAAGGGTTGATTATATGATGTACATTCCTTCTTTCAGGTAACACATAGGCCTCAATCCCCTTCTAAATGTGACAAACTAAGCACATAAGTAGTCCTGTTGAAGTTAGTGGGATTGCTTGCATGACTAATACTCACACGTGTAAGTGTTTTCTGGAGCTGTTTCACAGTTATAAACAGTTATTTTCTGAACTTTATAAATTGTTCATTTTTCTCAACTAAAGAAAACTTCTGGACTAAAATGCTTTCATATCAATAGACAATTTTTGAATAATTAAAACTTTAATTTATTCTTTTAAGAAGTCTGTGTAGACACTGTTTTGTATGTACATAAGCATTTGTATTGTTGTACATCTAATGTACATATAATTTGTATATGTATTTATATACTTGATAGTGTAAAAATAAACATTTTGCATAAAATTTTCTAAAGCATCTAAATGACTTAAGAGCCTAAGTCTAACTAGAAAAGGGGCTTATGCACTTTTAAAATTTTTATTCTTTAAAACTATTCTTTTAAATATCTGCCAAACTGACGTTATCAGAAATACTGCAGCTCTGAAATAAATAACAATTAGAACTATTTTGCCTATACATTTGGAATGGCAGCATTTTTTCTTTTGAAAGCGTTTAGAGCATAACAGTAGAATCTGATCATGTGCAGGGCTGAGAATGGGACACAACCTATTTAAATAAAAAAAGAGGGTAGCAACTGAATGCCGGGAACACTTACAAAACAACTGCATATCTCTCACCTACTCAAAAAGAATCTATTTTTAAAGAATTCTCTCAGATGAAATACCTTGTCAAATAAGTTGGCCAGGCTACCAAAGTTACCACTTTTGTTACCTTGATTCAAATTATTCAGGGAATACATATTTGTTCAAAAAGAACTACTCTTTATCATTTCAAGTTGTCAATATTGTGAAATTGCACATGACAGCAGCTTGAAATTAGATCACAAAATGTGGATGACTTATTTATAAACATATTCTACTTTTTGGAAATTCTTATGTGCCATCTTTACTCACACTGTTTAATAAGAATAAATTTAGTGGTGAAATTAACAGGACTGTTTGCAGAGTAAGGCCCAGTTCTTACAAAGATTTATGCATGAGCCTCACATCATAAACTCTCAGTAGTCTCACTGATCTATATTGCCAGGAGATAATTTATTTCTTCAATTGTCCTTGATTTTCATGATATTGTAGGTATTTCAAAAAATGGAATACCAGATAACTACCCTAGACTAATCTGTATACAAACACTAATTTAGGGAACATTCTGCAATCTTACTTCAGGCTGCATGAATAAGGATGGCAGAATATACCTCAAAATTAATTTTTGTGTTCAATTTGTATGGTTAATTCCATTTTTGAAACATTGCAATATCATAAAAATGAAGGACAAGTGAGGAAATACATTCTCTCATGGAAACATATGAGTTAACACAAAACCTCCTGTTATAAAAATTTTAGGATATACTTAATACTTACAGAATGACAAACATTTATTTAATTTATATTAATGGATTTCTTACAATGTTTTGGGTAAAAATGTATTTAAAATACCTATTTTCAAAAAAGCTTGAAAGTAACACCAAATGACCTAATCTACATAACTAAAAGCCTATTTTGTTTTGAGAAACCAAGCTTTCAATTTGTAGTAATGCAAGTTGTCAGAAACTAGTAAAAAACAGCAATTAAAAACAATTACATACACTCCTATAATCTAAATGGCTGATAAAGATAATTATCCCATCCTCACAACAACTTAAATGAAAATTTGTCATCTGAGATACATTTTCAGTTGTGTGTGGGACCATGCAAATTCAGTTACTTGTGAAAAAAATTATTTGGCTTATTCAACCATCATCATGCTGAAGGTTTACCATGCATGTCAACTGCAACCCAAAATTGATTTTACACCCCAATTATAAAACTTTGAGGAACAACTTGAAAGATGAAACTGAAACGGTAATACTATAAATTAGCTGAATATAACTAACCTTCAATCATACCACCTTATAAAGTAAAATATTCTGTAACAGTAATGTTCATCCAGCAATGATTTGATATGATTTTGCTGGATCTTTGGTTAAAAAAACAGTAAAAAATTCCAGACAAAACACAGTCATACTTGGTCTACGCTAGGCCTACTAGAAGTCTCTGCACTGCCATGTAAGAGACTGTGACTGATTTGTGGACCAGTTTCTCTCTCCCCACATCTGAGCTGGAGTGTGCTACAATATCATCCTCCCCTGGCCACTTATGGAACAGTGCTGACAATCTCCAAAGAGAGAACAGCTGCAATTTAAGCCTTGAGAACTGGTTGGTTTAGAAATAAGAGAAAACAAGTCGGGAGGGCTCCAGCAGAGACATGGAAGATTCCCCAGGAAGAAAATACATTCATCTTTATCATTTAGAAATTTAAAGTTGTACCAATTAATGAAGCTAAATGAAATTCTTGTTTTCTCCAGTTATTTGATTTCAAATCAGCTGAAGCCATTTAACTAATCAATCACTTCTATTTTATTAAACAGAAAGAAACTAAACTGCATATCAATAGTGGTAGCTCATTCCACTGATATACAGTGCTAGATTTAGTCCAGCCACTGTTTTCACTGGAGTTCCACACACTTGCATCAGGGTTGAATTGATCCTTAGGTTTTTTTGCTCCTCCTTAAACCTGAAACAAAAATACTCTGCACTAATAATAAAAATCTAAGGGATTATATCACCTGCTTTAAAAACATACCTAGATAGGCGTCTCTCTGGGTTCGTGGATATTTTCTTCTGAGAAGGCGTTCATAAAGGACCTGCATGCTGGCCTTGGCTAGTTATAAGGATTGCACACAGATGACTAGTTACTACACTCTTTTTTTTTTTTTTTAATCTGTGCTTATTTGCCTTAAAGTTAGTAAGAAAGTTTATTGCTAGCCTAGAAATTAGTGCAATTAGAATAGAACATTAAAGCATATAATTTTAGTATAGTTTCTAGATTAGGTGTTACTCATGATGTACATTAACGCTGTTTTTGAAATTTTCTAATGCCTGTTTTGTTTTTTAAAAATGAATATTGATCAAATGCTAAAAATTAAGTTTATTTACAAAGTCCAACAGTATTTTGCGTATGCTGTTGCACGTTCAATTTGTTTAAAAAAAATACAGATCAACATTTTGAAATGAATAAAAATGTACATCATAGAATTAAGTGAACAAAAGAAACAAAATTAAAGCAAGATAAAGACATTTTATTTAAAACAAATAACAACAATACTTTTTATGAGATCTAAAAAGGATTTGGGATTTTTTGCCCCCAAAAGCCTATTTGAATCTCAGATATAAAATATACTTTACCATGTAAAAACTCAAGATAAATAGTAATAACAAATGACAAAAATAAAACGTGTATTATAGAATGTGAAAATCTAGTGTGCAAGTTTTTTTTTAATTTTTACAGAAGTGCAGTTGTCTCTGATTATTGCTAGTTTTTAAAGAAAACAGTCCTTGTTCTTAGCTATCAGTAATGGTTATTTTCCAGAAGCAAAAAGTGAATAATGTTAGCAATGTTAGTATCTGTATAAACAGCTTTAGTCACTGTTGTCATATAAACAGTCCAGATATAGGTATATACACAATATAACAGAACTAACAGAAAAAAAATTCACAGACAAGAAAAAAGAAAAGATATTACATACTAAACTGTAAAGATTGAGAAAAAATTAAAATATAGAAAATATCATCAATAAATGTATAGTATATATAGAAGAGTCAATTTTCAAAGCACTAAATATATTATTTTTGATTATTTCTGTTCAAACTTGTAGAATCTCAAAGTAAATTAAGATTCTGAAAGTAAGTATGATCCCAACCCATGTAACACTATGGGAAGCTTTCCACTGACTTCAATGGGCCTTGGATGATACTCTACAGTTGTATTATTCAAATCCCGGTTTCTATTTTATTATATATATTTTTTATCTTGTACAATGTGTTAGGGAACTGAAGGAAAAGCTGTGATTCATTCAGGAGTTCAATCTGGAGTTTCAATTAAGTAATTTTGGTATTCTAAGCATAACTTTACATAAAGAGTAAAACCAATAGATACTATTTGGCACATAAGGCGTTTCATTACTAAAAGCTGAGTCATTCACATAAAAAGGGTGTACCCCGCCACAGGAGGATTAAAGTAATTGGCACACAATATACTCTGCATTGTGACTATAAGCACTGCTTCTGTTCTTGATGGTAGAAAGCCTAGTTTCTAGTGTAAATGGTACTTTAATGAACATAAATTTTTATGCAGGAAAAAAAAGACACTATATCAAATAGATTACAGTAGAACCTCAGAGTTATGAACACCATGGGAATGGAGGTAGTTCATAACTCTGAAATGGTCGTAACTCCGAACAAAACGTTATGGTTGTGCTTTCTAAAGTTTACAACTGAATATTGACTTAATACAGGTTTGAAACTTTACTATGCAGAAGAAAAATGCCGCTTTTGTGTGTGTGTGTGGGGGGGTAGTTTACATTTAACACAGTACTGTACTGTGTTTGCTTTTTTTTTTTCTTCTTTTGAATCTGCTGCTGCCTGATTGTGTACTTCCAGTTCCAAATGAAGTGTGTGGTTGACTGGTCAGTTCATAACTCTGGTGTTGTAACTCTGAGGTTATACTATATTTATGGGTTATTCCTCATATAATAAATTCTTTTCTTTCATTTTTTGCCAACACTTTTCATGTCTCAAAGTCCTGCATGGTAAATGCCTACTGATTACTCATCCTATAATGTTAAAAGACAAAGCTAATTAACAGTAGACGAAATGGTAACCCCTATCAAACAGCACACTCATGGATTCCAAAATGCCCTTCCCTCCTTTTTTTTTTAAGCCAAAAAGTTTTGATGTTCAACACAAACATGCTTGATGTAAACAACAAGGAATCTGGTGGCACCTTAAAGACTAACAGATTTATTTGAGCATGAGCTTTCTTGAGTAAAAACCTCACTTCTTCGGATGCTCACGAAAGCTCATGCTCAAATAAATCTGTTAGTCTTTAAGGTGCCACCAGATTCCTTGTTGTTTTTGTAGATACAGACTAACACGGCTACCCCCTGATACTTGATGCTTGATGTAAACTCTAGTGGTCTTTAAGAATGCCAATGTATTATCCCTTTACACCTATGCCATCTTTTTGGTTCCACAACTCAAAACAGACATTAGTTTAGTACTAATCTTGCATGTTAGAGTATGTCTACACTTAAAATGCTACAGCATAGACATTGCCTACACCGATGGGAGGGGATCTCCCATTGGCACAGGTAATCGCCCTCCCCGAGAGGGACCTAGCTCTGTTTACACTGGGGGTTAGGTCTGTATAGCTATGTCTCTCAGGGGCATGGATTTTTCACACCCCTGAGAGACAAAGATATACTAATGTAAATTCCTATTGTAGAACAGACCTATTATTAGAACTATATTTTTAAGCAATATTTCCTTAGCTCCATTTGCAAAAGGTGGCTGATTCAAACTCTAGTCAGTCTCTTTAAAATTAATAAAATTTATCGAGTCCCCTTGCATGCTTTCTCATTGTAGAAATATGTTCTCTAACTGTTCAATTTTAATCATGACGAGAAAGTGGCTACTCTCAAAACTAAGCGTAATCTTACCGACTGTTCAGTTACATAGATTTAGTCCATAGTGTAATCTGTTTTTCCGAAGTCTCAGATAATTAATATTATGTCAATTTAAGAGCATCCAGCCTTTAAAAAACAAAAAATTGCCTTAGAAATAATTTCTTCTTAAGGCCTTATTTTCAAGTTTTCCTCATGATGTTCTTTTCAAATCAAAACTTACAGCATTTAGAATTTTTTTTAGAATCAAACTTTAAACTTACTTATATACAACAATCATGATTCCTTACAGCATGCACATAGGCATAATACAGTATTTAGACTAGGGTGGGGATTTGCTTCAAATATTTTTAGTACTAATGTAATGATTTGAAAAAGCTTCAAGAAAATAATTTAATATCATGTAAAGCCAGTTTTTAAATCTTATTAACTTGATGGCAGTGTTTTTTGTTATATTTCTGATCATTACTATAAGACTCATTTCAATTCCAGTAGTAAAATAGCAGGTGCACAACAGGTACAAGATGTAAGATGAATTATATTTCAGTCAAGAAGAAGGGAGAGAAAACAGGCTTTTCTAAGGAGCACAGCAAGAAGACAGAAAATATCTTTGTGATAGAAAATAAAAGTGATTTATTTTCTTGTGTTCAGCATACCCAGTTCTATTCGGTGAGAGGAGGGGAGCTCCTTTGCTACCATGATGAAATAGCTGTGTAACCCTTTAAATGCAAGCAGCAAACTGGCACAAAGTGTATAGTGGAGATTGTAGGCATGATTCAGGAAGGACTCCGCAATCACAAAACTGCAACCCTAAAAAAGGATTAGTATACATATTAATTACATACTATAAAATTGCACTAGCAGAATAACTAAAAAGATTTTCTATAGATCATCCTCCACCCCAAACTCATCTGAAACTGAAACTCATACATGGGCCTGCAATTTCCACTGGAGTGCAATCTCACAAAAAAGATAAACACACTAAATTAGGGCAGTCAAGCGATTAAAAAAATTAACCACGATTAATTGTACTGCTAAACAATAATAGAATACCATTTATATAAAAATGTTTGGATGTTTTCCACATTTTCAAATATATTGATTTCAATTACAACATGGAACACAAAATGTACAGTGCTCACTTTATATTTATTTTTATTATAAATATTTGCACTGTAAAAAACAAAAGAAATAGTATTTTTCAATTTACTTACTATAAGTACTGTAGTGCAATCTTTTTATCATGAAAGTTGAACTTACAAATGCAGAATTATCTACAAAAAACAACTGCATTCAAAAATAAAACAATGTAAAACTTTAGAGCTTACAAGTCCACTCAGTCCTACTTCTTGTTCAGCCAATCGCTCAGACAAACAAGTTTGTTTACATTTGCAGGAGATAATGCTGCCCACTTCTTGTTTACAATGTCACCTGAAAGTGAGAACCTAAGTTTGAATAGCACTGTTGTAGCCGGCATTGCAAGATATTTACCTGCCTGATTTGCTAAAGATTCATATGTCCCTTCATGCTTCAACCACCATTCCAGAGCACATGCGTCCATGCTGACGATGGGTTCTGCTTGATAAGATCCAAAGCAGTGCAGACCAACATATGTTCATTTTCATCATCTGAGTCAGATGCCACCAGCAGAAGGTTGCTTTTCTTTTTTGGTGGTACAGGTTCTGTAGTTTTCACATCGGAGTGTTGTTCTTTTAAGACTTCTGAAAGCATGCTCCACACCCCGTCACAATCAGATTTTGGAAGGCACTACAGATTCTTAAACCTTGGGTCGAGTGCTGTAGCTATCTTTAGAAATCTCACATTGGTACCTTGTGTTTTGTCAAATGTGCAGTGAAAGTGTACTTAAAATGAACAACATGTGGGGTCATCATCCGAGACTGCTATAACATGAAATATATGGCAAAAAGCGGGTAAAACACTGAGCAGGAGACATATAATTCTCCGCCAAGGAGTTCAGTCACAAACGTAATTAACGCGTTATTTTTTTAACGAGCATCATCAGTGTGGAAGCATGGCCTCTGGACTGGTGGCCGAAGCATGAAGGGGCATACAAATGTTTAGCATATCTGGCACATAAACACCTTGTAATGCCAGCTACAAAAGTACCATAAGAATGTCTGTTCTCACTTTCAGATGACATTGTAAACAAGAAGCGGGCAGCATTATCTCCCGTAAATGTAAATAAACTTGTTTCTCTAAGCAACTGGCTGAACAAGAAGTAGGACTGAGTGGACTTGTAGGCTCTAAAGTTTTACACAGTTTTGTTTTTGAGTGCAGTTATGTAACCAAAAAAAAAAATCTACATTTGTAAGTTGCACTTTCATGATAAAAAGATGCACTATGGTACTTGTATGAAGTGAATAGAAAAATACTATTTCTTTTGTTTATCATTTTTACAGTGCAAATATTTGTAATAAAAATAATATAAAGTGAGTACTGTACACTTTGTATTCTGTGTTGTAATTTAAATCAATATATTTGAAAATGTAGAAAAACCCAAAATATTTAATAAAGTTCAATTGGTATACTATTGTTTAACAGTGCAATTAAAACTGCAAATAATCACAATTAATTTTTTAAATCGTGATTAATTTTTTTGAGTTAATTGCGTGAGTTAACTGTGATTAATCAACAGCCCTACACTAAATATTTTAAGTTTTCTATAAAAAGGAACTTGAAACATATATCACAGCCTTTTGGTAAAATTCTTCCCTTTATAGCATGTCACTAGGCATAGTAAAGTGCCTTTAATTAAGTTTGCCCTTTATTACCATTCAAAAAGAATTATTACCCAATAAAAATCAGAAATATTATAAATAAAATAGTCAATCAATAATATTCTTACATCTGCTGATAACTGTTTTGTATAGTTATTGCCAAAGACCACACTTTCAAGAGTAGGAATCACAGTGTCCCTGTTCTGTGCTGGTGTGTTCCTGTTTAACCAAGTATTCTTCATGGGACGAGGAAAGCTGCCAGAACCATTTAAAAATAGAGAAAAATATCCACTTGATTATAAACACAAAGTGAATTGAACACATGTAATAAGGAGTGTATGCCACAATTATTTATCATAGTAGCAGAAATTCTTAACACAAATCATTTGTGTTTTTAATGAAAGTCAGAGGGAATCAAGATGTTCAGGTAATTACTGGTTTTGAGTACCTTCTTACAACAACTGCAAAGCTTGTTTCTTGAAAATTTCTTGAAAAGTATTTAAAAGGACACCTTGGGTAATTAGATTTTTAAAAGTATTTAAAAATATTTCTGGGTGAACTGGTAACATTCTGCTCCAATCATGACTATAGCAACATGAAAATTACTACTTCATTTTAGTCTCTTTTCACATTATACTGAGATGAGATATAAAGTTAAATTGCTCCATTCACTCACCACCGTAAGAGCCAAAACCGGGAGGAAAAATTTGTACACACAGAACACCAGCAAATTCAAAATTTTTGCCAGTATTGTATAAAGGTGCCATGGAAGAATATTACCCCGATTCTCTGAAAACATCATACATACAAATAAGAACAGTTTTTGCTAGCAAATATGAAATTTGTGCACCATAGCTAAAGGGATACTGCAGCTTAAATAATAAATTCACCTTCCTGTAATATCGTTTTGCGGACTGACATTTACACGTGTACTCTGTGCATTGGAACTCATGAGGAAGAGTTCAGGGAAAGAGAAGGAGCTGGCATGGAGTATTTGAAGATTCGGGAGGAAAGCAAAGAAACATAATTTAAAGAAAAATCTGTGTTTAAGAAACAAAATCAGTATTATTAGTGTAATGCTGTTTGTTTTTCCACCCACCACACTTGTTTTTGATGTGTTCTGTAAACAAAAAAATTTGTGATTCCATCCCCCACCCCCCCCCAAACGAGGAACAGTTTAAGAGAACTTGGGGAAGGTGTTTGAAGACAGAATCTATTGACTCCTGCAAATTTAGGAGACTAGGCAAAGGATGACCAATAAAAAGGCAGGGCAGAAGTTAATGCCACTGTGGCAGTGACAAGAACCTCAAAGAAAAAGGCCAGGGACAAGGTCAAGGCAGCAATGACAGCAACCGCAAGTGCACTAATAGCAGCTGCTGCAGGCACCTCCTTGTCTATTGGCCATTAACCACAGTCAGCAGCTAATCCTTTTGGCTTCTGCGTTTGAACCAAATAGTCTTCTTCCAGTAAATCACCATGAGTAGATGAGCCACCACTTTCTCTGACTAGTCTGCAGCATAAACTGCTGTATTGCAAGAGAAAGTATAAAAGTCACCTACTAAGGTCAAAGACATTGACATAATATATCTACTTGAAGAGCTGCATAAAAATGAACTTTAACAGTATTTCTGAGTTAGTCCCAGACTCAGCACCATTGTTGACTTGTATTGTAAAACTAATAAAGCAGATGTAGTCAGGGTCACAGACAGAATGTATATTCTAAAAAGGAGATGGTAAAAGGAGGATGATCTTGTCATTATGATGCTGCTCTGAGATTTTGGTAATCTGGGTTCAGTTCCCAAGCTCTGTTGCAGACTTTCTGTGAAAGTTGGGTTGGTCACTAAGGCTATGTCTACACTGCACACCATGGGTTCCAGAGAGCAGGGTACAGTAACTCCTCACTTAACGTCATCCCGCTTAACGTTGTTACGTCGCTGATCTATTAGAAAACATGCTCGTTTAAAGTTGCGCAATGCTCCCTCATAACATTGTTTGGCCGCCGCCTGCTTTGTCCACTGCTTGCAGGAAGAGCAGCCTGTTGGAGCTAGCTGGTAGGGGCTTGGAACCAGGGTGGGCTGGCAGCCTCCCATAAGCTCCCCCAAGTTCCCTGTGCGGCAACCGCCCAGCAGGCTATCAATTGCCGGGCAGTTCTGGTGTCCCTCCCCCCACTGCCGTGTGCTGCTCCTGCCCTCTGCCTTGGAGCTGCTCCTGGGAGCCTCCTGCTTGCTGTGCAGGGGACGTGGGGGGGGAGCGAGGTGCTGATGTCAGGGTGTCCCCCTCTCCCTGCTCCTGTACCCCATCTCCACAGAGCGGCGAGGAGGACACAACAGGGCTCAGGACAGAGGGAGCTTGCTGGCAGCAGTTGCTGTCTCAACTTGCTGATCTACTTAAAATGGCAGTGTACTTAGAGTGGGGTCAGAGTACTTAAAATGGAAATGCGCATCTCTCTCTCTCTCACACACACACACACACACACACGCACCACCCAGCACTTTGGAAAGTGGAGGGATTGATGTGCTCCAGTTGGATAGCGTGGGTTCATCATCACGTTCAGTTTCCGCAGGGAATGTTTGCGGCCACTGCCATGCATCTATTGTGTTTCCTCCCTCCATTTGTGCTGCCTTGTAGAGTGTGAGGCTATATTAACAACTTGTTAACCCTTAAGGGCTCATCCGAGTACTAAGTATCAGGGGGTAGCCGTGTTAGTCTGTATCCACAAAAATTTACCATCAGATGCATCTGAAGAAGTGAGGTTTTTTACCCACAAAAGCTTATGCCCAAATAAATCTGTTAGTCTTTAAGGTTCAACTGGACTCCTTGTTGTTATCATCCGAGTGCTAGTTCAACATTTAGAGCAAGGCATTCCCTGGGAAATATCCCACCCTCTTTCACCTTCTCACTTCACCACCTCAACCAAGCTTCACAATTATCATTGCTGTGTACACTATTAAATTGTTTGTTTAAAACTTATACTGTGTGTGTGTGTGTGTATATGTATGTATGTATGTATGTATGTCTGTCTGTCTGTCTTTTGTCTGGTGAAAAAAATTTCCCTGGGACCTAACCCCCGATTTACATTAATTCTTATGGGGAAACTGGATTCGCTTAACAACGTTTCGCTTTAAGTAGCATTTTTCAAGAACATAACTACAATGTTAAGTGAGGAGTTACTGTATTTGTAGCTACACACCAGAATGAAAAGCAAACTTAATCCACACTGTGGCTTGTAGCTACACAAGTTAGTGACGGTCTCTATGGCAATAGCGAGGTAGCAGGGAAAGGGTCTCGCAGCTCCCTGAAGCAGAGAAAGGCTCTGGCAGCAGGGAGCTGTCAGAACCTTTCCCCAACACAAAAAGAGAGACTCTGGCAGTGGGGAAAGGCTCCCACAGTGGGGAAGAAGCAGGATACTACACTGCTAAAAATAGCAGGGTACGCAGGAGGCACTACTTGAGAGCATAGAGAACCATGTAGGGTACATACCCTAAGGGTTCTGGTGTGTCTTTACTCACATAAGCAGTGCCTCACTGTCTATGTTGCTATTTACAAACATTCTAGAGGGACATGCAGTGTATGTATTCTACACATTGCTGTAAGGAGTGTGCAGTATAGACATACCCTTAATGTTTCTTTCCTCAGTTCTGATCTTTGTAATGGCAAGGGAAACAATACTTTCTTTCTAAATAGACAAGACAAAGGGTGAGCTATAGTCTCTTAAAATGTGTATGTACAGCACCAAGCACAATAAGACCCTGCTTTCATTTGGGACATCTAGGTACTACTGTAATACAAATAATAAATATTCAAATAAAACCATGCAGTAGGTTCTCTTACTGCAATAATGGTAAAAGCTGCTCAGTTGAGTCCTATTTTTGTTGTTGAGTCACAATAGTACAGATGTAGAATATAAATGTAGGCTACAGAGCATGATATTGCTTATTTGTATGTGGGGGGGAGAGGAATAGATGGTTGTTTTGTTAATTTGGCATTATTAGTTTAGTTTACCTGTTTGCATAAATATATATACTACTTTAAAAAAAGGTTTGTTTGTAGGTTTTTCCATAGCTGCAGACAACCTAACACAACACTTTTAAAGCTCCATCAGTTAGATTACTGAAATGTAAGTTTTGTATGGGCACGTAAATAAGAAAAAGAAACTCTTAAAATAAACACTTTAATTCAACACATACTGGTAAGGCCATCAGAAAGGTACCAGTAGAGAATACCACCAAATACAGGGTCACTCCAAACCCTGCTAGAATGAGAATGTACAAGCCCACATACTCCTTTATTCATTATTCCACAGAGTCTTCCTGAAAAAAATAATTATAACATAACACTGTGGGGGGAGAAGTGGTGTTACTCTCCTAAGCTCTGTCCACGAATTAAGCTCCTCCACCCAGGACAAAATGAAGCATCACATGCAGTAGACTATGCTCAATTCATAACAGGGTTATCCCTCTTCTTTCTGGCATATCCTTTGATAATCTATGTAATAGTTAAAGCTGATGTGGATAGTGTCATCACTATGCTTCAGAGTTAACGGTCAATTTAAATAATCAACGGAAGTTTACACCTCAGCTACTTTTTCAAGCTGCCTGAACACTCAAAAAGACACTATCATACTGGTTATACTGTGTTCACATTATATAGCTTTTCTTCACATCTATGAAGGCTAGAGATGTAATAAAAAAATGAAAGCAGATTCTGGAGTACAAAGTGTAGAAATCAGGAAAGAGTACTATCTCAACAAGCCACTGAGAGTCAGCTCAATTCAACCCATGGATAAAAAAGATAAATAAAATGAATAGAGATCACCTCACCCTAACTACAGATTGTATGAACACTAGCAGAGGGTGATATTGCTTGCTCTCTACTTCTTTTCTCTTGGGTGTATTAAATTACTACAGTTATCTGCGTTTTACCACCTGCACTCCTTTTATTCTAGCACAAACTAGAACTCAAAATTTCACAGTTTTAGGAAAAAAACAAAAAACCACCAAAACAGCTTCTAATCTAAAACATCATAAAGCACAATACATCATATACATAAACTTACTCAAGTAAGTTACAATAACTAATAATCCAATACATTAATTGAATCTTATTAATGGGATATTACCTTATCAATGGCTGGTGTAGAGCAACCAAAGAAGCATGGACTGTAACAGATATGACAGAGAGGTGGAAGTAATCAAACATAACATTGACGTAGTGATGAAGGCCCTGGTGTAAGCTAAAGTGCAACTTTAAAGTTCGGCTACTAATTAGTTGCAGTGTGCTCAGATCATCTGGCCTTGGAAAAAAAAAAAAAAAAGTGTAATTACTGGAACAATGTTTTAAGTCATCCAATAATAAAATCCCCAATACAAGAAACAGCAAGCCATTATTTAAATGACACAAGGCCATAGCCATATTGGTCTTCAATAACTTTAATATATTAAATATAGTATTGTTTTATATCATATCATGTATAAATATAATTACATCTCTAAAAGGGAACAGCAGGATGAATAGGTAAACAACAAGGAATCTCTCCTAAACATAGTAATTAAAGTCTGCAAGCTGTCTCAAGAGATTAACCAGATTTTCTTACCCATACAAATAAACTTCTAATATATGAATAGCTGATTTAAAATAAATTAAGCATTCTAGATTTTAAAAATGTTTGAGCAATATTTTATATGCAAGATGTTATAATTTTAATCTCTCCATTTAAAAAAAGCAGTTAACAGGCATTTCATTTATTTAATAAAATATATATTATTTTTGAACTTACGAATAATCTGTGTCTGTGAAGTATAGATCTAAGGATAGCAGGAAATTCATTTCATTAAGGGATTCTTCAATCTGAAAAGGAGTTAAAAACATGACAATTATGTTCAGTATTTTGCAAATTATGCCTAAAGGATCTGAAGTATCTGAATAGTTAAATATACTTGATGGCAGATTACCTTCCGTTCATCTAAGAGCATTTTAATTTTGAAGATCATAACATCATTCACTGAAACCTCCTCATTTTTGTACAGAATTTGAAATGTTTTACTGCAAATTACATTGTCATGGACTGAAGCTGGAAAGGCAAGATCAGCACCTGAAAATCAAGCAGACATTGAAGTTTTAAAAGAATACAGTGCAGATAATGAAAATATTCTATTGTTCTACTTTGAAACCTATTATTATTTTACAGCATCCAATTGTGTGCTAGACACCTTACAGCAGCCAAGGTCCTAATCTCGAAGAATTTCTATCTAATTTCAGATATGATGCAATGAAGTGAGCCAATAAAACCAGAGAGAGGGGACACTGCAGGAAGAATAGGGGGTTAAAGCAATCAGATTACAGAGTTACTGAGCAAAGGTGTAACACAGTGCAGTCAGATTTTTTTAAAAGAAAAATTATATTATATAATGTAATATATAAGTGTATTTGTTGATTCACTTCTTGTGGCACTGGCTTAGAAGTGATTCCACGGGAGTGATTTAAAATGAGAAGAGGGCAGTTAAATGTTTGCTAAACCTGTAATATATTACTTCCTCTTTGTTCCCTTATAAGATCCAACAGTCTCATGCTTTTTTTTCTCATTGGAAATCATAAACAAACAGTACAGTTAAATTCTTCAATCATATACAAATATGTACTACTGATCAAAAATGTGGTGGATTGAGGACACTAAACTATTTTTGCCTAATTAATAAACCAAATAAGGTAGTGAAATGTAATGATGGGAAGCACACTGAGATTGCCTGAATCTTCAAAGCAATGATATTTAGCACTTTTCATCTCCATATTGTTTTACAAACTTTAAGTAATCAGTCCTCTCAGCATCCTGTGAGAGGGTTACGTATTACCCACATTTTAGAGTTGGCAAAATTCAGGCAGAGAGGTTAACTGACTTGACCAAAGCCACCGAGTGAATCAGTGGATGATCTGGAATTAGAAAGTAGGTGTTCTTGGCTTCCAATTATGTGCACATTACTCTGACTACATTACATCGCATCCAAGTCTTATATTTGTTCAATATGGCACATTTACTTTAAGGACAGGATGGACTGAAGAAAATGCGTGAACAGAAATATGGCAAGAATGGTTAGAGAAGTGGAGAGACTGACTTGAAAGGAAAGATTTAAAAAGTTGGGTAAGTAATGAATAGTCTACAAATATTTGAAGGGTGTGACCAGAATGTAGAGGATTCATCCAGCAAACAGAAGGGATTTAGCTAGGAGTAAATGAGATACAATTTAAAAAGCAAATATTTACTGATAGTGAAATGCATTAGCCTATTGAATAATGACCAAGGAAATACACTTAAACTAGAGTAGGCAAAATAAGAGTAAGAACACTACTATGCAATAAGGAACAATCCTCAACGGGCAGACAGGGCTATATCCTAATAGATGTTTTCCACTTCTAGATTCTGTGAGTGTGGCAGACAATGCCCTTCTATAACCCTGATAACATTTTAGTTTTGCCTTTTGCAATCTATCAGGAACTAGATGCAAATATAAGTATTAGTTCATTGGAGTGTTTATATCTACATACTCAAGTTACATTTATGATTGCTATGAGCTCTATCTAACTCAAATTCAAGTTCTCTGTCTCCTGCCCTGCAAGCTCTCTGCATTCTTCTTGGATTAAACAGCTATACAAGCTGCATCCTATCAATCCCAAGGGATAGTCACCATTGATAATGACTTCAAAATGAGTCACATTTTCAGCTTTACACAGCTGCCCAAATCTTGTCCCTTTTATAGACTGCACCAATCCAGAATGGTATAGGAGAATGATGCTGAGGATGCACTGAGCTTACATGAGTTTGGTGGTGAGAAAGAATAGATTCTTTCAAGGCAGATCAACAGTCAGCAAAGAAGAATCTTTAAACATGGACAAACACAATGTAGTACCATGAGCACTCCCTCGTGGCCCGAAGTCACTCTCCAGCACCTAGGGTTGCCAACTGTCTAATCGCACAAATCCAAACAACCTTTCCCAGCCCCCTTCCCCACCTCTCCCCCAAGGCCATGCCCCTGCCCTGCCCCTTCTCCGAGGCCTCGCCCCCGTTCACTCCAGCCCCTCGGTCGTCGCTCTCCCCCACCCTCATTCACTTTCACTGGTGCTGAGGCAGGGAGTTGAGGTGCAGGAGGGGGTACGGGCTCTGGGCTGGGGCCAAGGGGTGCGGAGTGTGAGAGGGGGATGAGCCTGGGGCAGGGGGGTGGGGTGCAGGAGAGGGTGCAGGCTCTGGGAGAGAGTTTGGGTGCAGGAGGGGGCTCAGGGCTGGGGCAGGGGGTTGGGGTGCGGGAGAAGGTTCAGGGTGCAGGCTCCAGCCGGGAGGTGCTTACCTGGGGCGGCTCCTGGAAGTGGCGGCATGTCCAGCAGCAACTCCTAGGCTCAGGGATGGCCAGGTAGCTGTGCAAGTTGCCCCCGCCCGCAGGCGCTGGCCCCGCAGCTCCCAGCCAATGCAAGCTGCGGAGTCGGTGCTGGGCTTGGAGGCAGTGTGCAGAGACCCCCTGGGCCTGCCTGTGCCAAAGGGCAGCAGGGACATGCTGGTCACTTCCGGGAACCGCAAAGAGTCAGGGCAGGTAGGGAGCCTGCCTTAGCCCTGCTACGCTGCCGGACTTTTAGCCGCCTAAAACCTCCCGGATTGGCTTCAGTAGCCTCCGGGAGATTGAGCCCAGCCCCAGCCACGCCAGCCAGATCGGCCTTAGCCCCAGCCGTGCCAGTCAGCCCTTTGATCAGTTAACCACTTAAACAAAATATTTGTAATAGTTTAAATGGTTAACTTTTTAAACGATATTTACATCCCTACTTCCCCGTACCTCTTGTCTGGAGTTTGTCCTTCTCCAGAGGCCTTTTCAGACAGGTTATTGCAGTCTCAGCCCTGCTCCTTGGGCAGGGTCTCTCATAGGCTTCCCTGCCTGGAGAGCTTTCTCCTGAACTTCCACATATTACTGTCAGGTTTCCAGCCTTTGGCAGTTTCAGTTACTCTCTCAACCACACTCCCTTGCAGCTTCCTGCTACCTTTTCTATTGGAATCCCCTGATTCCACTTACAGGAGGCTCATCTTGTAATCAGGGCTGGCTTAGCCCCAGGCTCTCCAGCCCACACACAAACCATTATGTTACAAACACATATTCCTGTGAAGAGTCCTTTTGAGCTGATTCCTCAAGCCCAGTTATCAAGTAGGGGCCTATGAAAGCATCGTCTACTGCATCATCCTCCCTCACATTTACATGATTGGGACAGTTCCCTCTCCTCATTCCTCCCCGTTAATAAATAAATAAATAATAAAATCAAACTCAAAGAGCAGTGATTGTGAGTGAGACCCGTTACCTATGTATGGAACCCAATGTGACAGAGGACTCAACAGACTTGACCCAAGTCTTGGCAGCATTGGCAGAGAAAGAAACTACTCCTTTCATACCCAGGCAGATACTTTTTTTTTTTTTTTAAATAACTACAGACTCTTCAGACTAGTCTCTCAACAACCTTCGATACACTCCAGGGGGTTAATTCCTGTGGGTTGTGCAGTTTCAGGGTGGGGGAGACTGAAAGGTCAAGCTAGGGAATCACTGAACAAAATCAGTGGAGAATTCATTCATTCTTGTACCAACATGGAAGCAGCCAGACCATCCCTAATCTGATTAATCTTTTCCTCAAAATAACAAGCAATTTCCACACAACAGGAAGGACTCAGAGCAGCTACTGAACTAAAACTGTCCAGATTTATTAGACTGGGATAGTAGGCACTAATAATGTTAGAACAATTCCCAGGGGCATATGATTGTATCCCTTTCCTTACATCCTTTATATAACAACTGGTCTTAGATTGTAAACTCTAAAAAAAGGAACCGTGTATTTCCATAGTACATTGCACAATGAGACTCAAGCTTGATTGAGGTCTTTGGGCATTTTTTTAATATTATGTCTACAAAATATATATTAAAAGAACGTTAAAGTTGCAAAATCAGGAATTATTAGGAAATAACAGAATTATGGTTGCCTATGCAAACTTAATTCGTCCCCATTGAGCCATTATGGACTAGGCTTGTTGGAATTTGATTTTTATTTTCTTTGAACTTCATTTGATAATATCCGTTTATTTTTAATTAATCAATTTACATTTTCACAGTTGCAGGAAATTATGGTAGTGTCAGACAATAATTACTTAATGAAGGCTCTTTAGACTTTAGATGTTAAGATTCAAAAAGTTAAAACTTTATAAACATTAAAAAACAAATGATTGTCAACATCATATGTCAAAACATACAAAGTAAATAGCCTTAAATCAAACTCTAAGAAGTTTTCAAGTAGGTTTTTCATACTTTGCCTTGCTGTAAATTTTGATCATTATTGATGGAATTAATGGGT
The DNA here is from genome assembly GCF_002925995.2 of Terrapene triunguis. Lineage (NCBI taxonomy): Eukaryota > Metazoa > Chordata > Testudines > Emydidae > Terrapene > Terrapene triunguis. The sequence continues at coordinate 32,302,885 of NW_020664393.1, forward strand.
ATGGGTGGTGAAACTGATATTTAGCTACATTTACCAATAAAAAACTAATCCCTCCAAGCCTAATTATGACACAGTCTTTACTTACACATACATTACTTTCACAAGACCCCCTGCCCCATTCAATGAATGGGTAGTTATTCAGCTTTTCTTTTTATCCTCCTCATTCAATGTGCAGCCCCAAACCTTCTTGGCTGGGAACACTATCCACACCATCCACTAGATACAAAATTGCTAATATAGTATCTATTTTTAAGAAAGGGGAAAAAAGCGATCTGGGAAACTACAGGCTCATTAGTTTGATCTCAATTATATGCAAGGTCTTCAAACAAATTTTGAAAGAGAAAGTAGTTAAGGAAATAGAGGTTGACGGTAATTCGAATAAAATACAACACAGTTTTACAAAAGGTAGATTATACGAGACCAACCTGATCTCTTTCTTTGAGAAGATAACTGGTTTTTTAGACAAAGGAAATACAGTAGATCTAATCTACCTGGATTTTAGTAAGGCACTGATACAGCACCACATGGGAAATTAGTTAAATTGGAGAAGATGCAGATTAATACAGTGTGAGAATTGAAAGGTGTATGAGGAAATGTTTAAAGGGGAGACTACAATGGGTCATACTGAAAGGTGAACTATCAGGCTGGAGGGAAGTTACTAGTGGGCTTTCTCAGGGATCAGTCTCGGGACCAATCTTATTTAGCATTTTCATTCATGACCTTGGCACAAACAGGAGGAGTCTGCTAATAAAATCTGCAGATGACACAAAGTTAGGAGTTCTTGCCAATACAGAAAACCGGAACATCATACAAGAAGATCTGGAGGACCTTGAAAACTGGAGTAATAGAAATGGGATGAAATTTAATAGTGCAAAGTCATGCACTTAGGGATTAATAACAAACATTTTTGCTATAAGCTGGGGACATATCAGTTGGAAGCTACAGAAGAGGAGAAAGACCTGGGTATATTGGTTAATCACAGGATAACTATGAGCTGCCAATGTGATGGGGCCACGAAAAAAGCTAATGTGATCCTAGGATGCATTAGGCGAGGTATTTCCAGTAGAGATAGGGAAGTGTTATTGCCATTATACAAGGCACTTGTGAAATCCCATCTGGAATACTGTGTGCAATTCTGGTCTCCCATGTTTAAAAAAGATGAATTCAAACTGGGACAGATGCAGAGAAAGGCTACTAGAATGATCAGAGGAATGGAAAACCTACCTTAGGAGAGGAGACTCAAGGAGCTTGGCTTGTTTAGCCTAACCAAAAGAAGGCTATAGGGAGATATGATTACTCTTTATAAACACATCAGAGGGATAAATACCAGGGAGGGAGAGGAGTTATTTAAGTTAAGCGCCAATGTTGACACAAGAACAAACAGGCCATCAACAAGTTTAGGCTTGAAATTAGATGAAGGTTCCTAACTATCAGAGGAGAGAAGTTCTGGAATAGCCTTCCAAGGGGAGAAGTGGGGGCAAAAAACCTAACTGGCTTCAAGACTGAGCGTGATAAATTTATGGAGTGCATGGTATGATGAGATGCCTACAATGGCATGCAGCTCATCTATGACTGCTAATAGCAAAAAAAACCAATGTTCGGAGATGGGGCACTAGATGGGGAAGTCTCTGAGTTACTACAGAGAATTCTTTTCCAGTTGTCTGGCTAGTGGGTCTTGCTCACATGCTCAAGTTCCAACTGATAGCCATATTTGGGGTTGGGTAGGAATTTTCCCCCAGGGCAGATTGACAGAGACCCTGGGGTTTTTTTGCCTTCCTCTGCAGCACGGGTCACTTACAGGTTTAAACTAGAGTAAATGGTGGATTCTCTGTAACTTGTAACTCTTTAAAACATGATATGAGAACTTCAGTGACTCAGCCAGAGGTTCTGTGTCTATTATAGGAGGGGTGGGTGAGGTTCTGCGGCCTGCAATATGCAGGAGGTCAGGCTAGATGATCACGATGGCCCCTTCTGGCCTTAGAGCCTGCGGCTCAGAAACAGCTTCACTGTTGTAGTTCAAACTTTCAACAACAACAAAATTTCAGTCTGAGGCAGATACCCTACATGGAAAATTTCTGCTCAAACAGTTAAAATTTGACCAAGTTATAAGCAACTGAAAACCGGGTCTTAAAATGGAAAGTATTAAGCAAACTTATGTTAGGAATTCAACATGGCACACATTAAATGGATTGCTAACTGATAGGTGTCTAAATCTAATTGTAGATGGGGCATCATCAATAAACAGCTGTGTTTCTAGTCGGGTTCTAAGGGTTGCATTCTTGGTACTACACTATTTAACATTTTTATCAATAATCTGGAAGAAAATATAAAATCTGATAAAGTTTGCACATGACACAAAGATTGGGGGAATGCCAAATAATGAAGAGAACAAGTCACTGATACAGAGTGATCTGGATCGCTATGTAAGATGGGCACAAGCAAACAATATGCATTTCAATACAGCCAAATAGAAGGTCAGACATTTAGGAACAAAGAACATAGGATATAGTTACAGTATAGGGGAGTCTACCATGGGAAGCAACAACTCTTGGGGTTATGAGGATAATCAACTGAACATGAGCTCCCAGCGCAATGCTGTGGCCAAAAAGGCTAATGCAATCCTTGAATGTACAAGGGAAGCTCAAGTAGGAACAGGGAGATTATAGTACCTCTGTCTTCAGCACTGGTGTAATTGCTACTGGAATATTGTGTCCAAAATTCATGAAGGATGGTGATAAATTGGAGACGGTTCAGAGAAGAGCCATGAGAATGATTAAAAGATTAGAGAACCTGCCTTACAGTGACAGACTCAGGGAGCTCAATCTATTTAGCTCAACAAAGAGACTTTTATACTCTTGTGATCAAATCACCCCATAAGAATCTATTTTCGGAACAGAAATTTGATATAAGAGGGATTTTCATTGTAGCAGAGAAAGGTATAATGCGATCCAATGGTTGGAAGTTGAAGTTAAACAAATTCAGATAGAAATAAGGTGGAAATTTTTAACAGTGGGAGTAATTAATCATTGGAAAAATTTACCAACGGTTGTGGTGGATTCTTCATCACCAGAAATTTTTTAATCAAGATTCGATATTTTTTCTAGAAGATATGTTCTAGTTAAACCAAAGCTACTGAACTTAAAGCAGGAATTAATTGAAGGAAATCCTCAGGCTTGTTTTATGCAGGAGGTCAAACTAGATGATCACAATAATCCCCTGAGTTTAAAATCTATGAATAGTGCCCATTTATAATTATAAGCAGGAGAGGTAACACCACCTAGTGGGGTTGCCTCATACTTCCTATTGCAAAACCTATTTACAATTGCTTATAACTTCGCCCAACTTTAACCATTTGGGCTGAAATTTTGCATGCTGATTGTCAGCCTCAGGCTGACCTGTTTTGGGAAATTTCAGCAATAATGGTTCACCTATTCGCAAGAATGAGGTTAAAGAAAATACATTGTTTTGCCCATATTAAATTCAGGGAACCTTTTCTTTGAGAAGATTCAGCACCCACATGATGATCTGAAATTTGGCCAGGTTCAGTTGGGGAGGGGAAGCTTTTTTGTGTGAGAGTGTATGTGTGTATGTCAGCGATGTGCCTTTTGCCATTCCTAAGGAAATCCACCCACATTTGGCCAAGTTATAAGTGTGTGGAAAAACTGCAGTTTGTACATGCTCAGTAGAGAGTAGCTAGAGCTTCAAAACAAACTTCCCTGAAGAGTCCATCAGCCCAGGGCTGAGCCAGCCCTTCTCTGAAACCAGAGCTATAGGCGACAGGCTGGGCTAGATCAGAGCACCGGAACTGAAAGCAGGAAGCCTGTCTCCCCTAAGTTCTCAGTGATCCCCTTGCTTACACCCAAGCAAGCATGGAGGAGGATTGCTGCCTGATTTAGCTGACAAGAGCTGGACTGGGGGTGTGGGGTGAGGAGGAGAAAGGCATTAGATTGGGTCAGGGAGCCTGGGGTTGGGTGGGTGGAGAGACTGGGACTAAAAGCTCTTGGGGAGGGAGTGGGAAACTGGCACTGGGAGTTAGGTTGGGGAGAAGACTGGAACTGGCTGAACAAAGAGGCTGGGACTGGGAGTAGGGTTGCAGGGGAGGAAGGCTGGGACTTGTTTTGCAAGGAGACTGGGCAACACAGATTGGACAAGGAGATGGAGGAGGGGAGACAGACTGACTGGAAAAAGAGACTGGGAGTGGGGAGACTTTAGGAAACAGCTATTTAGATGGTATTGTTAAAAGCTATGTCAGTAGGGCTACCCTGATTCTCCTTCCCCACTTCAGAGCTATGTTGTACTCTTGACTTTCAAGGTTTACGCCAGGGGCAATAAATTATTTTTCATCAGAATAATTTAATATATATAGCATTATATAAAGGCAATGACAATTATTCAAACAAATGGACTAAAATTCTAATCTCATAAGTATATCAGAACATTTTCCCTTTCATGTGTGGGTCCACTTAAGGTTACTAGTTACTTTTAATAAAGTCATGGTGATTGAGGTCTCTCAGTGAGTCTACATTAAATTTGCTCACTTTAAAAGCAAAAAGATGTCTTTCTACTTGGCAACCCTGCAAACTCAACACAAAATCTGAAAGTCAAGCTGTTTTATTTGTTTCTCCTGTATCATTTCCAATAATAGAGTGTACAGTCAGCTTCAATGAATAGTTCTGTGAAGATGAACAAGGCAGATAATTTACATAGGTCAGCACAAAAAGAGACTTTTTATTCTCAGTTACTATTACAGATTTTTTTTAAAATTATGAAATGAGGCATGTGAAGCATTGCTGGCGTTTAGCTTATAATAATTATAGCAAGTCAGACTCTGAACCTAAAAATCCTGGAGGTGTCCTCTTAATTAATGTAGTCAAACTAGACTACATTCACTATAAAAATTCCTGTACTTACCTGTCACAGGTAACAAGCTGGCTTCTAATTTGTGCGGAACTCTTGGAGGAATTTTCATAGATGCACGAATCTGGTAAAAACTAAAGAAAGAGACCAAAAAATCATTTGCAAACTATGAAATAAACAGTCACTCTCATATATTTACCAATATACAGACACACAAAAATTCTAATACAAAATACATATTTTCCTTTCATGACCTTCTTTAAGTTTCACACTTTTAAAAGTGGTGAGGAGGGAGGAGAGAGAGCATTTCAAACCTTAAAATGTGAGGTTACAATTGTAACTTTATTTTATTATCCACATGATTACCTATCATTAACTATAAGGATAGGTAGAAAACTCAAATACATTCTGAAGCCTAAATTATACAATTCATTTCCATCTTTATTTCATCTTCTGGTTCTCTCTTCCCTATTGTATTAGTCCCTCCATCCCGTTCTAGTTCCTTATTGATACTGATTTGGTTTTTGGTCAAAATAGCTCAAGAAAATATATCTTCAATATTGCTTTTAATCTACTGAACTCATCATCATGACATAAGAATCTAAAAGTATACTACATGATCTTTGTTCTGTCTATTCCCAATTTTCATCATCATGGAAAGACTAGACTGAAAGGTTTTACATTTAAACCAGCTCATTATCAGATTATAATCTCTTTAGGACAAGGACTGTGTCTACCTCTATTTTTATATAGCTCTTAATTTGGGAATTGCCACACTGCATTCAACCTAGTACTCTGTCTAGTCTAGTATCCCATCTCTAGGACGAGGTGCTTCTCAGGAAGGTGCAAGAAGCTCTACAGGGGACAATTAAGGAATAACATGCCCATAGCAGAAGCTTCTTCATAGACTCTCAGAGGCACAAAAATTGGTCCTTTCTAATTTAAAAAAAAAATCTCATCTAATTCTCATCTAACGTAATGGAAAATTTCTGATCACCCATATCAATGTCTAATCCTTTTTTTGAATCTCACTAAGATCAGTCTCACTAACATTTTGTGGGAATGAGTTCCACAAGTTAACCATTCATTATGTAAAGAATTTATCTGTATCATTTTTAAGTTAGCTTCCTTTCAATTTCACAGACTGTCCCCACATTCTCATATTATGATAAAGGATAATTAACACTGAATGATTTATCATTTGTATTCCGTTCATTATTGTATGCATCAGTCATACTCCTCTTATTCATCTCTTCTCTAAATGAAGCAGTCACAATCATGTCAATCTCCTGTGACTCATTTTAGTCACCCATCCTCCTCTATTTCTACTACATCTCTTCTGAAATACTGTGACCAAAACTGAACACAACAAGGCTCCAGTTACAGACAGAGCCTCTCGATGCTACCATAACATAAATAACATAAGAAAGAAGTAGGCAACTAAAATCAATTCTAAATTTTAACCCGACACAAAAATAAGTTAAAAGAAAACTTCAGTTTGGCCAAAACTGTGTGACAAAAATAGTGAGATATTGGAACACATTGTTAATAACTAAATGTTGATAATGTGTTCAATACTTGTACAAGAGATAAAAGGAAGAACATCTCTACCCTGAAGAGTTTACACAATCTAGAATATCACCATTTTAAAAAGTGATAAAACAGCACCAATATTACATTTATAAGCTTTGCGATTTTTTAAAAACCTGCAATGAAGCTGTAGAAAAAATAGGTATAAAAATAAAATACTCAAAGAAATGACTCATCACCTGTCAAGCATGAGTTAAGAATAATAATTTTTCATTAACTACATAAAAAATACATACAAAATATTTAAATTAGATATCCAACATCTCGTTCTATTACTGTAGGGAACTGAGGAGATTATTTAACTAAAGGAGAACTCTTCACAACCGAAATCCAATTGGGACGCATTGTAATACAGGAACTTATTTCTCATCACTGGATCAGCTATGACTTTGCATCACCTCATAGGTAATATTGATTTCAGTTAAACCAAGTAGAGGTGGCATACTACTGTCAACCCTATGATGGCCTCATCAAAGGCCATCTTAAACATACAATATAGTCAAATGTATGTAATAATTTCTGGATCCAAATATAGCATTTTTCTAATTACCACCTAGATCTTGACATGTTATTCTAAATATTACTTTGGAATTTGCTCCACTACTTGGTCCAAAATAACTAGACTATGAAGGTGATCAGGAACAGTCAACATGGATTCATCAAGGGCAAGTCATGCCTGACCAACCTGATTGCCTTCTATGATGAGATAATTGGCTCTGTGGACATGGGGAAAACCAGTGGATGTGATATATCTTGACTTTAGCAAAGCTTTTGATATGGTCTCCCACAGTACTCTTGCCAGCAAATTAAAGTAGTATGGATTGGATGAATGGACTATAAGGTGGATAGAAAGCTGGCTAGATTGTCGGGCTCAAAGGGTAGTGTTCAACAGATCGATGTCTAATTGGCAGCCAGTATCAAGCGGAGTGCCCCAGGGGTCGGTTTTGTTCCAACATCTTTATTAATGATCTGGATGATGGGATGAATTGCACCCTCAGCAAGTTCGCAGATGACACTAAGCTGGGGGGAAGAGGTAGATACGCTGGAGGGTAGGGATAGGGTCCAGAGTGACCTAGACAAATTGGAGGATTGGGCCAAAAGAAATCTGATCAGGTTCAACAAAGACAAGTGCAGAGTCCTGCACTTAGGAAAGAAGAATCCCATGCACCGCTACAGGTTGGGGACCGACTGGCTAAGCAGAAGTTCTGCAGAAAAGGACCTGGGGATTACAGTGGACAAGAAGCTGGATATGAGTCAGCAGTATGCCCTTGTTGCCAAGAAGGCCAACGGCATATTGGGCTGTATTAGTGGGAGCACTGCCAGCAGATCGAGGGAAGTGATTATTCCCCTCTATTCGGCACTGGTGAGGCCACACCTGGATATTGTGTCCAGTTTTGGTCCCACCGCTACAGAAGGGATGGGACAAACTGGAGAGAGTCCAGCGGAGGGCAACAAAAATGATTAGGGGGCTGGGGCACATGACTTATAAGGAGAGGCTGAGGGAACTGGGCTTATTTAGTCTGCAGAAGACAAGTGTGAGGGGGGATTTGATAGCAGCCTTCAACTACCTGAAGGGGGGTTCCAAAGAGGATGGAGCTAGGCTGTTCTCAGTGGTGGCAGATAACAGAACAAGAATCAATGGTATCAAGTTGCAGTGGGGGAGGTTTAGGTTGGATATTAGGAAACACTATTTCACTAGGAGGGTGGTGAAGCACTGGAATGGGTTACCTAGGGAGGTGGTGGAATCTCCAACCTTAGAGGTTTTTAAGGCCCGGCTTGACAAAGCCCTGGCTGGAATGATTTAGTTGGTGCTGGTCCTGCTTTGAGCAGGGGCTTGGACTAGATGACCTCCTGAGGTCTCTTCCAACCCTAATATTCTATGATTCTAGGGGCAAGCATCTCCTTACCCCATTTAAAACTGGGGGGAATTACAAAGGTAGGAAATTGCTGGCGGTGACACTGATACAAACTTAACTTCCCTGTCTCACCTTTGGTAGGTTATAGTGAATCGTACTGCTGCACTGAAGGTATTATTTGTGATATATTTATCAATTATGTCAAAAGCACCTAGAGTATATGCCCTTCTTAGCATTTGTTTAAGTCTACTATTTATTAATTTATTTAATTCTAAAACAGCTGCTCTCAAACTGTGGTTCAACACAACTGGTAGTCTTCAAAACTCTTGCTGGTAGTCCACCTCAGATTTTCAGCAGAATAGTGCACTGCTGTTTAAGAAATTTAGGTTTTGGAAGTAGCATGAAAAATGTGTGTACTCTATAGAATAAATATTTAGTTTTACAGTTTGGAAAGATGTCAGCCACCTTACTCAGAGTTCATCCCATTTGAATCTTTACCTAGAAAACTGATTCCCTAACACACACTGAGAATCATGTGCGCAGATCCTTGCATCTGCACAGTTTTCAATGCAGGTTCAGGACCTTAGGTCGCAGTTCAGCAAAGCACTTTAAGAACATACTTAACTTTAAGAACTTTGCTGCATAGGGATGGTTTGCTGAATTGACACCTTAATTTGTCCCTTTGGCCAGAGGCAAGCAAAAAGCAAAAAGAGTACTGAAAAGAAAACGGAATTTGGAAAAGGTATGTTTTAAAGGGGAAAGAGAGATTTCTGAAATCTTTAATACTTTTTTTGCATGAAATAATTTAATTCACCTTAATGATACTACTTAATGACAATAATGTTTACAATCCAAGTTCTAAATTATTTTATGATAAATGTATCCAGAGATTGAGGGATGTATTCGTTTAACAGTTAAACTGATTAAATGAAAAATACATTGCATCATCTTTATTTTTCCTCCCATTACTCACTTCCAATTCAGGAAAACTTCACATACCATTACCTGCACTATGTAGTTCAATTTAGGTTAGCTGAAGAGGGAAGAGGGTTGTTTGTTTGTTTTGAAGACAGGTGGCCTCATGATACTCAGTACAGATTTATACTTTAAGTAGTTTTTAATACATAAAACATTTACCTTCTAATCCTAATATCAAAATCCTGTAGGGGTTCAGCTCAGGGCAAAGTATGTAAACATTAAATTAAAACCTCATCCCCTGATTTCTGAAGTAAGTAATGACTTAACTACAGTGATGTGAACATCCGCATGCGTGCGCACACACACACTCTATTTACCAAAACTGTACACCAGTACACTGCCTTACTGATTTGAAAATACAGTACTGTGAATATTAAGGATCTAGCTGCAGACAAAGAGCTACAATGTGAAAAGGTATTCCAGTCACTGAGATATATGCATAACCTAGAAACTTTAAAAGAAATGTTACATTATTTGCCAGACTAAAGAAAATTATACCCTCCTCACTTACAAAGTATTTTGTTGCCTTTATCTCTCACACCCACTCTCTTTGCTCCACCCAAGCGTCACTCCTGACCACTCCCCTTTGCCTCTTTCGCCCTCTCCTATCTTTCCTGACTTTGTGCCTTCTCTCTGTATGCTTGGTTCAGCTTCCCAACTAATTTATGCCAAGCTCCTTCCAGGTCTATTTTCAAAATAATTTCTAACAACGACCCATTCTATTAAGCATTTAAATTACGATGTTCTGTTTAAGTACTCCACTGTATTGCACCTGCTTGTGCCTCTAGATTACAATATTGCAAGGCAAGGACCTATTACTTGTCTGGCACAGTTCACCAGTTAAACTAGGTACCCTTACATTTCTTTATAAATCAGATGCAAATATGTGCATGAATTTACCTCCTATCTACCACAAGACGTACACAACATCTCAAACAGAAAATAAATAAATAAAAATAAATAGATAAAACTTTGTAGGTGACCTTTAGGGTCTAAAAATTGTATGGATAATTAAAGATTAACATAATAGATTTTTTTTGATGAATAAGCCCGGTTACTGAAAAGTAACCTATTATGTCAGAACTTGTGTATTTTGCTTATTTATATTTTTTCTTGACTGTATTAAATGCTGTTGGATGTAGTTAAAATTTTAAAGATTGCATGGAAATCAGAAACAATTTGTGATAACACGATACAATGTAATCATGGGAAAGTTACTTATTTTTTAAGAAAGGAAAGATCAATGCAGCTTAGGACAGTCACTCTACTTTATGGTAACTGTGGTTCCTCAAGATGATGTCAGTGTGTATCCTATTGTAGGTGTGACTGTACTTCACGTGCACAATATCTGTTTTTTTTGTTTTAAACAGCTGTGACCATCAGGTCACACATGCACTCCTCATGCTTGGGAATACACAGAAGACCAGCCACGACCCTCATTCAGTTACCTCACAATTCAAACCCCATGGTAGCTGAGGATTCAGAAAAGAGGGGACAGAGAATGGGTTGTGAGATTCACACTGATGACATCTTGAAAAACCATAATTACTATCAGGTAAGTCACCATTCTTTCTTAGATTCATAGGTTATAAGACCAGAAGGGAACACATGTTCATCTGGTCTACCTTATGTCCTTGAATTATTTCCTGCTTCAAAATCCAATAGCTTTGGTTTAACAGGAGCATATATTTTAGAAAAACATCCTATCTGGATTTTAAAATGTCCAGTGATGGAGAACCCACCATGACTCTTCGTAACCTGTTCCAATGATCAATTACCTCCACTGACAAAAATCTGCACTTCATTTCCAGTTTGAATTTGTTTAGCTTCAACTTCCAGCTACTGGGTCATGTTACACCTTTCTCTGCTTGATTGAAGAGCCCATTATCATATAAGTATGGCCTACGTTCTTTGTTCCTAGATGTCTGACCTTACATTGGCCATACTGAAATGCATAGTGTTTGGATGCATCCAGCATACCAAGAAATCCAATTCTCTATGTATCAGTGACATGTGCTTTTCATAATTTACCACTCCTCCTTTGTGTCATCTGCAAACTCTGTCAATAATGATTTTACATTTTCTCCAGGCAACTGAAAAAATGTTAAATAGGATAGGGCCAAGGATGGATCCCTGGTGGACCTCATTAGAAAAAACAGTCACTTGATGATTATTTCCCATTTAGTAGAAGGGGAAGGTTGGCAGAGGTTACAGAGAGATTCATAACTCTTGACCAACATATCACAGTGGACATTTGGATGATGATGAAAATTGTGTTACTGTAATCAAAGAGGCTGAAAGTCACTTTTTCTGAAACATAGGCCCCTTTCAAGGTGGGTCATATGATCTATGATAAGTTGGAAATGGAACAGGACAAGATATCCAGACTACCTGAACTACTGTATTTTATACTGTATTTTCTTTTATTTGCAGTAGTGTAAATCCTGAGTGAGCAAAGCATTACCCTTGAATCTTTTAAAGAATGAAGAGATTAATCTGCGGTGTCATTGAACTGCTTTGTTCCATCAAACAGGAGATCTTTGACAACATTCTGCAATTCTTTTGGGGATTCCAGAACATTGCAAACAGGATGTATGCCGCATCACTGTTTCTGTTGCCACTGGGTGGGATGCAATACCCTCTGCATCCAACTAAGTTTGCAATGATGCCTTAGCAATAAGCTGATCCTCTGTAATAATTGTCTGGAATTGCTCTCTTTGTTCCTGAAGCAAATGTTCAATAAAAAGTGTGAACTTACTATAGTGAATGTAATTGTATTTGGCAATGAGAATTTGATAATTCACCACTCTATGTAGCAGTGAGGCCAACTAAGTCTAGACATTTCTGGTCTCTGTCATGAAAGGTGGACTCACAATGTTGTTGTTATGGTACTTATCAGCATATGCCACCAATTAATTCAGTGTTGCATGTGTAAATAAATAAATATTCTGACCCTTTTTCAGGCACATAATATTTCTTGCCTGCCCTTTTACACATTAAGAGGTACTGACACTGGGATTTGCCATACTGTTTTAGCCAGTTCAAGAAAAGCTTCATATGGTAGAGTTACTTGACCTGAAGCAGCAGTATGGAGTAGGTCAAACAGCTTATGCTCCTTTACTTCCTCTCTTCATGAGGTCCTGAAACTGCCTGAAGTCATCTGTATAGGAAGAAGGCAGCAGCAACATCACTGCCCCATAAAGCGAAGAGGAAGATATATTAGTTGATACTGCTTCCTCATCTGTTCTTCTTTCTTGCTCCTCAAACAACTCCTCATATTAAGGAGATTGATGGGAAAGATCCTGTGGTAAGGTGGTTTTCCCCTCTCATTCTCCCTACCCAGTTGTGTAGGCACCAGACGAGAGTATCCTATTTGTAGTCCAAATGGAAAAGGTGGGACTGCAACGCTGACTTGAACACAGAGATTGTTGGGTGGCCTGTATGTGTTTTGATCTTACAGACTCTCTGGGGGAAACTGAGGAGAAGAAGCCAAAGGAGGACATCTAGGTGAGCCCTGAATAGAAATCTGAGAATCTGAAGAACTCCCATCCTCAGACTCCAAGGGAGGGGCAGTAGACTGTGGGATGGCTAAAGGCATAACTCCTGACATACATGGTACCAGTGAATGTGTCGGTACCAGAGACAAACAGGAGTCCCATCTTGAAACAGTCCCGGTACCCAAGAGTTGGCGGGATTCTGATTCTTTGGGTATCAGAAAGTCCTCAGATCTGTGGTTCTCAACCTTTTTTCATTTGCGGACCCCTAAAAAATTTCGAATGGAAGTGCGGATCCCTTTGGAAATCTACTGTCTGTATATATAATTGAATATAGTTGAATTCTGTTCAGTCAGGTTTCAGTCTAAGTCTTTCGCAGACCACAGGTTGAGAACCACTGCCTTAGATAACATGAACCTTCCAGGTAGTGAAGTTAGTAATGAAGAGGAATCCTGGAAGGATGGGCCCTCTCAGGCTCTCAGTGCTGAGGGAGCTGCAGTTTTTTATTATACCAAATTCTCTTACTACAACAAGTGTTGGGCATATTTGAAGGTACATTCAGTACTGAAGATGAGGTATTTGGGTACCACACACTTATGCCTAGTCAAGGAGGCCTCCTTCGACTTCTGTTAACTGAGTACCAAACTCAAGGTAGCCACCAGTGTAGACTGAGGCTGTGTACCCAGAAACTCAGGGCTAGGAGCACTGCTTGAAGCCCTCTTAGCCAATATGGGTGTATTGGCAGTGATAGATCTGGGAGCCTCAGCTGCACCCTTCCTTCCTCAGCTTCCGGTCCCAGATAAAGAGAAAATGAACATGAAAAAGAAACCAAGCCATCAACCCCAACTTAGCTCAGCATATAGCCTTATTCTCTCAGGGAGGCTTCTATGACCCCTTTGTCAGGAGTCTTCGGGGTAAGTCTGTACTCCTCCCCAGCCTCCTCCTCCTGGTGGGGTTGCTTCCTTTTCAACCCTGTTTCTGAGCCCAATACTGTCCTTTATCCCTTTCCAACCCAGTGTGGGGTTTGTATACCCCATCACAGAATGCTATAATAAGTAGACATAAGGAAATTCTAAGAGAATGTGCTATTATTTTATTTGTGTTGTGTTCTAAAGATTTGAATTCCAATATCTATGTGCACACCAACTGTCTTCATTATATGAGGTACAGTTGTAATAAATGGTGGAGGGATTATTATTACATTAATTATGTGTATTGCTGTAGTGCCAGTGACTCTAGTAATGGACAAAGGACCCCACTCTGCTAGGCCCTATACAAACAGGGAACGAACAACCTCTTGCCCCAAAGAGTTTACAATCTAAGCATAAGAGAAGAGACAACAGATGGACACAAACAGATAGACAGTACAAAGAAACAATGAAAAATATTGGTCAGAACATCAACAGCCTAACCATTGTCAATTTTTTAGGCACCACAGAAAAGGAGAGAGTTTTGAAGGCGGATAATTAGCTGATTTTGCAGATATTCACAGGGATCTCCCCACATGGATTAGGGGTAACATCGGAGGAAGCACAAAGGTGATTGTTTGAACATTTAACAAGTGGGTGATGGAAGCCGACATCATAGGCCAACCAAAGGCAAAAGTCGACATCTTGATTGTGAATGAGAGATAAGTAGGGTTGAGATAGGCTGAGAAGGGCCTTCAAAGTGAAGGTAAATAGCTTATGTTTGATGCCATGGAGAAGGGGGAGTCAGTGGAAGAATAAAGGGAGAGGGGTGACATGGTAACAGAGTCAGGATAGGGAAATGATCATTGCAGCAGCCCTCTGAATGGATACAAATGGGGAAAGATTGCATTTGTCAAGGCCAGCAAAAAAGATATTGCTGTGTTTGAGACATGAAGTGATGAGAGCATGGACAAGAGTTTTAGTTGCATAGATTAACAGAAAAGGCAGCATCTTTGAGATGTTACTCAGAAAGAAAGAATCAACAAGATTTAGACATAGCCTGAGGACCTAGAAAGCAGTCTGAGTTAAAATGAGACTAAGATTACAAGCATGGTGTTGGAACCTGCTGGCAAAACTGTTACTATGATATGACAAGAGGTGCATGTATACTTTGGAGGATCATGTATCCCTCATTTCAGCACTGAGTTTAGTAGATTTTGTCAATAGCAGTGCAAGAAGCTCTTGTTATATGAATTGTCAACAGTCTGGTGGCATACATGACAATGGCCTCTGGGGATTACTGAGGAGTAAATGAAGTCAATGTCTCAGAAAGAATCCTGTGGGCAGAGTGAAGGGGTTCACAGATTCCAAGACCAGAAATAACCACTGTGATCATGTAGTCTTTCCTCCTGTATAGCACAGGTCACAGAATGTCCCCAAAATAATTCCTAGAGCATATCTTTGAAAAAAACATCCAATCTTGGTCTAAAATTGCCAGTGATGGAGAATCCACCACAACCCTTGGTAAATTGTTTCAATGGTTAATTACTCTCACAGTTAAAAATTTAAATCTTATTTCCAGTCTGAATTTGTATCGCTTTTACTTTCAGCTTTTGGATTGTGTTGTACCGCTCTCTGTTAGACGGAAGAGTCCATTATCAAGTATTTGTTCCTCATGTAGGTACTGTGACAAACTGCCGGCACTATTATGAAGGGTCCCGCGCTTTCACCTCTTGTGAGGGTTCAGGGCGCCGTTTCTCACCCCTGAACTGGGGTATCAACTGTCCCACTAGTGTCCCAAAGAAGGGGAGTGGAGAGGGAGGGACCCGGGCCCGCCCTCTACTCCGGGTCCCAGCCCAGGGGCCCTAAGGATAGCAGCGAACCACTTGAACTAGTGATCCCTTCGCCTGGGCTACTTCCCTCTCCGGCCCTTCAGCTTGTGGGGCTTCCTGCCCTCTCTCCGCTTGGGCCAAGTTTCTCCCAACCCCTTGTGCCTGTAGAGTCCCTCTGCTCTGCACAAGCCGGGTTTCCCTTTACCTAAGGCCTTGGTCTTCTGGCCCGCCACAGCACTTCTCCAAACTGCTCTCCACTCCTACACCAAACCACTCTGCTTCAACTCCTCCAACTGTCTGATTGAAGCAGGGGGGGTTTAGCAGGTGACTGGCTTGAGGTGCTCTAATTGACTTAATTGGTTTCAGGTGCTCTAATTAATCTGTAGCAGCCTCTCTTCCCTCTACAGTGAATAAGGCTCTCCTCATCCTGGGGCTTACATATCTCCCATCTATCACTCTCCTGCTGCCCTCTGGCCATGCTATATCACAGTACTTATAGTCTGTAATCAAGTCACCCCTTAACCTTCTCTTTAACATTTACACTCAGTAGACTCAGGGCATGGCTACACTTGCAGATGTAGAGCGCTGGGAGTTAAACCAGCCTTCGGAGACAGCAGCAGAGAAAGCGCTGCCGTGTGTTTACACTGTCAGCTGCAAACACAGTGGCGTGGTCACATTTAGCAGCTCTTTAACGCCACAGAGAGCAGTGCATTGTGGTAGCTATCCCAGTGTGCAAGTGGCTGCAGCGTGCTTTTCAAATGGGGGAGGGGGGTGGAGTGTGACAGAGTGTGTTGTGTGTATGTGGGGGAAGAGACAGTGTGTTTTGGGGGGCAGAGTGTGTGTCAGCATGCTGTCTTGTACGTTTAAACAGCAGAAGGGGGAAACCCTGACATCAGCCCTCCATCCCCCATCTCTCTCTCACACACACACACATGCACAAACGCCTGCCTGGGCAGCAGCAGCATTCCACAGTAATGGTTTTCTTTGTGTCCCGGAGCAGATAAGTATGCCGGCTGTCAGAAACGGAGCTTTGAAAGGGGATACCCGCATGCCTGCAGCCAAGTTCAAAACAATGACCAGAGTGGCCACTTGACTTCAGGGGATTATGGGACATTTCCGGAGGCCAATCACAGTGCAGTAATGTAAGACGTCGTCCACACTGACACCCGGGCATTTCAGCCAGGGCGCAGCAAGCTTTATGCTTCTCATGGAGGTGGATTACCAGGAGCGCTCAAGCTGCAGAGTTCAGGCGCTCTATGTGCCTTGCCAGTGTGGACACTTCAGGAGTTAGGGCACCTGGGGCTGATTTAATGTGCTCTTAACTTGCAAGTGTAGCCAAGCCCTCAGTGTTTGAGCATAGGCCATATAGGCTTCTCCAGTCTGCTACACCTAACCTAAACCCAAGTTTTACCTTAGCAAAATCCCTTGACCAAGTGTCCCTGTGACTTGCTTTCCTTTGATAACACTCAGTTCCAGTTGCCCAGGACGATTATATTAACTTAACTGCTTTCATCTTCCCTTTATTTAATTATGCTTATTTCTTGACTTCTAAAGTAAAATAAAGTCTACATGTGGATTTTAGAGCACTTTAGAATATCACTCTTAAACCAGAAATTTTCATCTCAGGGCAAAAATTCCAAGAGGAGCCCCTGCAGTCAGAGAACACGAAATATGTCTAACACACATTCTCTGCTGCCAAGAGTAGAGCTCAAATGCACAGTGCACGGCTGTAATACAGGTTCAATTACTACAGCATGTCTCTCAGAGCCACCCAATTACTAGCTACCTCAAGTACAATCCCGTCCAAGACCCAAGGCAAAGGGCAGCTAGCCCATCCTGAAGTTTGTGCTGCTGCGGCTACATGTGGTTTTCAGCGCACTAGCTCAATCACAGCTAACGCAAGTATGTCTCTTCAAGCAGGAATTTACACTTTTCTGCTCTAGTATATACATACCCTAAGTATTGTGGGAGGGAGAGGGAGAAACTGCACAAGGAATTCAGGGCATGAACTGATTTCCAGGTAGGGATCACTATCTTCAGTAAACTTTGCATGACCCATGTTAAGACATCACACAAAAAATGTAATATCAACAGCTGAAAAAGCTGCACTACTTGTGCCCAACCTAAAAATATAACATTTATGCCTAGCAGTCATTCTCAAATGCCAACCAAGAGCAGGACTCAAATTCATAGTCAATGAGTATGACCAGGGTTCAATGATTATCACCCTGAGTTATTCCAAGTCTGTGATGTCAGAGAGATTTCCACAGACTCTTCCCTATCTCAATACAGTGCAGACCTATTTCATTCTCTGTGAATCAACCCATATTTGATTTGGAAACTTTCGTTTGGGAAATGTCCATTAAGGCACCATACACTGCATTATGGTATACAGAGCAATAGTTCAAAATAAATTTAAAAATTTATGGAGATATCCTATCTCCTAGAACTGGAAGGGACCTTGAAAGGTCATCGAGTCCAGCCCCCTGCCTTCACTAGCAGGACCAAGTACTGATTTTGCCCCAGATCCCTAAGTGGCCCCCTCAAGGATTGAACTCACAACCCTGGGTTTAGCAGGCCAATGCTCAAACCACTGACATCTTTTAAATTAACTATGGAAACTCCTCTAGAGTAGCAAACAGTGAAAAACCTCTATCCCACTTTCATAGCAACATGCCCAACAACCATTCATACATATCTATGTAGAATGGAGGTGTAATGTGTTATGTATCTTTCAGAAATAGTTAGAGCCCCTTTTAAAAGAACTGTACTTTGCAAGCCACATTCCCCAAAAGTATAAAACTCCCTTGCTACAGACACAAAGTAGCAACATGGCCAACAACTATTCTCAGATTCCAGATGACACATTTGAGTATAGTTGGAGTTCAATGACTACAGCATGTCACCCTGAGCTGTTCTGCGACCAATGTCAGGTATGTTCAGGGCCATCTGTAGACATTTTGGTGCCCTACGCAGCCCCCACGTGGGGTGGGGGACTGGCCCCAGGCCTCCGCGGGGGCACAGGAGCAGGCTTTGGAGGCAGGGGGGGACTGCCCCCCACCACGAGCTGGCGGAGCAGAGTGGGTTGGGGCCGGGTCGCTCCACTTCCTGCTGCCCGGTGAGTGCAGGGCAGGCCCGACCCCGCACTCACAGGGCGGCGGGAAGTGGAGTGACCTGGCTCCAGCCCGCTCCATTCTGTTCCCCCGGCTCCCAGGCTTGGGGGAAGGGGAGAAACCGCCCCCCAGCACCCACCGGCGGCGCAGCTGGGAGCCGGTGGCGCGGAATGGGCTGGGTCCGGGTTGCTCCACTTCCCCGCGCCCTGTGAGTGCGGGGTGCGCAGCACCCGACCCCTGTTGCAGTCCCCCAGGACGTTGCTCAGGGGAAGGGGTGGAGTGGGGGCGGGAAGAGGCGGGACGGGGGCAGAGCAAGGGCCGGGGCTTTGCGGAAAGGGTGGAGTGGGGGCGGGGTGGGGCTGGGGTCGAGTGGGGGCAGGGGCCATGGGGAAGAGGCGGAGCTGGGGTGGGGGCAGCTTTCCTGGGCGGCTCAGCCGGCTGTGGGATCGGGCTGGCTGCTGGAGCAGTACACAGCTGCGTAGGGCACCAGGAAATTTGGGGCAATTTGGTGGCCCAAATTTCCTGGTGCCCTACGCAGCTGCGAACTTTGCATATGGATAAGGACGGCCCTGGGTACGTTTCACCATTCTATTCCTGATCCCAACACAGAGCATACTCACTTCAATCCCTTAGGTGTGACAGTTTGATACATGTTAGCCTGAAGTTCCCAACTTTTTCAACATTGCTTCGCCAAAAGGGCAATGGGAGCTGTGCACTAGCGGACATAAATTCCAAGCAACTGAGATCAGTTTGTGGAAGATCATAGCCATTGTTGGAACCCCAGATGTGCACAAAGAAAACCTTCAGAAAAACAAGGCGATTTTGTAAAATGCAGGCTACCTCGGGAATGGTTTGCTCAAATTACTCAAATTTGGAAAACTGGCACTATCACTACTCCCATGTGGCACAGCAAATTTCAAGGCAATCTGAGTCAGAATGCAGATTTTTAGAGCACTTAGAATAGTTGACCTTTAAACAGAGTGACGCTTAACCTTAACTATAGCAGATCTGGTGTTCCACTATAATATTTTCAAAGAAACAAGTAATTTTCTCTCCTTTAGCCACCATCTGAGGATGATGCCTGTTTTGTTTGAGGAATTTTTTGGCTTTGGTATTTGGAAACTAAGTTGAGAACCATATTCATCCTGGCTAGTATGGAGCTATTAGGAAAAATAAATGCTGACTCTCCTTTGCTTTGCCAGGAACCTTTCTACTAGAGATTCTGATGGAAAGGAATACAAGGGCATCCTTCCTTTATATAAAGAAAGCATCCCATCCCATCTTTTTGTGGTACTGTAAGTAGAAAACTAGTATGTTCTGATGGGGTAAAGGAAAAAGAGATACAAATAAGAGATATAAAACAACAGGGAAGAGATCGTAATGCTAAGAGAGACAACAAAAGCCCCTCCTAACAAATGTAAATAATTATTTCCAACTTATTAAATCTGACAGAAGAAATAAATGAATAGTAAAATAAATCTGTTTAAAACCTGAGGAATACCCTAGGAATAAGAAAGAAATACAGCCCCAAAAGTTGCCTGGTTATGGCTACTGAAAGGAGCAGCCCAAGAAAGCTCCTCAGTTATTAGCTGCAAAAAGGAACCAACAGCTGAGATCACCAGTTGGCTGGTACCACTAACACAGCAAGGTTGAAATTAGAGCTAGACAGAGAGAAGATATGAATCCATATCTCATACCTCCCAGGTGACTGCCTTAATCGTAGAATATCAGGGTTGGAAGGGACCTCAGGAGGTCATCTAGTCCAACCTGCTGCTCAAAGCAGGGCCAATCCCCAGACAGATTTTTGCCCCAGATCCCTAAATGGCCCCCTCAAGTACTGAACTCACAACCCTGGGTTTAGCAGGCCAATGCTCAAACCACTGAGCTATCCCTCACTTTCAGTCTCACTTTCTCTCTTTTTCTTTGGCCCAATGAATCTAAGTATTTATGCAAAATGGAACAGCTCAACAGGAGAGATTGAGTGTAACCAACCCCAGAACAGCAGATAACCTGGGGTTAGGGTGCTCACGTGGGATGGGGGCAGATCTGAGTTGATCCAGAGTGAGGATCAAACCTGGGTCTCTCACATCCCAGGCAAGAGCCCCAACCACTGGGCTAAATGTTATAAAGTGGGAGGGACAGATGCATTGACAGATGAGGACTCACAGGACCTGTCTACACTACAATGGAACACTCAAAGCATGGAGTCTCGGAGCCCATGTCAGCTGACTTAGGCTCATGAGGCTTGGGCTAAAAATTGCAGTGTAGACATTGAAGCTCTGACTGGAGCCTCCCCACTTGTGAACTCTCAGAGCCCAGGCTCCAGCCCAAGCCTGAACATCTACACTGCAGTTTTTAGCCCCACACCCTAAGTCCCATGAACCCAAGTCAATTGACTCAAGCCATGCATAACCATGCCACTGGGTCTTTTATTGCAGTTCAGACATACCCACAGACGGTATACTGGCCTGGAAAAAGTTTTTCCCAGCAAAAACTAATTGGGTCAAATTCAGGAACAATTTTATGTTGGCTAAACCTGACATTTTCAGTGCATTTGTCTGAAAAATTTTGCCCAGCTCTATTTGAAGTGTTCCATCTGTTAACGTGTGCAGGCTCCAAACCTTTCACCTTTGGGACTTCTAGACGGTGTTTGCACAGAGTAAGAAATCCTGAAAAGATGGTCTTCTTCAAATAATAAACTATTTTTCACTTGATTTAAAAATTGAGAAACAAACCCCCCCACAGTTCTACTACTTTTAGGTTTTCGTCAGATTGTACAAGACCTACATTTTGATTTAAAAATCAATCTAACAGTGCCCCTTTAATATTGAGGCAAAGGTATTAGTCGCCCATTCCATTGTCCTCTGTCTCTTTAGAGTTCAGAGAATTCTAATTTAAATTTTCGCTTAGCTATCTTGAGGGAATCCATTTGCATCCTGTGTTGGATCTAATATCTTTAAAAGAATCAGAAAGGACATACCCTTAATGCGGATTACATTGTTAAAACTTGCAAAACAGATGACATTTTGGGAAGCTCTAGATTTTTCATTGGCTGTAACAATTTAATGTGTGTGTGATCTGGGGCAGCTTGACATTTTTGTACCCTGTTTATTTATGAAAGTGTGTTTCAAAAATAGACAATAATGCCTTGCGTAAAATTCAGCAATAAAAAGTATGATGAAAAACAAAATGATTTACAGACAAGCAGAACAAGAGCTCCTCTTCATTCACTGTGCATATCAGTCCATGGGAGGGCTTATAACGTTTAAATCAGTTCAGCCAAATCATGACCCCACATTAACTCTTCTCAGATGTTAGGGCAACTACATGTCAGTTATTGGGATAAGCTCAGCTACTTATTGGTGGACCAAAAGAATGCTGCAAACTTTAAGTATACCTCTATTTGGCAGCCCTGCTTAAAAATGTCAGGATGAGATGTGACACACCAAATCTTGGTAGTCTCAGGCTCTCTTCTTTAGCTATTGGAATATAACATAAAGCTTACCCAGGACTGGCCTTACCATGAGGCGAACTGAGGTGGCCGCCTCAGGTGCCAGACTGGGGGGGGGAAGGGGGGAGCCACTAGGACCCAGAGTGTAGAAGATTGTGTCTGCTGCTGGTGCATATGTATTCTCTCTGCTCTAGATGCACAGAGATGGTGGAGTGCTGTGCTGGAGGAAGGAGAGCACAAGAGACATAACAGGCAGGCAGGAGAAAAGGTGAGAGGGAATAACAGAAAGCAGCAGGAGCTGCAGGGAGAGAGAGGAGGGGGAGCCTCTTATGTACTTCTCTAGCACCCCCAGGAGCCTGGACTGATTAACACCAGCTTCTCAGGGAGCTTCCACTTTCCTGCTGCTTCCCTGAACCCACTTGAGGAGAACAGGCAGTCAACTGAAGTAGCAGGAGCCAGTTAGGCCCTTAAGACGCTGATATCGTATCTCACTCAGGCCCTGCTACCAGCCTGCTTATTTGTCCCCTTCAATTGAGTCTTGAGAGCCACTATAGCTGGCACAGAACAGCAGTCATGAGTGAAAGAAGAAAACGCCCCTCTGGGGCAGCATTCAGAAAAAGAAAGAAAGCAAAGGAAGCTTTTCTATCTAAGCAGGAAGGAGCTCTCCTGAGATACATAGACACAAATGTTCACGGTGAGCTTTCCGGCCCCAGTGAGGATGTGAGTGGTGAGGAGATGCCTGATCTTCCAGTTAGTCAAAGTGCAGGTGACCTGGCAGCTACTGCAGCATCCATATCTCCATCTCAAATGGATGTAACCATGCACATGCCTGAGGAAAAGTGTAGATCAGAGAAGAGTGTGGTGGAGGCGCAAGAAACAGCTGTTCCTGAGTTTAGTTCCTTAAGTCTAGATGATCCAGGACTGTGGACCCACTTGAGCAGTAGCCTGAGGGACTTCCTTGTACTGCATGGGCCACAGCAAGTGAAAAACTTCATGTTCCCTAAAGACAATGAAAATAGAAGTTTCCATCCAACACATTACTGGCGTGAAATCCCCAATGATGACAAAGTGGAGAGGCCATGGCTTATGTACTCAAAAACTCAGAATGCTGCATACTGTTTTTGTTGCAAACTCGTCCAGTCTAATGTTCCAGCCACATTGGGTTCTACAGGAACAAAGGACTGGAAGAATCTGGCTAGAAATCTGGCATGCCATGAGAAGGCAGCAAATCACCAGAGAGCATTCCATAGGTGGAAAGAGCTTGAGATGAGACTAAGGTTAAAGGCCACCCTAGATGCTCAGCATTAAGAGAAGATTGCATCAGAGTCGCTTTACTAGCAAAATGTTCTGAAAAAGGCTCATTGCCATTGTGGGAATGCTTGCTACCCAAAACCTAGCACTGTGTGGCACTTCAGATCAGCTGTATGTGCCAAACAATGGAAACTTCCTTAAAATTGTGGAGCTGATGGCTGAGTTTGATGCTGTACTCCAGGAGCATCTAAGAAGAGTCACCACCCAAGAAATGTACACACACCATTACCTTGGAAAAACAATTCAAAATGAGATCATACAGTTACTGGCAACAAAGTCAAACAGAAGATTGTGGCAGATCTGAAGTCAGCAAGATATTACTCTGTTGTTCTAGACTACACACCTGACATCAGCCACACGGAACAAATGACTTTAATGGTGCGTTTTGTAACAACAACAGAACTTAGTGAAAATGTCCCTGCAATGGTGACTGTCAAAGAGCATTTTCTAGAATTTATTGACATTGATGATACTACAGGAGCTGGTATGACAAATGTGCTTCTTAAAAACCTGGAAGATACGGGAATTGCGATAGCTGACATGAGAGGTCAGGGCTACGATAATGGTGCCAACATGAGAGGAAAAAACAGGAGTGCAGACACGGATCCGAGAGTTACACCCTCGAGCTTTTTTTGTCCCATGCAGTTCTCGTTCATTCCACTTGGTGGTCAGTGATACAGCATCAGCTTCTAGTGAGGCTGCTGAATTTTTTTATGTAATTCAAAGCATCTATGTATTTTTCTCTGCATCAAATCATCGATGGCAAATTTTGAAGTAACATCTGGGAACATCCTCTCTGACACTGAAACCACTGAGTGCCACACGATGGGAAAGTTGAGTGGAGGCAATAAAGCCTATCAAACACCAAATTGGGAAGATAGATGTTGCCATTATGGAGGATAATGCTATGACAGGAACTGTTCGTGGGAGAACAGTGGCAGAGGGAAATGGAATCACCAGAAACATACATAACTTCAAATTTCTGCATGGCTTAGTATTGTGGCATGACGTACTGTTTGAAATAAATGTTGTAACAAGAGACTCCAAGGTGTTGACCTTGATATATCTGGAGCAATAGAACAACTGGACAAAGCAAAGCCATACCTACAATCTTACCGGTCAGATGAGGGATTTCAAAAAATTCTGAAGAGTGCACAGAAGTTGGCAGAGGAACTTCACACTGAAGCTATTTTCCCACCCATTCAAGAATACAAGAGTCACCGAAGAAGACGACATTTTGATTACGAGGCATAGGATAATCCCATAAGAGACCCCAAACAACAATTCAAAGTTGAATTCTTTAACCAGGTGCTAGATTGTGCAACACAGTCAGTTGAAGAATGTTTCGTGCAGCTCAAGGAACACAGCAGTATATTTGGGATGTTGTATGATAGTCCAAAACTCCTCACTATACCTGAAGAAGACCTACCCCAGCAATGCAGGACACTAGAGACAGTGTTGACACATGATGACATGCGCGATATTGATGCAAGTGATTTAGGTGATGAACTGAAAGCCCTTTCAAGATACATTTCAGCAGGATCAACTCCAAAGGCTGTTCTGGAACATACGTGCACAAATAAGATGACCACCCTCTTTCCAAATGCTTTTGTTGCTCTGCGCATACTTCTAACACTTCCTGTAACAGTTGCCTTGACACAGGAGAGGCTGGTCGGCCTTGCAACCACCTCAATAGAGCATGAGCTGGCCCAGACTGTGGCCCTTCAGGAAGCAGTTCAAATCTTTGCAACCAAGAAGGCACAGAAAGCACCACTTTGATTATTCAAACAGATAAAAATGCCAGTGTTTACTGTGCAGGCAAGAAAAGTTACATTTGCTGTTCAGGCGTTTGAAAGTTAAGTGTTACTTAAAATTTTTGAACAAGGCATTTTAAGTTAGTTCTCCTTTATTGGAGTAGGTAGCAGAGCAGTACCATGAGAGGAGTACAAGAGGAAGAAGGCAGAATTGAGACCTTTCAAAGTTTTGGCCAAAGCGAGGGAGCATGGGGGCGTCATTTGAGCACCCCGCCTCAATAACAAAATGTTGTGGGCCTGCCCTGAGCTTACCCAAGATGAAACCAGGAGGTCCATCCTGCCGAATGAAGAAACATAGGACATGACATAGCTGCTGGACATAATCACTGGACATAGCTGCACCCTGAGTTAGTATGATTGAAGCTGATCAAGGTACTAAGCACAGAAGAAAAAGTTGGCTATCTTCACCTGGTTACAAAGTTAAACTGCCATATGACCCTAAAGGCAATGATATTCATACAATAGCCGAAGTGAAGGAAGAAGAAGCCTATTGAACAGGTGTGTATACTTTTGGGATTTGATTACTAATTAAAACTTCTGTAGCAAGAAACCAGTTAGGGGTAGGCTGGGAAAACTATCCCAGTGCAGTGAAGAGATATCTTGAGGAATACTACTATTTTCTTTGTTCAGTTCTAGAAGAAAACAAATCTGCCCATCACACTTTACCATTGTCACATGACAGTGGGATAGTCAGACAAGAAAAACAGGAAAAAGACAACTAGACATATTTCTAACATCACCTCAAACATTTAGCTTGTCTGTTGTTGGCCTATTATTTGTCTGTCTTGTCTATTTAGATTAGACTGTAAGCTTTTCAAGACAGGGATAGTGTTTTTGTGTTTGTACAGCACTCAGCATACTTTGAATGCGATCACAGTACAAATAATTATTGTTAAAGCCCCACATGCTGAATATGATTTGCATCCAAACCTAACAATGTTACAATACAAACCGGATTAATTCTACAGACTAACTAGGAAAGTGGCATTTTGATCCACACCAGACACACTAGGAAAATGTATCCATGCCTTATGTGAAAATTTCCTTTCTAGGAGGAATGAGGTCCACAGATCATAGCATTATGTCTCTTTTCTATGCAGTTTTGGTGGCAGACCAGACAAGGAAGGTGTATCTCCACCTCTGAGAAATCAGCAATTGGGACACTTCCACAGCCAGGGAAATCTCTAACCACTCTATACACCGCTACCTCGGTATAATGTGACCCGATATAACACGAATTCGGATATAACGCGGTAAAACAGTGCTCGGGAAGGGGGGGCGGGTGGGGGGGCTGCGCACTCCGGTGGATCAAAGCAAGTTCAATATAACGCGGTTTCACCTATAACGCAGTAAGATTTTTTGGCTCCTGAGGACAGCGTTATATCGAGGTAGAGGTGTATTAGTAAGGAATATTATGCACTAAGACTAAATACAACCTCCTGCAGAGCAAGGCATTCAATGAATAACCAACTTTGACTGGCAATACATGCCATCTTCCCCCAGTTAACAGTCCACTTAGGGTGGGCTGGATGTGTGGTCCTCATTACGCTAAGAAAGGAAATTTCCAGGTAAGGCACAGTTAATTATTCATATTCTTATTCGTAATGAGGTCCACAGATCCATGATATCCACTCGGGTTGGACGGAGGTGGAGTGTATACATTTATGTAATAGATGTGAAAGACAGTAACCCATTTCATAATAGTTACTGAAATGCTACAAGCATAGAGTACCTATCTATCAAAGGTAACACCAGATGATGACTGGATATCCAACTGGTAGAATCTGAAGAAGGCATGAACAGTTAAACGGGCGGCTGCTTTGTATATTTCCTTGTATGAAGCAAGTGATCTTTATGTCCATGAAGTTGCCAAAGCTCTGAAGGAATGATGTCTCATTTTGGAATATGGTATTATGTTTTTTTGTCTTGTTTGCCTTTGAGATATAATCTCTTTTCCCTCTGGAAATTTTGATTTTGAGGCCTTCTTTCCCTTCCACATCACATGATAAAGCACAAAGAAAGCATTCACCATTCCAAACTGAGCTGTGCAGTGAATATACACTTTGGAAACTCTGTTAAAGTATGCCACAGTTTCTCTTCGAGGTGCACTGAAGCTGGGCAGAAGCATGGAAGGACAATTTCCTGTACTCTGTGGGCCGGGAGCTAATCTTTGGTATGAACGCAGGATCGGTTCTGAGAATCACTTTATCTTTATGAAAGGTGAAGTACTGAGGTTCCAGAGAAAGAGCTCCTAACTCAGACACTTTGACAGCAATCACTTTTACTAGTTTCTGGTTTCCCCTTTCTTCTTAGCCTTTTCCCCCCACGCTGTACTCTGCATGGGTGAACAGGTACAGAGTCCTAATAGGGAGAAAAGGAATTCCTTGTGCCAATAAAGGCAGACCTTGAGAGCCTGGAAATTTTAAGCCCATTGAAGATTTTTTTTTAATTAATTCTGCAGCAGAAGGAGCTGGTCTGCCTGCCTGCAGCTGTGAAAGCAGGTGAAAAACTGCAGCTCTCTCTGAGATGGAGTCAGACCGCTCCTGCCACTGATTGGCAAAGCTGCATAGAGACCCACTGTCATGGATCTGTGGACCTCATTATGAACAGAAACAGTGTTACAGACTGCTCTCTCTAGTACTGGAAAAATGATTGTCAAAAGCACAGTTCTGGAAGAATCTTGCTTGAGAATCATTTCTGAACACAGCTACAATAGCTAGCACCATTCAAATTTTATTACCCTCTAAACTAGTGTTGTGGGAATCTGGCAGACGTAGAGGAACAGAATTAAGGCCAGTTTAATCCAGAATAAGAGTGTCCATACAGGGATTTAATGCCGTTTAATTAATCCATTTTAAATTCACACTTTTAGTTAATTCAGATTAACTTTTCTGAGTGTCCCTGTGTAGACAAGCCCTCAGTTTGTTAGTAAATGTACAAAGGACCATTATATCATAATGCTAGGCAATCAGCTGGATAGTTAGTTCAAAAATAAATCACAAGGACTATACTGGATGAAACTTCCGTCTTAGGGAAAGAATGGAGACATTACTCACTTTGTGCAGTAAGCAGGAGTTCTTTAAGATGTGTCCTCTCATGGGTCCTTCACTTCAGGCGCATTTGTGCTCTTCACCTTTGATCAGAGATTTTTGGTAGCAGTGCTCATTCAGCCCATGCATATACCCCACATATCCTCCTGCCCCCACAGGCAAACCCCCTCAGTTCCTTCTTCACCGCAAAGTCTCATAAGGGCGACTCTGAAGCAGAATGAAAAGAGGGAGGGTAGCAGAGCACTCCCAGGAGCACACATCTCGAACAACTGCAGTTACTGCACAAAGTGAATAACCTCTCCTTCTTTCTCCAGCATGTTCCTGTGGGTGCTCCACTTCAAGTGACTGCCAAGCAGTATCCGCCTAAGGAAATGGGAGGTTTGCAGCAGAGTCCAATACTGAAGAGAGAATTGTGTTGCCCACAGCCACATCTGATCTTGCTGCAGGCACGAAGGCACAATGATTAGAAAGGTATGAACAGAGGACCAAATTGCTACTCTACATCTGTCTACTATTGGTGCCTATTTAAGTAAGGCTATCGATGTATATAGTGCTCTTACAGAATGTGCTATCACTCTTAAAGGGGGCTGGACATGAGCTCTCTTGTAACAAGTGTCAATACAATGGGAGATCCACTTTTACAACCTCTGTTTCAAAACTACCAAACCCTTGTTTCTGTCCGCAATGGATACAAATAGTCTAGGAGATTTTCTCAATAGTTTAGTCCTGTCTAGATAGAAGGCTAATGCCTTCCTGAATTCTAGAGTATGGAATATGGCTTCTTGACTAGTCTGCTGCAGTTTTGGGAAGAAAACCAGAGATTAATGGTTTGATTAATCTGGAATTCTGAGGACACTTTAGGTAAGAATCTTGGATAGACCTATAATGACACTTACTTTCTGGAGAATACCATAAATGGGAGGTCCACCATTAAAGCCCCCAATTCTCCTACCCTTTGGGTGGAAGTGATTGCTAACAGAAAGGCTGTCTTCATAGATAAATCTAAAAATGAACATTTAAGCTAGTAGTTCAAATGGATGCTTCATAAGGCATTAAGGACTAGGTCCTGATCCCAGCTAAGAATAAGGCTTCTGAGATGTAGATAATTGTCAAATCTTGCAGGAATCTTGCCATAGCTGGATGATAAAAGAAAAGAAAAAGAAAAAAACTATGGATATGTGAAAGGCTGTTATTGCCACTAAATGAACCCTAATAGAATTCACAGAAAGACTTGATGTCTTCAATTACAACAGGTGATCCAGTACTCTAGGAAGGGAGAGCAAGTTGGTGAAATCTGATGACTGTTACGCCCAAGGTGGTATCATTTCCGGAGATATGTATTTCTTGTAGATGTTTTTCTATTATTTAATAAAACACTGTACAAATGAGGAACAAGATCTCTCTATCCCTAAGAACCATCGAGGAACCATGCTTGGAGCCACAGAATCTGTAAATTGGGATGAAGTGTTTGACCTGCTGTAACGTTATTAACATAAACTGTGACGATATAGACAGTTGCAACCACTGTTATATATTTGCAGCAAATATTGTACAAAGGTTGTCGTGTGAGGTGTCTATAAAAAGGTTATGATTTGCTGGTTATGATTACGCTATCTGTATGTGTGTATCATTTTTGTAGTTGAAGTTATGAATATTGGCTATGTACTTTGTATCTCAATGTGTTTGATTCTAAGTAGCATTAGTGAAGCATTTGGTCAGCTTCTTGAGAAAGGAATTTGCAGATTAAGTGTCCAATCAAGAAACACTTAACTGACAGTGGACCATGGGAGACTCCAATCCACATATGAGAAGTCTTCCTGGGACGTTCAAGGTAGCATGTGAGCAGTGGCTGCCACCTGCAAACTGAGTAATGCATGAACATGTGACTTGCCCAAGTGGTTACAAACTCCATCTTGTTGCTGTGATTTTGCACAGGAGAACAAAAGGGGTTTCTGCCAACAAGAGAAAGAATATAAAAGGCCCTGGAAACCCCTCCATTTTGTCTTCAATCCTGCTTCTTACCTCTGGAGGGACTTTGCTACAAACTGAAGCTCTGAACAAAGGACTGAATGACCCATCCAAGTTGTGGATGTACTCCAGAGACTTGATTTGAACCTGCAGTTTATTCCATCACTGCTACGCCTGAACCAAGAACTTTGCCATTACTGTATATAATTGATTCCATTTAACCAATTTTAGCTCTCATCTATATTTCTTAATTTTTATGAATAAACCTTTAGATTTTAGATTCTAAAGGATTGGCAACAGCGTGATTTGTGGGTAAGATCTGATTTGTATATTGACCTGGGTCTGGGGCTTAGTCCTTTGGGATCGGGAGAACCTTTTTTCTTTTACTGGGGTATTGGTTTTCATAACCATTCGTCCCCATAAGAAGTGGCTGCTGGTGGTGATACTGGGAAAGTGGAATGTCTAAGGGAATTGCTTGTATGACTTCTGGTTAGCCAGTGAGGTGAGACCGAAGTCCTCTCTGTTTGGCTGGTTTGGTGTGCCTTAAGTAATAAAGGACACCCAGCCTTGGGCTGTAACTGCACTGCTCTAAGCAAATTGTCCTGAATTGATATTCTCAGTAGTGTCCCACCAGAGGCCGCATCGTTACACCTGTATCTTAAGTCAGTAGGTAAGGACTGATTGGAAGCTTCCACGAAGAAGAGGTGAGTCTGATGAGAAAGGGATACCAGACTTGTCTTGGCCACCTTGATGCAATTAGTATGACTCTGGTCCAATCTTACTGAGAATCATCAATAGTAACTGTGTTAGTAGATACATGGATGAAAGGACTTCCCTATGTGTGATGAGAAATGCATTTCCTAGAGACAGGGAATTGAGACTCCCTCTGGAGCAGTAAGTGATGCATTTTGCATTTGCTGCCATGACAAACAGATCAACCGCCAGGAACCCCCACACTGAGAATATCATGTGAAGGACTCTGGAGTTTAGTTCCCATTTGTAATTTAGAGAGAAATGTGTGTTGAAGTCATCTGCCATGGCGGTTTGAATACGTGGGGGAAAGAAACTGGGATGAGTATGTGGCTGATTATGCACCAATTCGAGTTTTATCACTTCACCACAGATTGGTGGGGAATATGCTCCTCCTTGATGGTTGATAATACATGCATGACATGTTGTTTGTCATTATCTTTACTTACTTCAATCTGATTAGAGGTAGAAAGTGTAGTTAAGCATTTCTGAATGCTCTCAATTCCAAAAGGTTTATGTGGAGAAGCTGCTCTTGTGGATACCATTTACCCTGCACTTTGTGAGGTCCCAGGCACGATGCACTACAAAGACACATGCAAATATGTCACAACAGTTGAAGGCAATCTTTTACTGTAACTTTCCCTTGAATCCTGGAGATGTGGTTCACTAGTGTGAGAAATCTGCTGGATGGTAGCTATGCTGTGACTGTCAAAGCATCCAGGAAAGCTTCTATGAAATCTAGACACTGTAGTGGAGTCAAAATTGACTTTCTGGGGTTGATTTGAAGGCTCAGGCTATGAAACAGAGAACACATGGTCTCTACTGACTCCAAACCTCCCAACAATATCTGCTCGTTATCAGCTAATCATCTAGACACGGGAAAATGATTATGCCCAAATGACAGGTGGCCAGCAATTACTGCTGGAATTTTTGAGCACATCCTTGGTACAAAAGATAGTCCAAAAGAAAGCACCCTGTATTAGCAGTGTTCATTGTTGATTTGGAAACAAAGAAACCTCCTGTGTGATGGGTGAATAGCAAAATGAAAATATGTGTCTTGTAGGTTGAGACTTGTGACCCAATCTCCTAGCTGTAACGATGGAATTATTTCTGCCAGGGTCATCCTCCTGAATTTTTGCTGTTTTATGTTTATGTATCTGTTTAGCAGCCTGAATTCTAAAACTGGTCTCCATTCCCCCTTCTTTATGGGTATCAGGAAGTAGTTTGAGTAGAATCCCCTTCTTCTGTGTTGCTCCTAAACTTAACAGTGAAGTCGCTTCTTGTTCTAGTAACTGACTCTGAGAGGAGTCCCTGAAGGAGGACAGGGATGGATAGGAGAGAGAGAGAGTCTTGAAATGTATTGTGTAACCAGAGATTATGGCTTCCAAAACCCATGTGTCTGAGGTTATACGCTCCCATGCATCCTTAAAAAGGGGAGGAAGCAGCATCCAAAATGTAAAGTCCCATTGACTGGATGGTTAGAGACACTCAACCAAGCCATCATAATTGTTGCCTGAAGGACATGGATGGCTGGGAGGATGTTGTTGAGTACCTTGGTCTCTTGGCCAGAGGTTCAGAGAGCGTATGGTACGTTGAATACAGGGCTGGGCATGCTCTTTATGCCATATGAAATCTATAAAATCTTCTCCTATTTACAGGAACATAGATTCAAAGGGATCTCAGTTGACTCTTGAGTCCTTTATGTAAACAGAAATCAATTGAGTCCACAAAGGGCTTGCAACCGTCAAAGGGGAGATCTTCAAATGGTACTTTGAACCTCTCTCAGAAGTTCCAACATCTGCAGCCAAGACGTTCTTCTCATGACCACTGAAGTGGATATAGACTGTGCTGCAGTATCTGCCGTATCTAAGGAGGCTTGGAGCAATGTTTTTGCTAGAGGTTATCCCTCCTGAACAGTGGCTTTAAACCGATCACAGTGTTTCTCTGGCGGATGTTCAATAAAGAAACTAAATCTGTTGTAATTTACATAGTCATATTTGGCCATGAACACCTGATGGTTTATTATTCTGAACTGAAGTGTAGGATTTGAGGCCAAAAAAAAAAAAAATAGAGCTTCTTACAGTCCTTGCTGTATGGGGTGGACTTAGAGCTATGTTGCCTGCCCCTTTCATTAACAGCCTCTACCACTAAGAAGTTCAGAGCTGGGTGAGAGAATAGAAATGCCGATTCCCTGGCAGGAACATAATACTTTTCATCCACTCTCTTGCAGGTAGGCAGTATTATAGCTAGAGTTTCCCAAACTGCCTTAGTGGGCTCCAAAAGAGCTTCATTCACTGGAATAGCAATTCTCATCCATGATGAGGTGTGTGGTGGTACTTCTGCACATCCACCAAGGGAATCTGAAGTGTGTCAGCAATTTGCTTTATCACTTCCTGAAAGTGTCTGAAGTCATCTGCCACAGAAGGTGGAGGAGGCATGACACATCAGGTGAAGAAGAGGAAATATTTGTAAGAGGTGTCACCTCCTTGTCTGCCCTGGCATCTTTCTCCTCACAGGTCTCTTCCTCTGGCATGGGTGGTGACAAAGAAGGTTGAAGATAATGCCTTCTTCTCGGTTTCCTCCAATGGTGTGAAAACCTCATC
This sequence comes from Terrapene triunguis, assembly GCF_002925995.2. Lineage (NCBI taxonomy): Eukaryota > Metazoa > Chordata > Testudines > Emydidae > Terrapene > Terrapene triunguis. Next base: position 32,336,460 of record NW_020664393.1, read on the forward strand.
ACAAATTGCTGGCGTTAGAACACCCACAGATCCCAGCAAGGCCACTGAGGAGGCCAAAAGGCATCCATCTGTGTTCCTGCCAGGAGGGTGTCATTTGAGGTCTATTCTCCTGTAAAATATCAGTGCAGGAGGGAGAGTGATGTGTTCTAGAATAGACAGGGGAACCCTACACCAAGACCTGAGAATCTGAAGAGTCTTTTTACACATTCTCCGGAAGTCAGGGAGGGGAGCTGTTCAATTTGCAAAGTAGATTAGGGCAAGCCTGGTTCCCTGTGTGATACAGAGATCAGTGATTGAAAGGATCTTGATGCTGACAAACCCCCAATACTCGTTAATATGGTGGACTCTGGCTCTAGAGACTATCTAGTGTTTAGGGTACCTAAACTCTTGTGGTACCGACCGTAACAAAGACTGGCCCAGGACAGAGCCTATGGAGGATGGCTTTGGTACTGATGTAGCCAGTACTGAGCACTTGGCCTGTGAGTGCATCGGCTCTGACTTCCTCAGTATTATATGGGGTCTAGTGGTCTTTGGTACAGTTGACTTCCTTGATATCGATACCGAGTGCTGTTCCGGGACACCCATGTCTCTGCCAGTCAGGATCCAGATACCCAAAGTCGGTCTTAGACTGAGTTTTCTTCTTTGCTTTTGCAGTACCTGCATCACTCAGAGCCTACACTGAACTCCCCTTGGGACCTGAGGTCTCTGTAGCCCTGTTGTGTGTTGGTGACCAAGATCTTCTTGGAGATTTACACCTCCCTCCTTCTCTTTAGAGGAAGATGTAAATGAGGACTTCAGTACCACAGAAGTATTCAGTGACACAGTACTGCCTACGTCTCTAGTGGTTTCCAATGACCGAGATCTTGTGGGGCATTAGGAGTACTGAGAGGTCTATGTACAGGGGGGTTCTTCTGCCTCTGGATCTGCAGCTGGACATAAGGCTTGTTCCATCATTAGTAGTTTAAACTTATCTCCCTATTTTTTTTCAAAATCTACCCTTGAAAGATGTGCAGATCTTGCACTTACTAGGAATATGGGTATCACACTAACAGTGGAGGCACTGAGAATGCCTGTCACTGATTGGAATAGCCTCACAGCAGGAGAAGCACCTCTTGAATCCTGAGGAACCTGGCATTCCTGAGAAAAAACAACAAAAGAGACAACCCCAAGAAAGGGAAGTTCTAAACTACTATCTAACTATATCTAAGAATAAAAGGATTTTATTTTTAAGAGAAAACAGAAAAAACAACCGAAACACTAAGAGGTAACTAATTATAAACTATCTAAATCCTAAAAGGAGAACAGACACATGTTGCAGACTCCATCTCAGGACAAAGGCAGTTGATAAGGAACTGAGAACAGTTCACCTGCGCAGCTCCAAATAGCCTCGGCATGGGGCAGCAGGATGTGTGGGACACATGCATGGACCAAATGGGCACCGCTACCAAAAATCTCTGATTAAAGCACAGGGCGCACACACCTGAAGTGGAGCACCCACAGGGACACTACTCAAAGAACTGGATATTTTGTAATGGTTCCTACAAGAACATTTTACTATATTAAATAAAAAAGTATATTTTATATACACACACACTTTTTAAAAGCTTAGACACATACAATGATCAGGGGGGTGATGGATCCCAGTCTCAGCAGCTACTTGCCAGCCTGCACTGTGGTGTCTCCCCCAGGCCAGAGGGGCCTGCTGTGGGGCTCGCTGGGCTGGGACTCCTAGTCACTGCGTGGTCAGCACTGCCCCCTTCTCCCTACTGGCTGGATAGGAAGCAGCAGCAGTGGTCTCGGCTGGAGCTGCGCTCAGAACAAACTGATCCCTACCTCAGGTCAGGCTGGGTTGGACCAGCCAGCACCATGGGGTGAGAAACCTCCCCATTCGCCCACTTTTCCTGGGATAGGACTGGCCCACTAAGCTCCAACGAGCAGCTGCAGCCTAAGCAGGCAGGCAGAAGCAGAATACCCACTTCCCCCTCCCCTCTGGGGAGGGAGAGGGCCTTCCACCTCCCGCTGGGTAGGGAAAGGGCCTGGGGGCTGTGCGTATCCTGTGAAATTGGAACATTTACCCATGACACTGCTGTAATTTTTTAAAAACAAATCTGTGATTTTTTCAGGGCCTGATGGAGTAGAAGAACCCATGCAGGTGCTAATGGAAGACATGGACAAGCAGGCAAGAGAGACATCTGTCTTGAGGCACGATGCAATGAGATGAAAGACTAGATAAACAGGAGACCCAGTGGAGGAGCTCACGTAGGATGTGCCATTGCCACAACAAGCTAGGAAGATGATTTTGGCAGCAACATTTTAAATGGACTTGAGAAGACAAGTTAAAACCAGTGAGATTACAGTAGTTAAGGTGGGAGAGGGCAAGGGCCTGGACAAGAGCATAATTCACATTTAGAATCTGTAGCCCTTTCACCCCTCTCCAATCAGACTATAAGGATTTGATATTAGCTGAAGTTCTATGCCTAAGATTTTTTAAACCTCTATGTAAACCCCAAGAATGTAGCTTTCCCCAGCTATCTTTCTAATAAGCAGTAAACACTTAATTTTCAAGTCACCATACAGAACTAGTAATAAAACATGAAACGTCACTATGGCAAAGATAGGCATATCTATTGAACTTGGTTTACAATGCCAGTATATCCACATATCTTAAAAGAATAAGTATACTAACAGAACTTAAACATTAAGATTTTTCAGTAACAGACATCCACTACAGTACAATTTCCTCTTCATTTTGGAAGAATGCAGTACCTACCCTCTTTGAAACAAATCCACATTGTAGAATTTGTGGAGCTCCACGGAGAATTCTACCATAGCCTGTACTTCACTCATTTTTATGTAGACGCATAAGCCAAAATTGTTGTCTGCACCTTAGTTACTGAAAACAAACAGAGAAAACAATTTTTTTTTTTTTTTAGTCAGAGGCAAAAAGACACCTTTTTTCTTTTCAGGACCAGTATGTGGCATGGGCTGTGTATAAGCTTCCACACTGCCTCTCTGCACTTTGAGTTTGAGTGCATTAGGGGTAAGCAGATGTTGCATGCCAGCAGTTCCTACTGCCACTCCTTGATTCAGCTCCACGTCTCCACTCCAAAACATACTTGGCTAGTGCAGCTGAGCCAGCATGTGGGATGGGGGGTTAGTAATTTAAATATAGGTGTTGGCCAGTAGCAAATTACTACCCCCGAAGCAACGTGAGGGAAGGGAGTCTTGCTTCTCTAAGGCACAATGCTTTCCCTGCACTGCTCCTAGGTCCAGTGCACCTTCATGCCATCCCATACACAGGGCTTCTGGCAAAACCACTATCTAGCCCTTTTAAAAAATGATTTTATATTTCTTTTCTAAGTCTTCTCATCCATTTGCAGCCACAAAAATAAAATGAAGAATATTGCTAGGACCCCATTTAATCCTAACCACATAGAACACTATTTTGACATTCCTCTGCTTAATTCACTTTTTATGATGGTTATTAGTTTTAAAAACAGACTGAATCACTATGTTCCACTTCAGTTTAAATCATGTCAGTGCAAGCAAGAACAGTGTCTTGAATTTCAACATTCTTCATACTGTACAGTTTTAAAAGTTACAAATCAGTTACAGATTGTGTAGGGTTGAGTTTCTTCTCCAACAATGTTTGTTCATATCTATGATTTCTGTTTGTTACATATGTTGTAGCACCAAAAAAGCTGAAGTAAAAAGAAGAAAACAGAACCTTAAAAGTGTTTCTTTGCACATGGCCAAAACCTGATACCATTGAAATCAAAAGCTACATTTCCACTGACTTATTGGGCCAACTTCTGCTGGAGAGAGACAAGTGTTTGAGCCACACAGAGCTCTTCTTCACACCTGTGTGGCCCAAAAGCTTGCCTCTACCACCAAAAGAAGCTGGTCCAATAAAAGATATATTACCTCTGTGACGTTGCACTCCAAATGATTTTATGAAAACATGCTAATGAGTGTGAATATAATGTAACTGGAATATGCTTCATGCAAAAGGTCTCTTGTAAGGTATCATTACAAAGTTTATAATCTACTGAGTGTGTTCATCCTATTTGTATGAATATATCATTCTTGTATATGAAACTAAGAATATAAAATATAACTCTGAGTGTGGGCCATTAATGGTGGTTTAGAATCTGGATGGCTCCCATTAACGAGGACAATTGACTGTAGATGGCTCTGTTTACTTGCAAGCCTTCCTGTGTGTCAGGCCGGGAAGAATGAAGGCTTGGGATCTCACAGGACCATGTCACCTGGTACTGGAATCCATCTTAAACCTGGTGCTTTTCTATTTAGAAGGAAGGGTGGGGATCCAAAGAGACAAAAGATTCCTGCCTTGTGCCAAAGGTATATAAGGGGGTGAAACAGAACAAAGGGGGTGCAGTCATGAAAAAATCCCCTAGCTACCACCTGAGCTGGAACAAGAACTGTACTGGGGAAAGGATTGGGCCCAGACTAGAAAGGAGTCTACTGTGTGAAAGAAGCTTATTGGAGCATCTCTGAGGGTGAGGTTTCATCTGTAACCAGTTTCTTACTTTACTAGGCTTAGACTTGTGTGTTTTTGTTTTATTTTGCTTGGTAACTTACTTTGTTCTGTTATTACTTGGAACCTCTTAAATCCTACTTTTTATACTTAATAAAAATCACTTTTTGCTTTTTAATTAACCCAAAGTAATTAATTCCTGGGGGAGCAAACCTCTGTGCATCTCTATCAGTGTTATAGAGGGCAGACAATCTATGAGTTTACCCTGTATAAGCTTTATACAGAATAAAATGGATTTATTTGGGGTTTGGATCCCACTGGGAGCTGGGTGCTAGAGACAGGAGCACTTATTAAGCTGTTTTCAGTTAAGTCTGCAGCTTTTGGGGGACGTGGTTCAGACCTGGGTCTGTGTTTGCAGCAGGCTAGCGTGTCTGTCTCAACAAGACAGGGTACTGTAGTTCCAAGCTGGCAGGGAAAACTGGCTCAGAGGTAGTCTCAGTACATCAGGTGGCAGTCCCCAGGGGGTCTCTGTGATCCAACCCGTCACAACCTCATCCAATGTGTCTCTCTAATATCCTGAGCTACACCTACATTGCACACAACAGGAGTCAATGCAGTTATGTAAACGGCAGACATACACTACAGCAGACCTTATAATGAAAGTGAAGTGTATCATAATGCAAAGACCAGAACTAATGCAAGGTTTTAGTAAAACTACAGTAGCTAGTACAAAGTACAGTAGAACCTCAGAGTTATGAACATATCGGGAATGGAGGTTGTTCATAACTCTGAAATATTCGTAACTCTAACAAAACGTTATGGTTGTTCTTTACAAAGTTTACAATTGAACATTGACTTAGTATAGCTTTGAAACCTCACCATGCAGAAGAAAAATTCTGCTTTTAACCATCTTAATTTAAATGAAACAAGCACAGAAACAGTTTCCTTACCTTCTCAAATCTTTTTTTATTAAACTTTCCCTTCTTTTTTTTTTTTTAAATAGTTTACGTTTAACACAGTACTGTACTGTATTTGCTTTTTGTTTTTTGACTCTGCTGCTGCTTTATTGCATAATTCTGGTTCCAAATAAGGTGTGTGGTTGACCAGTCAGTTCATAATTCTGGAGTTCGAAACTCTGAAGTTCTACTGTACAGTGTCTAGTTCTTTTACACAAGTAAAATCTGAAGATCATTTTGAAATCCAATAGAATTAAGCACTAAGAATGGAAATCCTTACATTAAACTACAATTAGTGATTCAGATGTCAGTTACAATCATTCTATTCTATGCTAAGGGCCAAAATTCTGCTTTCATTTACACCTTTAATTCTCACTGGCTATAGTAGGAGTTGCATGGAAGTTAGGTGACAAAAGAGGGTCAATAAACTATTAGAAGAAAAAAAACTTTGTTCTTACCTCTACTGGTAAACAATCCATTTTAATATGTGAAATAATCAGTCTTCCAATTCTCCATTACTGCTATCAAAAACATGTTTGCACTAAAAAAATAAATAAATAATAATAATTAATTGTACCTCTTAATGTAAGCACACAGCTCAACATCCACTATTTTTCCTAACTTTTCCTCATGTGTTTGTTAATCTATTACCTTCAAAATGTTAGTGAAGAATAATTCTATCTCCACCATATTCGTGAACAATCCAGGCTTTTAAACAAATGAAAGTACTGTCAAAGACTTTGATTTTCCCAATCTGCTTTGGATTTCAGGCAGGCAGAGAACAGGATTCAGACATATTTCAATACACTGAACTCTTACTTCTTTTTATTAAAGATGGTTCAAACAGATAGCAGATTTCCCTTCTGTATCTCTCACAACTGCAGAGAAATAGTGCCCAAACTTACGTCTGTAGGGTTGTACAGCTGTAAAATTTAAATTGTTGTTGCCTTAGCTTCAGAGGGGAAAAAAAATCAAGAAATAAAAGTACAGTATAAAAAATATACATGTAATTTCTTAAAATTGGCATTATTCTTGTTGGGTCAGTCTTAACGCAGTGCCTTTAAATCCCAAGGATTTTGTCAAAAAATCCTTAGGTGAAAGCCTGCTCCCACTAATGTCACTGGCAAAACTCCCACTGACATCAATAGGGCCAGGATTTCACTTCTTTTGCTTACAGAGTGTGTAATACATATTTCCCCACACTCATTTTTAAAAAGGGTTTAAGATCTAAAGTAGGATAACTGAACTTGGAAAAAACTCAAGTTGAGTAGTTGACACTTTTAGTGCTAAAATCCTACAGATTCAGTCACAATTTAAATTTTGAGGAAGCAGCTGATCATCACAGCCACTAAAACACAGTGAGAACAGCAGAAATACATAAAACGATGAAGGGAGGAGAGAAGACAGTAAATTACACGAGTTTGTAATCTTGTGGTTCTCCTATGTCTCTTACTGCTTCTTCAGTGAGTCCTGTGGAGGATAGTCCTCCAACTTTTTGGGGGGAGTTCTACAGGCCTCTGTTCTTGGTTCCTCTCTCTTCTCCCTCTACACCTTATGCAAACAAAAATTCAATTACCATCTATATGCTGACAACTCACAGATCTACCTCACTAGTCCAGAACTGTCTTCATGTGCCATAACTAAAATCTCAGCCTGTCTGACGTGCCTCATTGACATCTAGCCATCAATTCAAACTAAATATGGCTAAAACAGAGCTACACAGTGTAGTACTGCAGAGTACACTTATTACAGCAATGGAAGGGGTTTTTCTGTCACTGTAGTAGCCACCCCCTCAAGAGGCAGTAACTAGAAGAAGAATTCTTCCATTGACCTAGCAGTCTCTACATCGAGGCATAGGTCAGCTTAACTACATCTCTCAGGGGGGGTGAATTTTGCATACCTCTGAGCAACATAGCAAGGTTGACCTAAGTTTTAGGTATAAGCCAGGCCCGAGATACTGCCTTTCCTATCCACCCACATAGCTAAAACTCTCATCCAGAACTCATCATCTCACATTTTGATTACTGCATTTGTCAAAGCCAGAGAAAAGGATGGCACAACTTGGACCTGGCATATCCATTCAGAATCAATCTTTTTTCTAGTCTGTTGATTTGACCATGTCACCCCTCTCTCTGCATCTCCCCGTTGGCTCCCCCTTCTCTATATCAAATACAAGCTACTAATCTTCTCTTTCAAGGCCCTTCACAGCCAATCCCCACCCTACCTATTATCTCTCATTTACTATCAAGATGTCGACTCCTACCTCAGATGAGCCTATGATGCCAGACTGTAGCCCACTTGCTAAATTTTCAAACAAGCACCTTTGGGCTTTTTCCCCATGCTGACCCTCACATGTGGGAGGAGTTCCCTGTAAACATCTGCAAAGCTTCCTCATTATCCCCTTCAAAACACTCATGATGCCTATGCAAAACCTGACAACAGTTAAGCCACTGATGAACTGATACCCTTGCCTATCATACAGACCAATACTGTCTCATTGTTTCCTTTTATTCCTCATCCATCATCATCTTTTCTTATATTTAGATTAACAGGTGCTGGAACTAGAGGTGCTGCAGCACCCGCTGGCTTGAAGTGGTTTCCATGATATACAGGGTTTACAGTTTGGTTCAATGGCTCTCAGCACCCCCACTTTATAAAAACTGTTCCACCAGCCCTGTTTAGATTGTAAGCTCCTTGGTGCGGGTGCAGTCTTTTTGTTCTGTGTTTGTACAGCACCTAACACAATGGGATCCTAGTCCATGACGAGGGATCCTAGGCTCTATGGTTACATAATAATCAGCAATAATACAAAAATGATTATTAGTTTTACAGAGGCTAAAAAACCCTCATCATTTCAAACTTCCTACTTTATTGGTTTTTGTGACCATTATTCTGAGATTTTTATGACAAGTTTGTGACAGCTTGGATATTAGAGGGGGCTGATCTCTAACCAGTGTTTGCACCTTATAATCGCAGCTAACTACGAATTTAACAAGCACTCTAGTCTTTAACGATTTTATATTATATATATATATATATATATATATATATATATATATATATATACACACACACACACACAAAGATGATATTTCATATTCTAAAAAGTGACTGGTTCAGTTAGGAGATATTGGTTATCTCTGTGTACTTAGAGTCAAATCTATTTTATTGATACGTTTTTACTATGTTTTACTCCTGATAACCCTGCAGAGCTATAACAACTCTAAGAACAGGTTTACATTCTGGTCCGCAACCTTTGGCTAAGTTCAAATGGCAGAATTTTATTTTGTACTGAGTATAAGACAGTTAGAAACAATCTTGTTTTATTTTCAGACTCTAGGGCAAATTTACAGGGCAGTGCAATTAAATTAAAGCCCCAAACTCTCAACCATGCCATCTTTTTACTAGTTAATTGATTAAATAGAATAGAAGCATTTAAAGACACTAAATATGGAACCCCACAGTGCCTTTTATATTATATATAACTATGGACATATACTATAAGCACATTCAACATTTTTGGAAGAGTGTAAGATAATCTTTAAAATACAGCAAGGTCTGTCAATGATTTTAAACCAACTTTGATCCAGTTTTGGGCCCCACACTACAAGAAGGATGTGGAAAAATTGGAAAGAGGCCAGTGGAGGGCAACAAAAATGATTAGGGGGCTGGAGCACATGACTTATGAGGAGAGGCTGAGGGAACTGGGATTGTTTAGTCTGCAGAAGAGAAGAATGAGGGGGGATTTGATAGCTGCTTTCAACTACCTGAAAGGAGGTTCCAAAGAGGATGGATCTAGACTGTTCTCAGTGGTACCAGATGACAGAAAAAGGAGTAATGGTCTCAAGTTGCAGTGGGGGAGGTTTAGGTTGGATATTAGGAAAAACTTTTTCACTAGGAGGGTGGTGAAGCACTGGAATGGGTTACCTAGGGAGGTGGTGGAATCTCCT
>NW_020664393.1:32346263-32364347 GCF_002925995.2 Terrapene triunguis
CCGGGGGGAGGGCGGCGAGCCCGGCTGTGGCCCCGCGCTCCCCGGCGGCCGGAGCGCCGCGCCGCCCCCCTCCAGGTGCCGCCCCAAGCACCAGCTTGGGTGCTTGGTGCCTGGAGCCGGCCCTGACCTCAGTTTCATACATGCACAGGGGGAGTAGTCTTAGACAGCAAAACAAAGACTTGTTTAAACTTCTGCTACTGATTTCATAAATCGGAATACTGCACAAAATAAAGCAGAGTTGTTGCAATTTCCCCCAACCCAAGCACATCCACTGGAAAAAAAAAAAACATTTTTATTAACTGAAACACAGAACACACAGACTATGTGATTCACTTTGTAAGTACAGTTATTCCTCAAACTAAGAAGGCATAAATTATCCAAAATGAAACTCTTACAATTCTGGAAGTACAACACAAAAGCACAATAATGTCTCCAATCTAATTAGTTAAGCCACTCACTTCTACCAATTTAGGCTCCAGTCCTGCAATCAGATCTGGGGGTGGATGCTTGTGCTTGTGTGGAGCACCAGTCATAGGTGCTGACTCCAAGGGTGCTCCAGGGCTGGAGCAACCACAGAAAAAAATTAGCGGGTGCTTAACACCCACCGGCAGCCAGCACACCAGCGCCTCGCGCCCACCGGTGGCCCTGCCAATCAACTCCTCCCCTCCCTCCCACCACGATCACTGTTCCACGGCGTGCAGGAGGCACTGGGGTGAGAGAGGAGAGGAGCAGGGATGAGGCGCACTTGGGGGAGGGGGCAGAACTGCCCGGGAAGAGGCAGGGCGGGGGCGGGAAGAGGCGGGGTGGGGGATGGGTCTTAAGGAAGGGGTGGAGGGGGGGGGGGGGGGGGGTTGAGCACCCCCGGGGAAAGAAGGAAGCCGGCACCAGTGATTCCACTGAGACTGCATGCAGGTGCAAGGGAACACATAAATAGATGTGAGAGCTGGATCAGAGCCTTATTTACTTTTTCACCACCTAATGTGCTAAAACATGCCCAATTGATTCTAAGCTGTTTGTATATGAACACAGGCCTTTTAAAAATTGACAAAATTCTGAATTCTGTCTTCTGTATGTACACATACACATATACGGAGATATTTCATATTCTAAAAAGTGACTGGTTCAGTCAGGAGATATTAATTATCTGTGTATACTGTTCTGTCTTCCGCAATTTTTCACCATTTTGATGGAAGGAACTTTAACACAACATTCTTTGCACACACATTTAGGTGTATGGTTTTAAATGCTAGGAGAAAAGAGGAACGAACTCAGACTTACATTTCATTAGACACACAGCCTTTTTATACTGTTATAGACTCAACCTATGACCTTTATTTGGTATCAGTTATGGTGTTTCCATAGCATCTTCATTTTTTGTTATTAATTTGATCAAATCAGATTTCTGCTGAGGCTATAATAATAATAATAAGGAGGGAGCTTGCTGGAAGCTGTTGCTTCCTGTCTGTACTGGCTGATCTGCTTAAAAGGGCAACGTACTTGAAGTGGGGTCAGCATGCACATCTCTCTCTCTCACTCATGCACGCACCCCCCAGCACTTTGGAAAGTCAGCACCTGTGCAGCCGTACATGTGCTGTCAGGAGGAAGGAGTAGTGCCCTCCAGCTGGATAGAATGGGACCATCATCATGTTCAGTTTTTGAAGGGAAGTGTTTGCAGCTACTGCCCTACATCTAGTGTGTTTCCTCCCTCCTGCCTCAGTCCATGCTGCCTTGTAGAGTGTGAGGCTACATTAACAACAGCGTATTAACCCTTGAGGGCTCAGCCAAGTGCTAGTTCATCATTTAGCAGCAAGGCATTCCCTGGGAAATATTCCACCCTCTTACTCCACTACCTCAACCAAGCCTCACAATCTTTCATTGCTGTGTACAATATTGTTTGTTTAAAAAATTTATACTGTATATGTATATAATGTCTTTTGTCTGGTGAAAAAAATTTCCCTGGAACCTAACCCCTGCATTTACATTAATTCTTATGGGGAAATTGGATTCGCTTAATGTCGTTTCACATAGAGTTGCATTTTTCAGGAACATAATTACAACGTTAAGTGAGGATTTACTGTATATGTTTCAGAAACAATGGCCTTGAAAACATATCAAACTTAATGATCAGCTCTAACACCTTCAACAGACACATTTAGTCACATAATTGGTGATCTTGATGAATCCAAAGGAACCAGTTTTCTGTGCTTTTTGAGAGGAGAATGAATCCTTTTAATGTTACTATTTAAACTACTGACGACAACATTTACATTAGAATAGTTATCTATTAATTTGATTGTTTTTTCCTACTATTTACTTGTTATGTTGAATCAAAAATTCACACACTGATTTTGGTAAACACCAGTTTACAGCTTTTAAATTTATTTCAGTTAGAATGAGAAATGACCTATTAAATACAATGTTATGAAGAATAAAAAATAAACTGAACTGCTGTACAGATCCAGGTTATAAGAAGCCCTGCTCACCTTCCAGGTATTTAGATTTTAGCAAACAATGCCCACCTTATCACTCAGTGTCACACATTCCCCTCCAGAACATACAGACAGCTGATCCTATTCACTAGCAACATGCCCCTCTATCAAATCACCATTGACTCCACACATTCTTCTTCTCATGTAGGCTTCTAAACAGTTCAATAACTGTTATTATTTCCCCAACAGGAACAAGAAGAAACTCTATTATTTTAACTTTTTTTTTTTATATTTCCGTTCATAGTCTAAAATTAGAGTCTAATGCTTGAAGCATCAGAACACTTTCAAATATAAGGAGTTTTAAAAGGTAGCATGTGTCTTTTGTTCTCCTCCACATACACAAAAGATCCTATTTTTAAAAGTTGCCAAGTAAGGGAAACAACCACCCTAACTTTGACTACATAAGGCTACCGAGGCAACAAGAACATCCATTAAGGATGGTAGTGTGGTCTAACAGAGTAAGCACAGGGTTAGAACTAAGTGAGGAAGACCCAAGTTCTACCACTCTCTGTGTAGCTTATTTCCATAGGCTGTGGCTGCATGTATCACAGATCTTGTGCACTTTTAGAGTTTGCCCATGGGCTTTAGAAAAATTATCCATGTTTTGAAACCTTTCTAAAACTAAAGTGTTCCACACTTAAATAGCTATGTATAGTTAGGAAAGCCACATAGTTATAATAGCTTAAAATGACCATATTCACAAGGACCTTGACCCACTGAACAAAAAGTGTAACACTAAAACAGAGAAATATTAGAAAATTATCAATTTTGGTAGAGACCTATATTGTTCATGTGGCATTGTTTGCAATGAAGTGTACAATAGTTAGGCATGGCAGAATTCAATTTTTATTTTTATAAATTCAATGGATAATATTCAATGTTTATGTAGGCATTTGTTTCCATTTTTATTTTCACAGTTGCAGGAAACTGGGGGGGGGGGGGTCAGACAATTTTATGATAAATTTTATAATGATAATGGACATAGAGATTCAAAAAGTTAAAGTTTTATAACCACTGAAACACAAATTGCCAAAAAATAAAAAGTAAATCAGACTCTAATAAGCTCTCAAGCTGCATTTTTCTTACTTTGCCTAGCTGAATATTTTGATGATCATCAATGGAAATTTTTTGGTCAGTTTGTGTGTATATGGTATGTGGGATAAGTACGAAATTAAAGAATTAAAGTTTGCTTAAATTTGGTTAAGGATCTATATAAGTATTGTAAAGAAGGCCCCAACCAGGAAGTAAAAGAAGGCTGTGAGAATAATAAGTACTATTACTTGTAGTGGATGGGAAGGATGTATGGCTCTAAAAGTAACTAATAAAATAAAGAGCTATAGTAACAAGACAATGAAAAACTGTCTAAAGAGAAACAAGCCCAAATCTTCCCATTGTTCTGTAAAACAGGGTGATGAGGGTGGGGGGAGAGGAGGAGAGAAGAAAGGAAAGGCCTTGGGAAGAAAGGATGGTGTAAATCTTATCTGGATTAAAACTGGCAATAAGGGTGAATTGTCTCAAATTGGTTTTTAGCTGAAGTCAGCAATTGGCAACGACATCACGTGTTTGTTAAACGGTATCGAAAGTAAACTCTTAACAGGTTTATTGTTAATACCTGCCTGACTATGCTGGAGCCAACCAGTGTGGATCTAAGCACTCCTGAGATTAGCCCATTTGTAAGTATCTTGATCAAATGCTTATAAATGTTTTGTTACTGTTTGAATGAAGTCAATTTCTTACTAGTTAGGCTTTTTAGGTATGTTTAGAGCAATTGTATAAATACCATTTGGCTTTTATTAAATTTAAAGGAATGTATGGTTAAATTGGTATTTGGTGATTTTCCATATCAAGATTAATAATTTCAAATATTAATAATTCCAACATGGTGAAACTGATTATTACTGATACTTACCAATAAAAATCAACTCCTTCCACGCCTAACAACAATTGTGCATAATGTGAGTCTTGATCTGTGGTGATGATCGTGGGACAGAGTTAAGGTTCCTGAAGTTAGCATTCTTACTTACTCCTGCGTTGTCTCCTGACTGACTTATGTTGTTTTAAGATGGGTATCTCTGACTTTGCACTTCTCCTATCCTGTTTGTGATGCCCATTTGCAATTACCCAGCTAGGCTAGACTCTGCTAACTGCAGAGGCAGAGGCAAACCAAGACAAAGGGATGAAGTTCTAAAAATTTAAAATTATAAGGGAAAACCCAAAAATTGTACCAGGAAGATAAGTACTTACTACTGATAATAATGAACTATAGGTTACCAAGACATTAACCTTTGCGAGTTTGTACATGCTACTCTTCCTTACTCTGTGCAGTAAATAGCAAATGCATTATTAACAAGAACAAAAGAGATTACTCAACAATATACTGCCACTTCAGAGAAGAATCAGCTTTTCCTCTCCTTTGCTGTAAATCCAGCTCCATTCTTGCTGTACTGTTCTTTGCTTTTCTTTGGCTTGAAATGCTCCTTAGATTTGATGTTCCTGTAGCTGTACCTCTTTGCATCAAGTTTATTCAAAAGTAGAGTTTCTTCACCTAGTGGGCTCCCTCTATTAGGTACCTTTGAACTGTATTCCATCAACAGAAGTTCAAACAGTCATTCTCTCTGTTCAGATACTTTAGGTTATTCATGGGTGGGCTTGTTGTTTACTGTTTTCATTATTTGTTTTCATATAACGGCGTTTTGATCAATTTCTTTTTTCACCAATTATATTTCCTTTCAGTTATTTTCCTTGAGACTCTCTAGTATGTCGGTAGATTTTATTTTCCTTTACCTCCCTTCTCTAATAGTGTCTGCTCACACACCCAAGTCTATTTTTTTAATGTTTCACGTGACCTGAAACCATTCCTGCTTTCCTTCTTCTCACTTCCAAGTCTCCTACTTTTACTCTCCTGTTCTTTTATCACTTCACCTCCTACCCCAGCTCCAGTTCATCCACTGGCTCAGCATCTAGATTCTTCTCCTTCCCTCCTTCTTCTCTAATAGCTTTTTCCAGCTGCCCCTTCGGGGCGGATTCCAAACCCCATCCCCAGATCAAGCTGCACTCTCATTGGTTGTCTCTCTCCCCAGGACAGCATTCTGTGCTGCTACATCACAGCTGCAGCAGGTGCCAGTGTTACTACATAGGTTCTGTGGCTTAAACAGTGGAGACTCACCTACAACATATTGGGGGGGGGACAGGAGGGGACAGAGAAATTCAGGCATTTTCAGGCCAGAAGGGATCACTGCATCATCTTATCTGACATCCTGCACACCAAGGCCAAAGAACCTGTATTGAGCCCAGTAATGGGACATATTTAGGAAATTAAGACGACTTGTAAAACAAAGGCCATGAGCTGATCAGTGTGAATGGGTTGATTTTGATAAACAAGATAGCTCCATATTTCAGAAGCGTCAAAATCACAGAAAGGAAGGTTCCTGCACAATTGATGAATATTATAGAAAATAAAACTCTACTGTGTTGTTTCTAATATGAAGGATGATCGTATAAATAAACAACAAGATGCTACCACATTCAGAAAAATGTTAGAAGGTAAATATGCTGCTAGAGGTACTGTAATTGCCCCTTTTAATGATTCTTGAGACAGGAAGAGAATCCAAGATAAATCACTCAAAATTAAAATAAATACAGAACACTATTTTTAGTTTTCTTTATACAAATCCTGCAAAGGAGGAAAATAAAAATATTGATGAGGAGTATTCTGACAAAAGTATAACAATAAAACTTTTCTGTTTTGAGATGTATCCACCACTCCAAAACTTCTAAGAGTGATGAAAAAAGGAAACTGAACACAGACTATAAGATATAACTATCTGGTGAAGATTAAAGTGACTGATGTGGTTTTATTCCCTCTCTCAAACTGTGTTTATATTTGGTATATGTCAATCTGTGTTCTACCTACAAACGGCAGTCACAGATGTTTCATTCTATTCCCTGTATTTCCATTTGTGTTTGTCATAGGAACTGTGCTGTCATAGTTTTCTATTTTCTGGTTAAAATAAACACAACTTGCTCCCCTGACTTCTCACTGACCCCAAAGAGTGGAAAAAAACTCTTCCTCCCTTCCTGCTTCCTTACTGAAGGCCCTGTTACTTTTATTGTTGGATGCTTCGTGCATTGTTCTGTGAGAAAGAGAATTATTAAGAAGGACTTTTCTACAAGTATTTATAAAATTGCATTTACTGTAACAAATATCTGCCGCCATAGTTAGAAATGAGAGAGTGTGCATCTCTATTTAACTCCTGCTTTCATATTTTGGGGGGGGGGGGGGAGTCTGTATACAGTTTACTTCAGGATATAAGTGAGAAAGTGTTCTATGCCAAATAGAATATCTGCGTAGACCCGAATATAGCAAAACATTAATCAAGCACTTAACTGCATTTCTGTTCAGCAAAGTGTGTGCTTAGTCCCACTTCAGTGGAACTTAAGCACATGCTTAAGTGTTTTGCTGAATCAGAACCATGTAGCTTGACCCTGGAATCACTGTCACAGATGTCCTTACTCATAAGTAGTCTGACTGTAGTCAACGGAATTGCTCATGTAAGTTTTTGCAGGATCAAACCACTGATTTTTGCTATGGATGTATGGATAGTTTCCCAGATGCAAAGTCACTTTCTAGGAGTCACGACATTTTCTACAAAATCAAAAAAATTAAAAATAAACAAAAACAAAAAACTCATACCCCTCCCTTCCTAACTCTTACAATAAGGAAAAAAAACAAATGTCGTATCATATTTATGTCTACTGAATATGTGGCATTGGTTAATATGCAATTCATCAAATTTTTAATAAGAACATATGTTGTCTAAAAGAAAAATCAATGTGAAATCAAATGTATTTGCACTAGGGCTGTCGATTAATCGCAGTTAACGCACGTAATTAACTCAAAAAAATTAATCGTGATTAATTGCAGTTTTAATCTCACTGTTAAACAATTAAATACCAATTGACATTTATTAAATATTTGTGGATGTTTTTCTACATTTTCAAATATATTGATTTCAATTACAACACAGTATACAAAGTAGACAGTACTCACTTTATATTATTTTTATTACAAATATTTACACTGTAAAAATACAAACAAAAGGATTAGTATTTTTCAATTCACCTCATACAAGTACTGTAGTGCAATGTCTTTATGGTGAAAGTGCAACTTACAAATGTAGATTTTTTTTGTTACATAACTGTACTCAAAAATAAAACGATGTAAAATTTTAGTCTACAAGTCCACTCAGTCCTACTTCTTGTTCAGCCAATCGCTAAGACAAACAAGTCTGTTTACATTTACGGGAGATAATGCTGCCCGCTTCTTATTTACAATGTCTCCTGAAAGTGAGAACAGGCGTTCCCTTGGCACTTTTGTAGCCGGCATTGCAAGGTATTTATGTGCCAGATATGCTAAACATTCCTATGCCCCTTCATTCTTTGGCCACCATTCCAGAGGACATGTGTCCATGCTGATGACGCTCGTTAAAAAAATAATGCATTAATTAAATTTGTGGCTAAACTCCTTGGGAGAGAATTCTATGTCTCCTACTTTGTTTTACCCATATTCTGCCATATATTTCATGTTATAGCAGTCTCGGATGATGACCCAGCATATGTTGTTCCTTTTAAGAACACTTTCACTGCAGATTTGACAAAACACAAAGATGGTATCAATGTGAGATTTCTAAAGATAGCTACATCACTTGACCCAAGGTTTAAGAATCTGAAGTGCCTTCCAAAATCTGAGAGGGACGAGGTGTATAGCATGCTTTCAGAAGTCTGAAAAGAGCAACACTCTGATGCAGAAATTACAGAATCCGAACCACCAAAAAAGAAAAGCAGCCTTCTGCTGATGGCATCTGACTCAGATGATGAAAATGAACATGCGTCAGTCCGCACTGCTTTGGATGGTTATCGAGCAGAACTCATTATCAGCATGGACGCATGTCCTCTGGAATGGTGGTTGAAGCATGAAAGGACATATGGATCTTTAGTGCATCTGGCAAATAAATACCTTGCGATGCCGGCTACAACAGTGCCATGTGAACACCTGTTCTCACTTTATCTCCTGCAAATGTAAACAAACTTGTTTGTCTGAGCGATTGGCTGAACAAGAAGTAGGACTGAGTGGACTCTAAAATTTTACATTGTTTTATTTTTGAATGCAGTTATTTTTTGTACATAACTCTACATTTGTAAGTTCAACTTTCATGATAAAGAGATTTCATTACAGTACTTGTATTAAGTGAACTGAAAAATACTATTACTTTTGTTCTTTTGCAGCGCAAATATTTGTAATCAAATATAAAGTGAGCACTGTACACTTTGCATTCTGTGTTGTAATTGAAAACAATGTTTTAAAATGTAGAAAATATCCAAAACTATTTAAATAAATGGTATTCTATTATTGTTTAATCGCGCGATTAATTGCGATTAATTTTTTTTAATTGTTTGACAGCCCTAATTTGCACTGAATGTAAATGCCTACTTTGGACATTTGTGGTCTGGCGCAATGAATTTACAAAATCGACTATTTATCTCATATAACAGTGGACTAACAAAACTGTCAAGAGCATTTACCTGCTCATACACAAAAAACGCTGCTCATCCGCCCTTATCAAGATAATGAAAGCTTTAATGATATTTTATGTACCCATAAAGTAACTAAAACTCCCACCCCTTGGTTTATTGAGAGAGTAGAATTTGGTATGCCTGCATTACAGCCTTTTGGGATTTCTGATGTAAAAAAAAAAAAAAAGGCACAAAAAAATTCTGAAACAAGGGGCACAAAGGACAAAAAGGTGGGTAGGTCTGAGATCACAAAAAGAGAAGGCAAATTATTTAGATTTACAGGTGAAGAAAGAATGAGGGGCATTAGTGCATACAAATAACATTTTTAATAAAGGATGTTGGTAATAAAATCTTTAGTTCTAACTTCCTCCGCTGCAATTAATTTTAATCTTGACCTTAAAAGGTCCACCCTCTGGTAGAAAAAGCAATTCATCCACTACATTAGCTTAGTCCTTGCATGCTCCCAATCATAACCAACTACTATTCATGCCAAATTCTAACAATGACAACATAAATGTATTTTTCACCTGAGCTAGATTTAAGGATACCATATTCATTTCACTAAAGGCAGCATCTCATTCTCTCTATGAAAAAAACTAATACCTTTCATTCACTATATCAGTCAGTTTCTGTAACTGGATTTAAAGTACTACATTTCACATAAGTTAATTTAAATCATTTCAAAGAATACTTTCTAACTCATGTTCTATTATTTTAATCAGTTACAAGCCAGTACCGAGAGCTTGTCGATGCAGCGGCATCGATTTAGCTCAGTGGTTCTCAAACTTTGTACTGGTGACCCCTTTCACATAGCAAGCCTCTGAGTGCGACCCCCGTCATAAATTAAAAAACACTTTTTTTGTATATTTAACACCATTATAAATGCTAGAGGCAAAGCGGGGTTTGGGGTGGAGGCTGACAACTCGCGACCCCCCATATAATAACCTCGTGACCCCCTAAGGGGTCCCAACCCCCCAGTTTAAGAACCTCTGATTTAGCTGGTCTGGTGAAGACGTGATAAGTCAATGGGAGAGCGCTCTCCTGTCAACTTCAGTACTCCATTTCCCCAAGAGGTGGAAGGTGAGTTGGTGGGAGAGCGTCTCCTGCTGACACTGCGCGGTGTAGACACTGTGTTAGGTCGATGTAAGCTAAGTCGCTCAGGGGGGTGATTTTTTCACCCCTCTGAGTGATGTAACTTACATCGACTTAAACTGGAATGAGAGATGAACTATGCTGTGAAAGAAACCTAGAAAGACGGGGGTGGAAGTGGGGGAGGGAGCAGAAGTAAGGATGAAAACAAACACAAATTAAGGCACCCTGTCTGGTGCAGATTGGTGGTGTATTTCTCTCGTGTGGATGTTCAGAAAGTGACTAGGGTAGTCAATAGGATTTAGATGGAGAGAAGATGATAGATAGGCTTATACCTCATTCATACAAAGTTCAAAGATAGATCACTCAGGGCTTGTCTACACTACCGCGGTAGTTCGACGGCTGGCAATCGAACTTCCGGGTTCGATTTATCGCGTCTGGTGTGGACGCGATAATTCGAACCAGGAAGTGCTCGCCGTCGACTGCGGTACTCCACCTCAGCGAGAGGAGTACCGCGGAGTCGACGGGGGAGCCTGCCTGCCGTGTGTGGACCGCGTCTGAACCGCGGTAAATTCGAACTAAGGTATGTCGACTTCAGCTACGTTATTCACGTAGCTGAAGTTGCGTACCTTAGATCGAATTGGGGTGTTAGTGTAGACCAGGCCTGAGGTCTGATTTCTTGTTTGGTTCTTATAGAACAGCCCTTTCAGGTTGAACAGGCTCAAGGAATTTTTTGCAGGGGCTATACATGTAGGTTAAAGCACTTGATGCACTCTTCCATAAACCAAGAATTGTTCCAGCATGACAAATAGCAATGATGCTCCCGCAGAATTGATCCCTTACTGATTCTGATTGTGTTAGCATCCTCCAGCAAGAGCCAGGCTCCCTTTTGAGTTGTTTTTCACACTCAAAATGTTAACAGATTTCTATATTACCAATCAGGGTGCTGGAAGCACCCCCTGGCTTTAAGTGGTTTCCCTCATAGAGGGTTTACAATTTTGTTCAATGGCTTTCAGCATCATCATAAAAATTGTTCCAATGCCACTGTTAGCAATACAATTTAATCCCTTCTACAGTAATAAGAATCACCTCAATAACACTTTCACCTCCTACCAGCACAAGAAATGAAAAATTGAATAGGATTTGCATTTTGATCCAAGAAAAAATAATGAAAATGAATAAAAAAAAAAAAAAAGGAAAAAAAAAAAAAAAAAAAAAAAAAAACAGAAAAAAACAACCCAAAACTTGTGCCTTGTCCACTGATAAGGTCAGACTCCCAAACTGAAATAAGTTTACCCTCCAACACTAACAGGAAACACAGAAACAGAATAGGTGGACCTTAAGCAAAAACAAACAAAAAGCCTTTTTTTTAAAACAGATGGCTTTAAAACTGACATTTTCTTACTTATAACACCACCACTACCGATTATCATAATTAGATTTTTAAAGTTATTTCCATTTATTTGTTGTGTGCTGTGCAATTTCTCTCACAGACTAGAAAAATCTAGTAGTCACTTCTGTATGGGGTCAAGTTTGTAGTCAAATTCACATTCAGGGAATACTTGTTTAAAAGCAGTTTTCAACAGAATTCAGAAAAACATTTATATTGATCGTAGATTTCATATAATATTTCAAATAACCTAAATATGATACAAAATTTAACAAAGAGTCCCATTAAGTAAGTCTCTTTAGCCAACTCTTATTAAATAAGACTATTCCCAATCCTACAACATTCAAATTCACTATAATTGTGCTAATATTTTGATTTATTCTCCCTTTAATATACACACAGCTAACTCCTGATGCTGAGTGAAGAACAGATCACTTATTATAATACGAGTAAAGTACATTCATTGTAATACAAATATAATTGCACAGGTTACTTTTTTTTTAAATAGAATGGAAGTATGCTTTTGTTTCTGCAGCAGGAATGGTAACAACACATCCTTTTTTTCCATAGAGAAGCACATTGCCCTATGTGAAGTTTCTGCAAAGCATTAAATGATGGTATCCAAATGTATTTGGCAAGTCCTTCAAATGCAATCCCTAAGTAGCTATGTGTACCAGGAAATAGCTGTAAAATATTCCCAACCCACGTCCAACAACTTCTAGATTACACGAGGAAACAACATTCAATTAGCAATGCTGATAATTCTTCAAACATTGGGGCAATATTAAGAGTTGTCCTCAGAAAGAACCTGAAAAAATTCAACAAAACCACGGAGTTCATCTAAGTGTACACTAACTCACCACATTTTGATTTATTTCCAATACTTTCTTTTACACAGATTAAACACAATGGAAAAAATCCTACCCAGGCATAACTTCTTCATAGACAAAGTACCAAAGCACTAGAATCATCCACTAGCTAAAGAAACGATAAAAGAGGAAAAGGGACAATGTAAATAATTTCACGCCTTCTGCTACAGTGAAAGAGGAGAGAGCACTGAAGAGTTGCTTGCAATCAGTGCTGCCCAGGGGGACGCGCAGAGGGGTGGAAAGGGCACCCATCCGGGGCCCTCCGCGTCCCACAGGCGGGGGTAGGAAGGGAAGTGCCGGGGAGTTTTCCTTCTCTGGTTTCCTAGTCTCCCCTGCTGCTGCCCCATTACGAGGCGGGGTTACTATGATCATCGCAGGCCAGAAGGAAACAAACAAGCCCCTGCTGTTAGGGTCCGGACTTCCAGTCCCAGGGGGCACAGGCCAGACCCAGGAGGGCGGTAGTAGGCGCGCTTGCTGCTGATCAGAGGAGCTTTCATTCGCGTGCTTTGAACGCAGACACCCTTACCCCACCCCAGCTGCGGTGGGGGGCCGCGACGAGGGGATTCAACCCTCCCTCCGCTCTGACTCCGGGTCCACTGCACAGGCCCGCACCAACCTGAGCCACAATGGAGCCGCCTCTGGTGTCCGGAGATCGCCCGCCCCCTCCTCGCCCCGCTCTGCTCTGCTCTCTTCCAGCGGAGTCCAGGCCTCGGCAGCACCGGGGTGGCGTAACACATGCATCCAACGCCAAAGCCTACTGCTGCCGGAGCGGCCCGTGTCGCCGGCGCCCCGGTCCTCTGGAAAGGCGGGGGCTTGCTGGCAGGGCACACGCCGCTCCTGCTCCTAGGAGCCGCGCGGCGGCCGGAGCCCTGGGGGGCGGCAGAGGCCGGCGGCGGTTACTGCCCCGCTACCGCCGCCACATCCTCGGTTCCGCGTGCCTGGGTCTCGCCGCGGCCGCGTCAGGCTCGGCGGCGCCGCCAGACCCTCGCGCTGCTCCCGGTTCCTGTTCTCTGCTCCGAGCTGGGCGCCTGCTCCCCCTGCGGCTGCTGCTCGGGCTCGTGCTCCCCCTGCTGCTCCTCCGAGCCGGGCTCCTGCTGCTGCTTGCGAGGAAGGATCGGGCTGAAGCCTGCTCTGTGCTAGCGGAGCTGCGGGCGGGTGCAGCTGTCCCGGCCCGAGAACAGGGGAATGACCGCGGCAGCGGGGATCGCCTGCCACCCAGACGCCTCTGCCAGCCCCAGGGCGGCTGGGCTGACCTCCCGCTGTCATTACTGCCCGGGAAAAGGGGGAGGGGGGAGCCGATAACAAGGGGACATTACTCACGCCTAATTCTGGCTCTGAGGCATCGCAGGGACTCTCCCCCGCGCTGGGTCGCAGCTCCTGGGGGGACACAGCGAAGGCTCCTCGCCAAGGCTTGAGACTGTCTGACAGCAGCGGGCGGGGTAGTATAAATCAGGCCCCCTACTGGCCGCTCATGGCCGCCCCTGTCACTCACAAATGCTGCCCTCCAAACATGCCACTCCGCTCCTTGGCTGGAGACACCAGACTCCCACAAGGAATAGCCCGTTTAAAATAATCAACATAAGATCTGGCTTAGAGGTCGTACACACACCAAAGTTCAAGAGAAAAGCACCTCAAAAGAGAGACATTCTGAAGGGGGAGGGGGGAGAAGGTGAGCCAGAATCCTGCAAGGTAGTGGCTTCATAGAAGCAGAATTAAAGATGATTAGTCTTCTCTAAGGACGCTCACCAGGCAGCATTCTCCTGGAAAGAATTGAGGAAGGTACTGAGAGAAAATGAGTGCACAACTGCAAAAAGAGGCAATAACAAGAACAACAATGCTACTAGGAAAGCAAGGGGGCTAAGATGCCTCTCAAACTCACTAACAGGCTCCATTCAGCTAGGTAACCCACTGGCCCCCAAAGGTTGCTTAGTGAAAATAAGAGATATTCCCTGCCATGGCCCAGAAAACAAAATCACTCTAACTAACCGCTCCTCCTACCTCCATTCCCCAATTTCTTTAATGATGGGACCACGTGGCCTCCCCTGACTTGGAAACAAGTTCTGTAGATGCAAACTTGGATTTCTGTCTGAAGTCCAAATTCAACATGTAGCCGCTTTGTAGATGTTTGTGTTGGAAATGTTTATAAGACAGGCATGGTTGGCAGACCTGCCTTTAGTCTTATAAACCTTGTAGCCTTCTAGCTTCATGCCAACCAAGTCATCGCAATGTTAAATATGATCAGACCTCCATTTAGATATGGTTGTTTTGGTAATATTTTCCAGCGAACTGTTGTCAAAAGAAATAAAAAGATGAGTTTGGAGCTGTAGTCTGCTCCAAATAGAAACCCAAGAACTTCTTAGCATCAATCATATGGCGGAAAGCCTCACTGGGATTAGCATGGAAAGAACACTAGCAGGATTATAGACTGATATTGGTGGCACTCCAAAACCACATTTGGAGAGGAATCTCCAGTGAGTCCATAACACCAGTTTATCCTTGTAAAATCTGATCAGAGATAGCTCAGACACTACGTCCAGATGTTTATTCACTCTGCAGGCTGAAGTCACAGTCACCTGCAAGATGAACTTCCTTGTAAGAAATTTAAGTTCACAGGAAGTAAGTGACTCAAGAGAAGCTTACATCTGCTTTATCAGGACCTCATGACTATACAAGGGGCTTGTTATAATGGAGCTTTCCGAAGTGTCAACACTGACATTCAAACCTGACAACATGAGGTTAAAATGATACTGATTTACCTTTGACTATTTCATGACAGGTTACACTCAGACATATGAGAAAGGTACTGAAACAGTTTTTGTGCAGGGCATAGAAAAGGGTGTACTTGATATTGATTACACCACACAACAAATCTTTTCCACTTGGAGATGTAGGTCTTTCTTATAGATGGTATCTGAGAATGAGATACCAGAAGCACACAAGCAACCTGCCCAGAGAAATCATCCCTATGGATGCTAGGAACCAAAGTATTGCGAGAAGGCTCCTGTGTTGCAATGTAGAAAGGTGTCTTGATTCTGAGCAATTATCCAAGGCCAAACTGATACTATGGTAGGATTAGATTTGGATATTGCAACAGAATTAAGAAATATACCTATCTGGACTATTATATCTTTGTCTCTCCTGAGCTTTTCTAGAACTTTTGTTGCCAGACGAACTAGTGGATAAGTGTACAGGAAACTCCTTCACCAGTGGATGGAGAAATAATTTCTTCTAACACAATCTTTTTTCAAGCCATAAGCAAAAGACTGATAGCTTCTTCAGATGAGTGGCAGAGATTCATCTCCCACCAGAGAGATCTAATTTGCCATCCCCTGGTCCAGAGACTACTTGTCAGGATCTGTCATAGATCGACTCAATCTGTGATCATGTTCTTCCTTTCTAGGTAAGTGGCAATGAGTTTAGGACAGAGCCCACTGCCGTTCTTGCTGTGCTTCCCAGTACAGAAGGGGTGCAATCCAGTACGTCATTGATTGCTTATGTGAAGTATGGTGGCCTGACAGTCCTTTTTAACAAAGAACACCTTTTGGGATACCAGCTTTTTGAAGGTCCTTACTGTGTACAGAAAACTGCCCTCACCTCCTGGGCATTTCCGTGGAACTGCTATACCTGGAGAGATTAAGTTTCCTGGTTGTAGAGTCCCACTGAATGGACTCATCTAAGGTTGGATGCATTCATAGATATGACAGTTGAGACAAGAGGTGTTTGGAACTTCATTCCTAGTTACATATTTATCCCATCAACCACAAGGCCAGAGAGGCCTAGAAGACATCCATTACTTGGCTGTAATGCAAGAGTCCCTTTGCTGCCTGCTTCTGCTGGGATCTCAGGTTACATTGAGATGAGCCATGGGAACTATGACTATAGGTGCAGACATTAAACCCAACAATCATAATACCATCTGAGCTGATAGAACCCAGGTTGGCTCTTGCTTGTTCTTTCTGTCAGACTGGTAATATCTAATGTACTGAGAAGGAAGTCTTTGAGTTGAGTCATATCTAGCAGAACTTCTATGTATTTCAGTTTAGGGTTTAAGTTGGGCTGGGTCAGCAATCTGCTGTGTTGTTTTTGTTTTTGCGGCAGCTATCTTGTTCTTTGTAATCTCATATTTCATTTAAAAATTAGTCTCTAGGCTTTATAGCTCTTAGAAAACACAAAAATAATCTGACCTGTAAAACCAGAAGGCCAGAGGAAAGGAACAGAGCCCTTGGACCCATCTGAACTCAATCAAGAGGGAGTAAATTCCAGAATCCAAAAGGGTATCCAGAATTCCAGCGACCCAGCCCCACCCCTACACTAACAAGGATCTGGTGTACTCTGGTGATAGGCGTGAGGCATCTGAGACCAGGTTGCTTCTTCCCCAGTTCAAATTGCTGCTGCATGCCTCTCTGCAGGCTCAGGCAGACACAATTGCTTCAGTTACATTCAGTTCACATCTTCAAGCTTTTCTTTGCAACTATGAGGGCTAGAATTTTGTTCTAAAACGAAATCTGAGATTGATGTTATTTGTACTAAAGCTAGGCCATTTGTACCTAATGCTAGTTTAAGCTACAGACATTTCTCTTGGGAAAGAAAACCAGTCAGGATTGGAGCCATGATCTGGTTAACCTTTTATCTAATGTAATCCCTGTGCCACAGTAATGTAGTTGTCTAGGGTAAATTTCTTAAAAATGTGGTTAGTGGTCCTTCTAGCCATTTACACCAAGCAGCTGTCATAGACACGGTGAGTTTTGGGGAAGGATATAAATTAATTGCCACCAAGACTGGGAGAGGTGTGATAGATCTCTTACATTATAGGTCCAAAATAGGATCCAAGAGCACATTACACCTTCTGCAGAGGGGTTCCTGGCCAGATTGTAGTCCTTGTAGATTTCTGAACAGGTGTTAACTCAGAATCAGCTGTTTGGACAGCTTCCATAACAAGGGGGGAATGCTAGTAAGTATCTTTTTGTTGTGTTGCTCCAGGCACCTACTTGCAATCAGAAATTTCTTTCATCTTAGCTAAGCCCAACAGCAATTCTCATCAGCCGATCTTCTCCATACTCCTCCTTGCGGGAGGAGGGATAGCTCAGTGGTTTGAGCATTGGCCTGCTAAACCCAGAGTTGTGAACTCAATCCTTGAGGGGGCCACTTAGGGATCTGGGGCAAAATCAGTACTTGGTCCTGCCAGTGAAGGCAGGGGGCTGGACTTAATGACCTTTCAGGGTCCCTTCCAGTTCTATGAGATAGGTATATCTCCATATATTATTATTATTTTATCAAGAGGCTGGAATTGTCTAGGCAAAAAAGAGACCTGGAACATCAGAAGTGTGAGTCAAGGGAGATAAAGAATGTAATAAAGAATGTGTAATCAGCTGTCAAAAGCAGCAGAGAGGTCAAGGAGGATGAGGATGAAATACAGGCCCTAATATTTAATCAGAAGTCAGAGACCTTGGAGTAAACATTTTCACTTAAGAGAACTGACATTATTATTTTGATCACAAGTGTGCAGTATTTCAAAAGACAAAAACTACACAAGTCAAACGAGTCAGGTACAAGAGAAGAAATTTGTTAAAAATTGAATAAAATATTATATAAAAAGTCCACAGAATGAATACCACAGAGAGAAATGTAAAAAAAAAAAAAAAAAAAAAAAAAAAAAAAAAAAAAAAAAAAAAAA
>NW_020664393.1:32364357-32365202 GCF_002925995.2 Terrapene triunguis
AAAAAAAAAAAAAAAAAAAAAAAAAAAAAAAAAAAAAAAAAAAAAAAAAAAAAAAAAAAAAAAAAAAAAAAAAAAAAAGCCCCTGGCCCTGTATTAGCTACCATTTATAAAAAAAGAAAAAAAAATGTAATTTATAGGTTGCTGACATAATATAAAAATAAAACCTAGAGAGATTATAGAAAATAAAACATTGCAAAGTATTATGGCTATTCAGGAAGCAAAGATGTATCAGATTTCAACATCTGAATCCAGTAATTACTAATAATCTCATTTATATCTAACAACTTTTGTCCCTAATAGGGAAACACTAAAATCAGGAATTGTGACAACAGAAGGATACTCAACAGCAAGCTTTCTTGGGCAGCAACAGGAGCAGAACTAGATCATTTACAGGGTGATAGATATACTCAACCTCTCCCATGTTTCTACTGGAAATAGCTTTCTTCTTATATCACTCGCTGGTCGTAATGCTCCCAACTGACTCCCTACTTCTTTCTCTGACTCCAGGCTTCAACTGCCATGGAACCCTCTCCCCAAGATTCTGTGACATCAGTGACAAACAGTCTCTGCTCTTCTTCAGTGCCTTGGCCAGTCTACTTTTAAGTTATTCAGGTGTTGGAGACTACTATCATATCTGTTGGGAGAATATGTTGTAGCTTTACAGATCTCAGTGCTAGAAACTATTTCCTAATATTCAGTATTTTCCTTTGTGCATTTTCTGTTCCGGGTTATACTTTCTTCTATCACCATTTCTCCTCTTATGGTGTTTATATGCTTGAAATACCGATAGATAGTTATACTTGGAAATGGCAGAGATGCTTAATGACTTCTTTGTTTCGGTCTTC
>NW_020664393.1:32365602-32367857 GCF_002925995.2 Terrapene triunguis
AGGAAGGCTGAAAGAACTGGGTTTGTTTAGTTTGGAAAAGAGAAGACTGAGAGGGGACATGATAGCAGTTTTCAGGTATTTTAAAGGGTGTCATAAGGAGGAGGGAGAAAACTTGTTCACCTTAGCCTCTAAGGATAGAACAAGAAGCAATGGGTTTAAACTGCAGCAAGGGAGGTCTAGGTTGGACATTAGGAAAAAGTTCCTAACTGTCAGGGTGGTTAAACACTGGAATAAATTGCCTAGGGAGGTTGTGGAATCTCCATCTCTGGAAATACTTAAGAGTAGGTTAGATAAATGTCTATCAGGGATGGTCTAGACAGTATTTGGTCCTGCCATGCGGCAGGGGACTGGACTCGATGACCTCTCGAGGTCCCTTCCAGTCCTAAAATCTATGAATCTATAATCTGATGGAAAAACTCAGGGCCTGAATCTGTTTCCACTGAAATCTGTAAAGATTTTTTTCCATTAACTTCAGCAGGATCTGTGGAGTGAGCTGAACTCAGACTAGGAGGAACTTGTTCCTAATTTCTCTAGAAATGGACCTTAATGATTTTTTGTACTTTTATTCATTTAACTATAATTTCATCAACTCTGTCTCCAAGAAAGACTGTTGCTCATGGATGCTTCATCATCTCTTGATAGTATAGCTTTTTATTGCAAATCACATGATATTTTGTGTTTTTCTTAAAGCTCCAGCTCCTGGAGACATGCAAGTACATAAAATCTCAGCTTTTATAAAAAGAGTTTCTAGGCCTCACGGTTGTGGAGAAGAGGCTGAAAAAAATGTGAACCCTAAAACCAGAAAAACTATAACGCAAATGAAATTAAACCACAATTTGTTATTTTTAAAATCTCCTGATTTTGAACCCACTTCCTTGATTTTTTGAGCTGGCAATATTGCAATTTAGTATATGCAGTAACCTATGTTTACATGCAGGTAAGATAATTATAGGCTAGATCATGAGTCACTACATACCAAGCAGGGAAGTAAGAACCATGCCCTTATGCTCCTGTTGTGGGGACCTGGACCTTGGGTCTGAGCACCTGCTTAATCTTTCCCCAAAGCAGGTGAACAGGGAATGGGCAGTGCCTTGACTTGACCCCTCCTATTTGCTATCCATACAACTGAGCCAGAAGCAGGGTGTCATGATATGCTCTGGTACAGACCTAATGCAAACTACTACCCACCCCTTCTAGAGCAAGGGTTCTCAAACTTCATTGCACCGCAGCCCCCTTCTGACAACAAAAATTACTATACGACCCCAAGAGGGGGGACGGAAGCCTGAGCCCCGCTGCCCCAGGAGAAGGGGCCAAATCCCAAGCCTGAGCCCTGCCGTCCATGGCAGGGGGCCTGTAACCTGAGCCCTGCCACCCAAGGCCGAAGCCTGAGCTCCCCCCAGCCCAGCCCAGGCAGTGGGATTCGGGCTTCAGCTTTAGGCTGCCTAGGGCCCCAGCAACACCAGCCCTGGCAATCCCATTAAAATGGGGTCACGACCCACTTTGGGCTCCTGACCCACAGTTTGAGAACCGCTGCTCTAGAGAATACAGAGAAAGAATTGTGACTTAAAGGTTCCTCCAAGTCACAATGGCTCCTGAGCCGTTGCAGTTTACACACACCATCCTTTGGTCAAACTAGTGCCTAAGGCTTTGTCTTCACTTAATTTTGCCTTTATCTGTGCTACATGGCACCACAGTCTGAGGTACACAGCAGACCCTGCGTTCACTTATCCCATATATTGCTAGCTTGAAATAACTGCAGAGAAAACATGAAGCCATGGCCAATCACAACAATCAATATATATGATGGTCTTCCAATCCCTTTCCCTAAGGCTCTTGGGCACTTATTCCATCTAGCCATCTACCCATGCACTTAAAGCCAGCGAAAGCTCCTTGCAAAACTGCGGGAATGTGGCTTTTCTCGTACTAAAGTTCTGGGCCCACGACTGGTCATCCCTCATTTCCATCACCATGTAGTTCCACCAGTGTGTGCTTGTGGTGCTGGTCCAGAAGTGGCAGTCTGTGTAGAGGGTGTCTGACATGAAAAACAGCATCAGCGCAATCCACGCCTCCAAGTCCACATTTTCCCATTCTGTTGTTGGGTGTCTGTTTGTAACTGCAAACTGCTGCCTCTCTGTCTTCTCTGAGCCAAAAGCAGCCTTGGAAACACCCACCGCTGTCTCTTAGCAGCAGCTTCTGCAGAGGCATGCCAAAAAAAAAAAAAAAAAAAAAAAAAAAAAAAAAAAAAAAAAAAAAAA
>NW_020664393.1:32367867-32394708 GCF_002925995.2 Terrapene triunguis
AAAAAAAAAAAAAAAAAAAAAAAAAAAAAAAAAAAAAAAAAAAAAAACATTGAATCCATAAAAAGCAGCAGCTATTGATCTTGGTTATTAGGGTGAACGGGATCCATACCTTCAGTATGTAACAGCACACCAGTCTGAGTCCTTCCACAAAATGAATTCCCTGGGTTTAGGTAATTTCCTCCCACAATCCCCAGAGTGGGCAGACAGGTTGTCCCACAGCACCCTACAAATGTGAGCATAGACTGACGCAGTGAGTTGTGGCTCTATGAATCATGAGATACAGACCCAGATTGCTAATGAAACAGTAGCAAGCAATACAGCTATGGATAAAGCTGAATACAAGTAAAGTTGAAAAAGTGGAACTTTATTAAACCCTTTGCCCTGCTCTGGAGTTATGGCTGAGTTGCTTCCAGCCCATTTCCTCAAATTCCCTATTTTCCTGGTGTTCCATCAATAACAGCCCTTCCAGGGACACTGGCCCTCTGACTCCAGTTCCACTGATCATGATACATTTCCCCTATTTTACAAAAGTTTTAACATAAACATTACAAATAAATAGTTGACGCCCAGACCCCATCCTCTGTCCCTTCTGCCAGAGTATGCTAGCACATAGCCAAGTTGGAGTCTCGTCTTTACCACAGACTCAGCGGGTTACAAAGCCTTTGAGATAGTTTGGTCTCCTCAACATGTGACCACACATGGTGTGACCTATCTCTGTCATTTGTCTCTGAGTCTAACAAACTCTCTCTGGGTGGAGTCTCCTCCCTCCCTGTGAGGTTGGCTTCCAGATGGTTCTCTGTCTCTCCATTTTGTGATGATCTCTGTAGGCTCTCTGGGTGTTTTGTCTGCTGGCTCATAAGTGCCTTCTGTTCCTTCAGGTCACTTGTCCCTCTTGTGTAGTCATCTTGTGTGACGTGTGTGCCACTGCACCCCTCACAACTCCTTTAGTCCACTCTTACTGCCTCTCTGATGGCTGGATACTCACAGGAGTGCCTGTCTCCAGGGCCAGTAGGTCCTTGCCTTCTTTCTCTGTTTGTTAGCTATGTCCTCAAAGTGGTGTCTCCATCCTTCTGGCTGCAACAGGTCTCTCCTCATTAGTAGCAGGGTTTGGGTACTTTGCCCTATCAGCGCCTGCGCTGGACTATTTTGGCACCCCTTTCAGAGCGTATTTTTGTGTGCCAAAAATGCTAGCAAGGCATCTGAACTAGAAGAAACAGCCTTATGTAAGAGTCTCTTAGCTGTTTTCACAGCTGATTCCACATTACCATTACTCGCTGTGGAGAAGGTGTGGTGGTCAAACTCCCATTTGTGAGCAAATTCCTTGAATTCTTCTGATGCAAATTGGGGTCTGTTGTTGGTGCATACAGTGTCTGGAATGCCATACTTCACAAAGTAGGCCTTCAGTTTGGGAATCACTGACTTGCTTCTTGTATCAAGCAGGGTGTTGACCTCCCAAAAATCTGAATAGTAATCGAACACTGCTTTTCCTTTAAGTCTGCTCCCACCTTTTCCAATGGATAGCTCATGTGGTAACAATCTCTTTCTGTTGGTAATTATGACAGGATTGGCAGGTGTCACCCCCTCCTATGAAGGAACAGAATTGTGTATTCATTCCCAGCCAGTAGACACACGCTCAAGCCGGTCTAAGACAGCTGTTAATGCCCATGTGTGAGGCATATATTTTTTTGCATGACATGTTTATGTAATCAGGTGGGGAGAACAGCTTTCTGTCCTCAAAATGTAATTGCATCCTGTACACACAGCTCATGTTTGATTTGAAAATATGGTTCTGTTTCTACCCGGTACTTGGTTTTTGTCTTCTGGACACCCTGCTAGCATTGGTGTCTTGGCTGCCTGTAGTTGGATGTCCTTTTCCATAGCATCTTTAATTTCCATCAGCTTTATTCTTGAAATGGGGAGACAGAGATAGTGCAGCATGTTAATGGATTCAGCGTCCGGATACCTACCATCAGAGAACTGGGGGAAAGGTATACAAGTCCTATTCAGGGTATCAGCTAACACCAATAGTCATCCTAGACAATTTCTGATCTCTACCTGGTAGTCCTGGAATTGTATCAACATGCACGGCAATCTCTTTGGAGCACCAAGAAGGGGCTTTGCCATGTTTTTCTCTTGAGTTGTGGTTTGACTGCAGTATTATGGGATGTCCACAGGTATACTGATGGAATTGCTTCACTCCAAATATCACTGCCAGAAGCTCTTTTTCAGTCTCTGAGGGCATGTCTACACTTACCTCTGGAGCGATCGATCCAGCAGGGGGTCGATTTATCGCGTCTAGTGAAGACGCAATAAATCGACTGCCGAGCACTCTCCTGTTGACTCCGGTCCTCCACCAGAGCAAGAAGCGTAGGCGGAGTCGACGAGGGAGCGTCAGCAGTCGACCTACTGCAGTGAAAACACTACGGTAAATAGCTCTAAGTACGTTGACTTCAGCTATGCTATTTTCATAGCTGAAGTTGTGTAACTTAGACCGATTTAGCTCGCCCTCCCCCCGCCCCACTCTCCCAGTGTAGACCAGGCCTGACAGGGCTCTGCTGGCATAAGCAACAAGCTGCTCCTGCAAAAGAACTACTCCCCTGTTCATTCTCTGATGCATCACACCAAGTGTCAGTAGCTCTCCTGGCTGGTAGTACTTCAGGACAGGAAAATCGGTCATTCTTTGTTTCAGCATGTCAAATGATTGCTGTTGGGGACTTGCCCAGTCTGACTCAACATCCTCTCTTGTGAGCGGACGTATGGGTTCTGCTATTGCAGCCAGGTGTGGACAGCACTTGGACAGAAAATTTATCATTCCTATGAAGCACTGTACCCCTTTTGCATCTCTAGAGTTGGCGTTTCTGACTGCCTTGATCTTGTTGTGATTTGCTTTCAGTCCCTGTGCTGTTAGCAGATGTCCAACGTATGTCACCTCACGCTGTTTGACTGGCATTTTTTCTGGATTGAGTTTTATGTTCTTGACCCTGCATTAGTGTAGGAAAGCTTGTAGTTGTCTGTCCTGGTCCAGTTCATCTTCTGTATCATTACAGAATGAACTACAATGAGGATATCATCTGCAATTTTCACCTCAGGCAGTCCTTCCAGCACTTGGATGAGTCTTCTCTGGAACATCTTTGGTGATGGACTGATGCCCCTCAGCACACTCAGACATCTGTAGTGACCATTGGTGTTGCAAAGGTTGTCGTCATGCTGGACTCTCTAGTAACAAACCTGTTCCTCACATCACAGACCCTACACATTTTGGCTTTGGAAAGTTCTGGCTTGATGTCATCCATTGTAAGAGTGGACAGTGACCTTTTCAATGCCCGGTTCAGTGGATTTGGGTCTATGCAGATGCATAATTTCTCTGATGGCTTCTTTACCACCCCCATGCTGCTTACTCAGGCTGTACTGGCCTCTACGGGAGCTATGACGACTCTGCTCTGCAGACTTTCAAGCTCCTTGCATGCTGGATTACGTGGTGCTATTGTAATTTTCCTTCATGGTAAGCCCACAGGTTCCACTGTGGTGTCTACTTCCAGCCATAGCTTTCCTTCAAGTCTATTTGCTTTGAAAACATCCCCCTATGCTTTTAAAATGATCTCCACTGTCCATAGAATCATAGAAACGTAGGACTGGAAGGGACCTCAAGAGGACTTCTAGTCCAATCCCCTGCACTCAAGGCAGGACTAAGTATTAGGGAGTAAAAGGGACTCCTCCCTTTTGCTTCTTGAACTGCAACTATAACATTTTGATGCTGCAACCTGACCAGACCCATGACTTGTATGGCTGTATTCCCCAAGAGGCGTGCATAGTTCTTACTATCCACTACCACAAATTTCAGTTGTTACAGTCTGCTAATTTTCAGGTTAGTTACTAGATGGTCACATATGCCTATAGGCTGCATTATGCATTCATTGTACATAATTAGATTGTGACCGCTCTTTGCAATGGATGTGTTAGAGTCCAATTCACCCCAAGGAATCACACTGTGGGAGGCCCCACTATCCAGCTGAAATTGCACATGCTATTTCCCTATTACCATTGTTGCATATATCAATGTTGGTATTGTCCCTTGTTGCTTTTCTGCCCCAACAGCCTGAACCCGCTATGCTCTTGGACTCAAGGAAAGAGTTATGATATCATCATCGTTGTCTGATGAGCCGTTCTCCTTTTGTACAAGTCTGAATGAATCTTTCTGTGAGATTCTTCTGCTCTCGTACACACTGCTAAAATGGTTCAACTTGCCACATTCCTTGCAATGCTGTCCTAGTGTGAGGCACTTCTCCTTTACCTGCTCTTGGTGTCTCCCACAGTAAGTGCATCTCACTATGTGTATAGAACCATGGCCACCTGCTCTCCTTTGCTCTTGTCTCATTACATGTACTTCTGGGGATGTTGTGCCTCCTAGGGCTTTTATTCTTTCTCTTTAGGCTTCCGCTGCATGCTCCATATCTAAGCATCTGTCTAATGTGAGATTTGCCTTCCTGGAGCAGCTGCTCTCACAGGTGGAGATCCAAAGTACTGCAGACTATTATGTCCTGAATCAGGGAGTCTTGTCAAGTCCCCAAAATTACACATAGCAGCCAGTATGCATAAGGTAGTAATATATGGGTCTATCCTCTTCCCTTCAGATTGGTCTCTAGTGAAAAACCGGTGTTGCTCCACAGTTTCATTCTGCTTTGGGGACCAATAGGTCCCCGGGACTGCTGTGAGGTTTGAGGCTGTGGTGAGCTTCAAAGGAGCGCAGACCTCTCTGCCTTGAACACCAATCATGTAAAATAACAGTTTTACTTTCCTGCTGTTGTCATC
Source organism: Terrapene triunguis (assembly GCF_002925995.2). NCBI lineage: Eukaryota > Metazoa > Chordata > Testudines > Emydidae > Terrapene > Terrapene triunguis. The sequence goes on from NW_020664393.1 coordinate 32,372,677, forward strand.
CTTCCATGTCGTCTGGCCTGGTATGTGCTCAAATTCCTCCTTCCACTGGGTTAGGTTTGTGTCTACAAAATCCAGGGCTCCGGGTGCTTCAGACCAAGTTCCATGGCTCACACTGCCAGCTGCTGCACTTTAGAGAACTCACAGCTCAGATGCTGTCACCATGTTTCATTATCGCAGAGTGAAGCTGAATGCAGGTTAAGTTGAACAAGTGGAATTTTATTAAACCCTGTGCACTGCTCTGTTCATATGGCTGAGTTGCTTCCAGACTAACTCCCAATGTTCCCTGTTTTCCTGGTGCCCCATCAATAGCAGTCCCTCCAGTGAACATGGCCCTCTGACTCCAGTTCTACTGATAATGATATAATCATGACCAGCTACAGCACCAGTGTGGACAAGGGGCATGACATCAGTGTCCTGATGTCAATAATACGACTGTGCTGTAGTGGGTTAGGCTACCGCGTGTTAATATTCTGCAACTACTTAACCTGTAATTAGCAAGCAATGAAGACATACCATGCGCACAGGGCTAGACTGTGACTCTTAGGGTGTGGTTCCCAAACTTTACTCACAAATACCAGGAGACCTGTTGGAGAAGGAGAAAAGAGGTGGATGCGGGGCTGAGGGCAGACTGTTCTGTTAAAGAGGTCACATTGTTTTCAGAGTCTAGACCCACTAGAATTCTCTTCAAAAAGGTCCTCGGCTCTTTGGGGTGCATGCTCAAAAAGACAGGCTTCACAACAAACCACAAATAAAAATATACAGCTAGAAAATCCTCTCACCCAGAGAGGAGAGACACATTTCCTCTATAAAAAAAAAGAGCTGCTTTCTGCTCAGTTTACCTTGTTATATCTGTTCCTAGTAGAGGGGCTCCAGCTGCTACAGTTGATTGCAATGTTCTGCACATGAGAGAGCTATTCCTCTGGTCCTAAGTTCCCATTTCTCAGTCAGGCATTGCCTGTTTTTATAAGTGAAACTGGATTGTGGCGGGAACCATAATACTGAGGACCCCATTTGGGTCCTGAGGTGTCTGTTCTCTACCTTAGTATTGCCAACCCCAAACATTCAAAAATCATGAGATTTTAACAAAATAATCCATTTGGGTTCTTTTAGCTTGCTTCCAGTTTTTGAGCCTTCGGGGGGGGGGGGGGGCCACTATTTCCGCTGAAATCTGAACTAAAAACATACTTTTTAAAAAAATGAAAGCTGAGATTCTCATGTAATAACCTGTCTTTGTGAGCTTGGTTTTTAGAAAAAACACCAAATAGCATAAGACTCATGATACCACAAGCCCTAACCTAAGGCCTCAATTTAGCAAAGTGTTAAAGCATTAAAGTACATCCCTTTTAAGCAAAAATACTTAAGCACATGCTTAAGTTCCAAATGCTTGGAGTCTAAATAGTTACACCTTGTCAGGGGGTTGAAGTCCAAGCCTGACAGCACTGTCCAGTGGTGAGAGTCAGTGGCCTGGGGTAGGGAAACCTGGGCCCTCCCTGCTCCACTGGGCTCCAGCCCAGGACCCTGTGAATAATAGCCCAGATACATGGCTTAGAGGCAGGTGCGATGCCAGTTCCTTGGGCTACTTCCTACCCCGGCTTTGGTTCCTCCATCTGTGACAACGGTCTGTTTCTTGATTCCCCCTGGAGTTCTCTCTGATCACGCTCTGGAAGGTCTTCCTTTGTCAGGAAGGGCCTATGGAGGTTTGTCAGTGGGGGGCCTGGTCTCAGCTGCGCAGAGCCCTGGCGGCTTCTCTGCATGAGCTTGCAGCACACAACTGCTCACTGGCTTTGTCCACCCAGACTGAGCTGAGCTGCTTCCTTTTGAACCCAGCCCTCAATGTGAGCATGCCCTGCAGGTGTGACTGAGCAGTGCCTTCTGGGCCCAGAGCTGTTCTTTAAACCAGTGTGGGGCTTGTACACTCCATCACACACCTTATAATGTGTGTAAAAGTGTGCACATGCACCATAATAGGATGCATGTGCGACTTTAGAGGCCATTTAAAAAATCTTAGCCTTTGAATTATAGGAAACTCAGGATATAGTACTTTGCGGAAAAAGGAAGGAAGTTAACAGAATACCATGCTTCATGTAAAATAGAATAAAGCCATCCATAAAATGTGTTTCCTTGTGAAAATCATTTCCATAGAAGTATGAATTTATCTAATGAATTTATGTATTATTTTATTAACTGAAATAGCAGTACCCACCCCTTTGAGGTTCCTGCACAGACTGAACAAAATTGAAGTATAGGGAAGTGACACACCAAACATTTTGTGGTGTCCCATAAGCCTAGAGCTCACTTCAGTTTTCTCATACCACTATTTCTTTCTTTTTATAAAAATAAGTTCTTTGTTAAAAAGCACTAACAGCTGAGAAAAATATGTCATTACCATTGTAAAATGTGTATTTTTCCTTAGTTTGTTCATGTTACCAACTTTGTTTGTTACCAACTGTGTTTCTTTAAGTGATATTTTCCCACCCATCTCATAGAGTGTGTCTGTCATATAATATATTATCATGGTGAATTCTTTTTAGTATTTGTTTTGCTTTATTTATTACTGAAGAGGATGTTAAATGGTTACATAAAAATCTGTAGAAATGACCAAAGTTACTCTACCACTCTCCTTGCCTTTTTGGTGTTATTTTAATTTATACAAGTATTTTTCTCTAGCCCTTTATATTTTAATGGACAGGCTAGTGTGTATGTGTACTACTGCTCCGCTGGATGAATCCAAAGTGTTCAGTTCTTCATCATAGGAAAATGACTACTACTATCTAAAGGAATTTCCCCTTTAGTTCAAATGTTATGGGCCAGTGGTTTTGGAGTACCGAGTAGCTGAGTTTTACAGTATGACCACCATCTCTGTGAAGTTCTGAATGGACACAATGACCAGCACAGTGACAACAGTGTAGTTCTAAGTAATTACAGTTTGTTACAATATTCTGGAAATACTACTGGACAATGGGTATATTAACTCATTATAGTAACTTTATTAATGTTTATAAACTGCCAAATAATATTTTAAATAATATTTTTAAGAAAACCAGTAAAGAAATTCCTCTTTGTCAGAATATTCATTCTAGCTCATATAGACTAGTACCAATAGTAAGAGGAAGTTACAGTGTAAAAGGGAAATAAAATAAATGTGGTTTTTATTGTTTATCTTATTGCGTACAAAACAGAGATGCTTTGGTAATATTGTACTGTATAGTGAAATTAATACAAATTACTTTGTCTGTAATCAATTTGAGAAGTTTCTTTAATAATTTAGGTCCAATCTACATTATAAACACAGTTGTGACAGGGGTCCATGGCTGACCCAGACCCAGTTACAACATATTAACTTTTGTACTGTAGGAGAGATCTTAACTATGTTTTGTAACCATGCAAAGGTACACCCCAAAATGGAACTGTGTGCTAGCCAGATCCACTGGTGTGTATCTGTAGTTTCAATGGGGCTTTAGGCCCAGTCCACATTGGGGTTCAGTCTCAGTTTGTTGAACAAGTTTGAAACAAGATGTTAAAGCAGCTCAGGCTAACTTGTTTTGGTTAGGCAGCCAACATAGATAGTTCCAAACCATGTTTAGAAGAATTTCTGTTCTACCCTAGAATTTCTGTTCTACCCTCTCGTGTCTTAAACCAATTCAAACCTAGGTCTTGGCACAGCATAGGCAGGGCTTAAAAGATCAAAGCATTGTCCCCCTAGGTTGGAACATGACTACCAAAAAGTCTACCCACAGCTTATAAGCAAACAAACTGAAGCTAAATGTCAAATGAGTTTATTTCCAGATGGGTGATACAATTATTAATAAGCCAGTAATCAGGTCCTCAAAATAATATAAAATGCACAGCACTACCTTTGACATTTTGACTGAGATTAAAGAGTGCAATTTAAATCACTGCAAATTCCTCATAGATTTCTTATATCAAAATTCTGGACAGTTACAATTAATGAATAACTAATTTTATATATTTTTTAAAAACTGAGCTTAGGCATTGACATCTGTTTCTGCCTATGGTCATTCATTACTCAGTATAAAAATTTGGTATGTTCTAGAACATAACAAGGATTGTTCTGTTTTATTTTCGAAAGTTTTATGTAGGAAGATTTGTGTATTTTGCATTCCAAAGACTAAATTCTCTAAATTGTACCACCCAGATAAGCATCTGAACTTAGTTTAATACAAAAGCATTAAATAATTTTAGAGTCTATACCTAAAATCTATACTATTTTCAAGTTTAAAAATATATTTCTGTGTAAGCTCTATGGGGCATGGCTTGAATCTTCTCTGTGCACAGTGCCAAACATACAGTCAGTGTTTACTAAATAATAATACACCAGTCAACATGCTTTCTCCTCATCAGCCAGCCTCATAAATAAAACTTCTAGGCTGCTTTAACTTTTCTGAACTGCTAAATCCACAGAAATATATATATATTAAGTTTCAAGCATGATATCCAAAGTATCCAAAGATCTGTTTTCTCTCTGCTCCCACATTTTTAATTTACTGTGATCTGATCAGTGAAGAAAGTGGCAAACTACAGGATTACTATAGAAACATATCACTTAAATACAAATGCTTTTGTGCACTTTTAATTTATTCTACAGGTGCTGGTGACAGAGTGAAATTAATTACGGTCTAGTAGAAAACCTATTCAGTTTCACGTTATCCTGGGGCAGTACAAAACCTGTTTCAAAATTATTAATAGATAGTAATTCCTCCAAAATTTTGCTTGTGTCAAGTTTGTACAGCTGATTTTGACTTTGCTACCCCTGATTTCACACAAACTCAGTCTTCTTGAAATTTCTCAGGTGTGCTTCTCTACAACACGATAATTTTCTTTGAAAATTTGTAGAGGGTGGGGAGATGGATGAGGGAAAATGGAAGGAAGTAATGGATAAATTGTCCATTAGAGATGATCATTTGAAAAAGCAGAGGCATTTCACTTAAAAAAAAAACACACCCTGTTCTAACTTGGGGCTGGGGGGGGGGGGGGGGGGGGTTGGGTTTTTTTTTTTTAAACCCTCTGGGCCTTTACACACTTTTTTTTTTTTTTTTTTAAGTTGGATTTAGTGAAGACTTGTGTCTTTGATTACATTGTTTTTAGAAAGGTTTGATGGTTACAATCACAGTTTTTCAATCCTGATTTATGCATAGGAAGAACGTAATAAATCAGCAGGTAGTGGTTCTTTGTGTATCTAGCTTTTCCTCCCTGTGATGACAGTCCCAGTGTATGCTGTCTTCAAAAGTACACTAATATCTATTATTCTATTTTGAAAAAATCTTAGTAGCAAAATTTGATGTTCTACTGACATTTCATGTGTTTGCATTCGAATCAAGTTTACTACTACTGTGAGAACACACCATGGCTACATCCGCTGCCATATTAAGGAGCTATAATTCACCATCATTGCAATTCTACCAGTGTTAATAATAATGTAGGCTGTAGTGTACACAGGAAGTTGTGAGTAAACACATTTGAGATGTGTCCCATGTCCTTTATAGCTAAGGCGCAATGATGATCCCATGATTAAGGCACTGGAGATGTATTAAGATGAATGATTCCAAATAGGGATGAGTGGGAAACAGTTTTCTTATTATGCAAGAGTTTGAGTTTTTTTCCTGTCCTGAATCGGAAAGAAAAGTCTAAATCTTGAAAATGTTCACAAACTGACAACCACAAAAAATTTCAGTTCAGATCTGTCAAAACAGTTGTTTCAATAAATTTGAAATATTTTGTTTACATTTTGACCTTTATTCTTTTTTTAACCATTTTTAGTATAAATTAAGATAATTTTTTAAATAAAAAGTCATTTTGAACTAAAAACCACAACTTGGTTTAGAAAATATCAAAATGGAACATTTAACAAGTTTGAGCTCTTTTTGCCATTTTTTTTTGAGTTGGAAAGTTTGTTAAAACTGATCCTTTCTCATCAACAATTTTAGTTTAGCTGAATTGGCATTTTTCAGCAAAAACGTGTTTCTCTGAAAAATTCCTCACCAGCTGTAGTTTCAGTTCTCAGCTTTGTCAGACTTCTGGTGTGACATGGGCAAATCACTTAATTTCTTTCTTTCACATCTCAGACAGTATTATCCCTGTTTGACAGGTGTCCAATACCCTATGTACTTATCAACTATCTAGGTGGTGTTAGGATATACTAATTAATGCTTGTGAGCAGGGCCGGCTCCAGCATTTCTGCCGCCCCAAGCAAAAAAAAAAAAAAAAAAAAAAAAAAAAAAAAAAAAAAAAAAAAACCCCGCCACGCGAACGGGAAGGGAAAATAAAAAAAAAAAAAAAAAAAAGCCGCGATCGGCGGGGCAGTTCAGCGGCAGGTCCTTTGCTCCTAGAGGGAGTGAGGGACCTGCCGCCCCCGAATTGCCTCAGGTGCCGCCCCTCTCCCTTGGCCGCCCCAAGCACCTGCTTGTTCAGTTGGTGCCTGGAGCCGGCCCTGCTTGTGAGACATTCAAATAATGTAGTAATTGGGTCCTGATAGATACAGAGCCAGCCTGATAGATGAACTAAAGCAAATGTAGAGACCCATTAGACCCATTTTTGATGAGTTTTGTTAATGTTTCCCTCTAAAAAGACAAGCCGAATAAACTTAATAGTAATTAGGCTCTTCTTCAATAAATTATCTGTAGACAGTAACAAACTTACCATTATTTACTATCATGTCTTGAAACTCTCTTTTTTAAAGAGAAGGTTATTGAAAAGGTGTTGAGGGATTCCACTGATTTCTTTGATTTCTATTAATAATGTGTTTAGACTACAGCATGGAATTAGAATTGTATTGATTTTCTTCTAGCACTGGAAAAGGGTAAGGAGTTAATGTAGAATCTATTCTTTCAGCTTCTCTTGATACTATTAGCCAAAGTTTACTCTTCTGCAAAATCTTTCAGAAGAACTTGGAGTTGATCTTCACTAGCTTCTCTTTCTCTCCAAGAAGTACCAGAGGGTACTGCTATACATTTCTTCTTTCTCTATATCCTCTGATTGTGGGGGTCCCAGGGTTTTGCTATCACCCCTCCTGTGTTTATATAGAGATTCCAGGCAGTGCTGCAATCCATCAGGCAGTGCTGCAATCCATACGACAGCCTCAGAAGGCAGCCAGAATTTAGTCAGGCCCCCGGGACTGTCTAAATTATGCCAGGGACCTCTCTGGCCCCAGAACAACCTACAATCAGGACAGAATAAAGGTGGCTCAAAGTCACCTTACACCCCCCTCCTCCTTCTCCTATTAGAGAGACAACACATAATCTCTCCCCTGGGTGTCTGATAGAGAGGGATCTAAATTACAGTAAACTGGTTATGTTTCAACCCAGAAAAAGACAAAGGAGAGTTAGTCTGAGGAAACATTTGCCCTGTAAAAGGCAGTTAAGATCCATTGAGAGACTCTTGCGACTAGTTCCTAAGTTTGACTACTACATGACCAGTGCAGTTTTTCAGTTGAGACTCTGCTCCCTCTGCAAATCACCTTTCTTGGCAGACCATCAGAGCCAGAGTCTAATGACCTTCAGGGCACATGCAAGAGACGTTTATTTTGTTGAACAGTTGATTGACTGTTTTTGTTTTTGCTAACGGCATATCTAATTTGTGTTTAAATTCAATGCCTAGCTGCCTCAGCAACAGGCTCTGTAAAAACTAGTAAATAAAATATATAAATTTTATCCCCGCTTTTTGCCACTGAGCACCAGTTATAATGGATTGTTGTTATTCTCCCCATTTAGTTTTAATATCAGTAATGGACAAATATTATAGCTTGTTTGGTCCTCTGTATATTTCCCCTGTGTGGCAGGTCCCACCTCCTCACAGCATGGCAGGCCCTGCAGGCAACTCACCCCCAGCCCCTTCCTAGTTCTCCCAAAAACTTGTTTGTAGTCCTGAGTACTTAAAGCAATGGTCCCCAAACTTTTGAGGGTTGTGCCCCCCCCCGTTTGTGCCCCCCCGCCCCCTCCCCAGAGGCAGGCCAAGAGCAGGGATGTGGCTCGGGGGGGGGCAGGGGAGGTTGAACGCGTACAGGGTAAGGGGGCTGTGCGCTGGGAACTGGGCTGTGGCCAGAGGCTGAGGCTGGAGGTGGGGGCAGGGCCGACAGTCAGGAGCGGAGCCATGCCGAGGCTGGGGAAGATACAAATATCTTCTGTTGACATCATTTCATTCTTTATATAATATTTGCTAAAATATGTTTTTTGTCCCATACCTAAAATTGCCATGATTTTTATAGAATTCCAGAGCCGTTTCCATAGGCTGAAGGGAGGATGACTACATTATATTAAAGGGAAACTGTCAACTTGAAAGCTAGTAATTACAAAATAAAAATAAAAGAAGAGTTTGAAGTAGTTTCAGGTAATACATTTGCCCATAAATTTCTCTAACAAGTTTTGTGATTTTACACTCTATTTTTTCTGTTTTAAAAAGTGTTTTTATCTCCCCTGTTGCAGTGAAGAGCTGCACAGTACAGGTCAAATTTACCAACAAAGGCCCTGATCATGCAAAAACTCATGTACATGCTTAACCTTAACCTTGAAGTCAATGGAGTCTTGTATGTGTAAAATTAAGCATGTCTTTGCAGGATCAGGCCTGAATATGGAAAAAAACTATAACTGACTGCAGTAAGTGTTGTCAAATTCACAAAGTGAATACATTGAAAAAGAGACTTTTTTTCTTTTCTTTCATCTACAGAAATCATAGGCATTATTTGTAACAATAGCAGAGTAGTAATCAGAATGTACTTTCTAAAATGATTAGTGAAAAGCAGTGAAAACTAACTTGCAAACTAACCTTCAATCTGAAACTTTTTTCAAGGAAGATTGTCCAGTGTCTTCTCAGAAATGATGTGTTTGGTTTCTTTTAAAAAAATGATTTAAACATCTATGAAAAGTATGTCTGTACTTTTCATGGAAGATCTTCCATGGTTCTGATGGAAGAAATATGTGTGGTTTCTGTGGAAATCCAAGAAATTATAAGATATTTTCCATAGAAACCACAGAAAATTTAGACTATTTTTAATAGTTACCACAGAAAACATATTATGAACCATTATTAACTGCATCTGACCATTCGAGTCAGAAACCAGTACACCTTGAATTTGTGGCCTAGATGGATACAATCATCAATGAGATTGTAAGAATAAGAATCACACTTTAAAGAGGGAATAACTTTAAAAATGAGGATATTTATGGAAAAGCAATGTACCGTGGTGGCAGCTTTCTGTGTTTTCTCAGTTCCACAGATGAATATTTTTGTTTGCATAAGGGCTTTCACCCTCTCAGCCCATCTCTTTCTACTGCCAGATCCTACAATTAAGTTATCAAATCTACATCATACCAATGGGTCATAAGCGTGCCTCTTGACATTTATGATTATAACTGTAGTACAGAACTTCAAACTCTTCCTGTTGCTTTAAAGTTTAAATAGATTAAAAAAAAATCCCCAAATACCTTTTTACAACTGGCTATGGAGGGAATTTCTTCCTACCCCTTTCATTTAGCTTATGCCTTGAAGAATAAGAGTTTATATATATCGCTTATAAAAAACCCCATCTAATGTAATTAGCTAGTTTCATTCTATACAAAATGGATTTTTATCATCTGTCAGGGAACAAAATTCAGCTCACGAGCATTAACGTGGCTACTGACTATTGTTCTAGGCTCTGCAGACTGTTGAATCAATGGGAGTTAGGCCCCTAAATGCCATCAATAATCTCACCCTATGTGTATTCTGCCTATGTTTTTCAGGGTGTTCTTCTTTGACAGCTCACCCCACCCATGTTCTTCTAGAGCTCCCATTTGCTGCTGCCATGTAATAGTCTTGCAGCCTTCAAATGCCTAACCAATCATTCTTATGATAGCTGAGTGGTCACAGAGGGTTTACAATGTATTTGCCAAAATTTAAAACAAAGAGTCTTCACTCCAGTGTGTGGCTGGGTCCAGCCCCTTCTCCTTGAGGGTCTATCTTTCTGCTCTCTATCCAGCAGAGATGCACAGGGCTTCTTACCTGGAGTCTGACCTCCACTTACTCTTCTTCTTTTTGTGTTTTATGGCAAAGCAGACTCACTTGCTGAATCTATGACTGCCAAGCACTGGACACCATAGATAATTCAAGAATTAAAGCCTTTCACCTTTTCCAGTATTCTTAAAGCACTGCAATATTACTTATTTTTATAGGGCCCCATTTTCCTGATGCTCTTACTTGGTGTTGCAGTGAAAATTTTGATACTTTAAGGCCAATATGTTTTTCATATAAATATCCCCTTTTAATGGTATACTCTTTGCACGCCAAAGGAGATGATCAACTGTTTCCTGGACCTTGAACATCCCATATCATCAACCTTTATGTTTGTTTCTTAGAAACAAATTACTATTTAAGCCACAATGGCCAGTTGAAAGTCTAAACAGAGCCACTTCACTCTCTCTCTCAGGGCCTTGGAATATATCAGCATTTTTTACTCTTGGGCATATTTCCCAGAATATTTCCCCTCCCCTCATTTCTTTTGTACATATTTCCTGCCATTTCTCTCTCAACTCATTTTTAATTAAACATTTTAAACTCCAGTTTACTTAAAGGGATCTCTAAATCAACTTGGTCGTGTTTGACAGCATTTTTTGCCACTTTGTCTGTCAGCTCATTGCCCACTACCTCTACATGCGCTAGGATCTGTTACTATGATTACTCCCAACTGTGTCAATTCTGTTGTTAACAGAAATATTTCATTAATATGTAATTTCTGCTATCTGAAGTGCCATTTCTGACCACCAGTAGTCCTAATTGGGTATCAGACAGGATGACCACGGCAGCTGAGCACACATTTATGAGCCAATTTAATGCCATCATTATTCCTGCCAGTTCAGTCATCAAAACAGTACACAATTTGATAGACTTACAGCTTTCTTGATTCCAAGCAAAGGAACGCAAAATGCTGTTCCCACTCTTCTAGTTTTTACATCTTTGGAGCCATTGGTATTCATTTGGCATTTATCACAAATGTATTGATTTGCTATATCTTGCACATTTAACCCTCCTTTTTCTCTTTTAATTTCATTATGCAATTCCATAGTTACCTCAGGAGGCATAATTTTCCAGTTATAACACATTTTCCCAAAGCTATAGATTTAAACCTCTTTGAGTTTTTCTTTTCCCTAAGATCCTTTGTTCATGCTTTAACCCTACTTACTTTAGGCATTTTGAGCTTTTGCCCTACTCATCGACCACTTAATTCCGAGCATTCTCATATATTGGCTTAGTGTTTCCATCTAGTGTTTCTAATGTCTTTCACCCAAAAGGTTAAGTTTAAAAGTTTCATTCTTAAAGTAATAGGCATTTCACCCACAGCTATTTGCAGTACACACAACAGCATTGTGAATGAAGGCACCACATGCAATTCACAACACCTGAGCTTGGCTTGAGTCAAGCTTTTTCAGATTTGTTTTTGATGCCAAACTGAAAGCCTGGCACCTATACTCAATAAATAGTGCCAAGTGAGCTTATCATCAAATATCACACCTAAAAATGTGAAGCTTTTAACTATATTTAGTTGCTTTGCATACAGATACAATTTATAATCTTTTAAAATTATGTTTTTAGTGAATATCATTCCCTTAGTTTTGTCAGTTGAGAATTTAAAGCCCCACATTTTCCCATTCCATACCCTTCCTTAGTGCTTCATTTATTCTTTTAGGAACTATTTCAGGGTTTCTGGATTTTTTTGGTCCATAGGGCACAATTGTCAGCAAATAAAGAGATGCCTATTCCAGCACTCTTCTCTTTGGAAGATCACTGAATGATGTTGAATAAGGAGTACTGATGACACTCCCCTCTGGAGTGCCATTTCCCCCTTACTCTTCCTCTGCTCTTATCTCTTCCCCCCAAAGGCCTGATTGGGTCACATGACCCACCGGACACATTGCCACCTGGAGAGGTGAGCTAATTGTGTCTCAGGAGGGGCTCGGCCTATCTCCCCTAAAAGAGGCCAGCCACCCTGTGACAGCCCCCTTGAACATTCCAGCGCATAGTAGTTTTTATGCACTGAGGTACCATTTGTTGAAAATGTATGCTCTGGTGGAAATGCCATTGATTCCCAGTTAGGTGAGCCATTGTTAATTTTAGGGATCCTGCCTAGGCACATCTTTGTGAAAATTTAGCCTAACATCATTTTTAACACATTTCAATACAAAGATAATGCCTAAGGGCTTAGTCCTGCAAACATTTATGCATGTTCCTAGCTTTATACATAAGTGATCCCACTGACTTCAATTAAACTATTAACATGCATAAAGTTATTCATGGTTGTTTACAGGATTAGAGCCTAATTTTGTAAGAGATTAGTTTGTTTAATTTAGAGGAAATCAAAAAGATATATAAATTTGTTTTCTATTTAAAACACAACTTCTGATTAAAAAAAAAAAATTGGCATTAAGAAATATGCATATGCGCTTGGTTAGGAACTGTCTTCTTTTTGTGTTTGTACAGCGCCTAGCACAATGGAGTGCTGGTCCATGACTAGGGCTCCTAGGGACAATGGTAATACAAATAAACAATAATAAATAATAAAAAGAATGCAAATGGTAAGCTAAGGGTAGGGAGTTGTTAGGAAATATCTATGGATTTTTAATGCACCAGGGTGCTATATAGACAGTTAAGAAAAAGCAGTCAGGGGCAGTCAGGAGACAGGGAGCGGGGCGAGTTGGGTAGGGGGTGGGGTCCTGGGGGCAGTTAGGGTGAGGGGTCTCGGGAGGGGGTGGTCATGGGACAAGGAGCGGGGGGGTTGATGGGTTGCAGGTTCTGAGGGGGGTAGGACGTGGGTGGGGGTCGGATGGGGGGAGGCACGTGGGGCTTGTACTCACCGGGTGGCACTCCGAGTCTTCGGTGACACTTCGGCGACGGGTCCTTCACTCACAGGCCGAAGACCCGGAGCGAGTGACGGACCCGCCGCTGAAGACCCGGTAGGGAACCGGTTGTTAAGATTTTGGCAGCTCATCACTGATCTTATCTCCAATAGAGAGCCTGCTGTCAAGAAGAGCTGATATTAATTATTCAAGTCCCCAATGATTACAGCTGTCATAGTGGGTCTCAGAGAGAAAGTTTTTGAGACAGCCAGGCTTCAACCTAGTGAGAACTTGAATAATTAATATCAGTTCCTTGAAGCAAATCTTGAATCAGATAGGGAGCCAGTGTTGTGGATGGAGCATCAGTCTCTGTACTTACTAGGCAAGTCACTACATGCTGGTCCAGAAGAAAGACAAATGATTTTCATGGACAGATACACCTAGAGTGTTTTGCTGTCTTGTTGGAAGTAAAAAGGCATGGCTCACACATTTAGGTCTACGTCTGATAGGAAAGGGACTTCTCTTCTAGATAGCTAAAGATGGAAAAGGCTCTACTGGACACTGTTGCTATGTTATCTGGTTGTCTAGCAGCTGCAATTAGTCCAGAAGGACCCCAAAACTGCACACCCACTTTAAAGCCAGAGGGCACAGAGTTTCAATAAAAAACAAGTTTTTCTCTCCTACCAACATCATTCCCCACCGCATCTATTTTAGCTGGATTGAGCTACGGACGGTTGTTTTTCATCCAGATATTTATCTTGCTCAAGCATTGAGACACCCATGTGATAGCATTTTTTGCACTATGAGAACAAGATATAAATATGTCTTCAGCATACAGTTGACTTTGAAGCCTGTAGTGTCTCACTCTTTCCAAGTGGTTTCACATATACTTTGAATATGCGGGAAATATTACTGATCTTTGTGGAATACTCACAAAGAGTTGTGTATGTAAAGTTGACTGTCTACAATCAAAAGTCTGGAGGAATTGGTTGATACTGATGAATAAACTAATAATTCTTCTAGAAGTGTTCCACTTTATTGTCAGTTGTATAAATTAAATGGGGCATGGCTAAACAAATACTGGTAAGTAATGGAATACAGAGCCTGGCAAATTTGACTCTGATAAAAGAGACCAAAAAACATTGCCAGCTGATGGCTATTGGTGACCTATATGAAATGAGTTAACAGTCTCAGTCCATATCCTAGTCAGTTAATAGACATCACATCAGAAGAATCCTCCCCATATTTGATGTAATTCCTGTGAGAAAAGTTTCAGAGAATAGATCAAGGGCTCAGTGTACATAGGACCCAACCCTGGTGCAAATTTGTTGTAGCTAGTGAAGTTATATCAGAGGTGACTTGGGCCCACTGACTAACCTATATGCTCACCCTGAGGCTGTCCCCCTCAGGGGAGCACACTGGTGGGGCAGGGTTTGGGAAGCTGCTTACTCATACTTTACTTGTTCCGTGGATAATAAAACAGAACCTAAACTCCAGGGGTTTCACTCTGGTATCTTTTGGAAGCACTACATTCGTATAAAACTATTTTTTTTAAAAAGCTGTCTGTAATCATTATTGGCATATACATCTGACTTTACTAACAATTTTCAAATGCATTATTTGTAACTGGAACAATCACTGTTCCTCCAGTCCCTTCTCTTTTTCAGAGTGTCATTTATTTGTATAGTGCCAAGGGTTCCCAAACAGAGAAGATGCCTTATTATGCTAGGTACTGCATAAACAAATAAACCAACAGGCCCTGCCCCAAAAAGTTTACAATGTACACATCCTTGTGTTCTGCACCACTGCATAATAGATACTCAATGGCTACTTAAATGTCCACATGGTTTACATTGCTTAATTAAAATGATAGAAAACATATTTACAGAATGACCTGGAAGTATGTCAAAGCACAACAGACTCTTTCAGCGGAATCAGATATAAATTAGATACCACAGTGATGGGTGCCTTAGAAATACCTAATATACCTAATTTTTTTGTATGAAGACACAATAGAGAATAATCTCAGCAGTCAGTGTATAAAACAGTCCATGGTGATTCAGATATGATCATGAATGCAAATGATTAACACACCCATAATTAACTCTGCAGAAGTAAATTCTTCAGAATCTGCCTCAGTGTACACATGAAAAATTGTGTCCAAATAGGTACAGTATGTACTGGAGTTCAACCTAACACCTATATAAATTTCCTGTTGAATATTCATTGGGGGCAGGGACTGAAACCTCCTGTTAGATAAATGCCCTAATCACCAGGCTATAGAATCAGTCTGTTTGGCCCAGTGACTAGTCAAGTATTTTATACAAAGTGGATCAGCTTCAACAGGAGAGACTGAGAGCAACCCAGCCTAGAATAGCCAATAGTCTAGTGGATAGGGCACTCACCTGGGCATGAGGAGACCTGGGTTTAAGTCTCTGCTCTAGAGTGTCTCTGACATACCAGGTGAGTGACAGGGCTATTAGGAATAAAGAGATGGGGCAGCACTGACAGGACCACTGCTAAATCCCCTTGTGAATCTAGTCTGGAAAATTGAAACTGTTCATTTAGATATTTCAGAAAAAAAAAACTTCTTTCATTTCAACCAAAACAATGAGCCAAAAATCAACACAAATTCGCAAAAATTTTCAGTTAATCCAAATCTGCATTGTCAGAAAACATTTTGGCCAAAAATACCACCCAGCTCTAATTTATATTGAACATTTTTTAAATGTTAAACAACAAAACAAAAAGAAATCATAAGGATTTCTCAATAGATGACTTTCTCCTCCCACTCTTATACACTCTCCATATCAAAGTATTACATCACAGCAACCTTCCTTGAGCGAAGAAGATTGGATGAGGCTTCCTTAGGAGAACACCAACACCACTCTCATTTTAGCCAGTGGTTGAGCAGTTCATTGATCTTTGTCTATATTTAAATAATAGTGGAGATTTTCTCACAAAAAATGCATTTGAACACATTAACACTAATTAAGCAAACACTATAAATATGTGAGATATTGAAAATTATATATTCTTTTGACTTGTGTGTATATTCAGATTATTTAGTCTACATCATTGTTGTAGGCTAAGAATCATTCTATAAAGCTCCATTCATATTGGCTAAGGAAGCCAGGGAGTTTCTATAGTATACTTTATATAGGGAGAAACCAAGCCCTCTACCAGTATGGGTGTTGGCTAGATAGCAGGACTGGTACATTTCTGCTGTACACATGTATAGGGTGTGGAGAACCCATACAAGCAGTCTGCACTTCCTGTGAGCTGCTGAGCTGTCATGTGCAATGACTGCCTTAGTTCTGACATGCAAGAGTGTTATGAGGATGGCAGCTGGCCAGGGGAGAAGTGCAACACTCTTCATTTCAAGGATGAGATGTCTATTCCTTCCAGCTATGGAGGAACTAAGTTTGGAATAATATATGCATTAGATGGGCAGAAAGCAGCCTTTGATACTTTGAATGTTTAATACCCATGAATTCTTCCATCTCTCAAAAGTGTATCTTCCCTGATCCCCACACCCTACGGGTTTGTAAGGGCAGGTCTCCCACATGAAGCATGGCTTTGTTCCAAATAGGTGGCTTCAGCTAATTACCTACTTTGTTTGTATGCTACTCCCTGAAACAGGAGACTCATGAGTCAATATAATAAGCATAAATTACAGCCAATCTGCAGTAGAATAATTTATTGTGTAAACTTGATTATGACTCAGATACCCTCATACTTCTTGGATAAATCTTCTAATTTATTCATTTGGATACCACACGAAAGGACAGGAGAAAAAGTAAAGGAATAAATTTGGCACAAAGAAGGTCACAATCAAGATTTATAGGGCCCATCCAAATTAAGGTAATCTGGGGGTCTAGAAATACTCTACATGGGGATCCCTTGGCCCAACCCCAGATTGAGGCAGTGATCACACTTCCTGATCTGACAGCAGCTTTCAGAGTTAAGCAGAACAGGGTGGTTCATACCTTGTGGAGCTATTCTTTCAAGCATCACAGCAAGTCTGAGTTACACTTGGGTCATGTTTGCAAGCTTTTCTTTGCAGTCATGAAGGCTAGAAACCTTGTTTTAAAATGAAAGCTGAGATTCTGATTTTATCATTCAATCCTGAACCCAGCACAAGCTTTTGAAGCAGTACCTCCTATGTCCCCAAACCCAGTAGTTGTTTCTACATCATGCCCTGGGATCATGTACTTCAGCTCCAACCCCTTCCCCAATAGCTTTCCTTCCTGTTGTTTCTGTCTCCTGAGAAAGGGCCCTCAACAGATTACCCAGAACCTGAGTTACTTTCCAAATTTACCCTGTTCCCCTGGGGTTTGGCTTTATAGGTGACTCAATAACACTAGCATAACATAAACCTCAGCCTAAAGTTTTCTCCCCAAGATAAGCTGTTTTTAGGATTTTCTTACAGGACCTTCTCCAGTCCTGCCCCATTTATATTCTTGTTGGAGCTAACTTGACTCACTGCACAGCATGACTGAACAGTACTTACTTTGAATTCTGATGCAGGGTTTTAGCACCTGGATCTATGATGACTACACAGGACAGCCCTACACTCCTATACAGGGACTTAATCTGCCACCCTGTTACATTCTCCCTGGGTGTTTTTATTCCCCTCCTTCCCCCTGCATTCTACTAGACATCTGCATTCATCCAGCCAGTTCGCCCCCCACTGTATGCACACCCATACTCATCCAGGTACCCACACTCTTGCACATTCACCTGGCACCCCCACTCACCCAGATTCTTATACTTGGAGACGGGGCTGGAGCTCTAAGAGGCACCAAAGGAATGGTAAAGAGGAAGCATAGGTGCATAGAAGAGTGGGTGCTGCCAGCTGAGAGGCAGTGGTGTAACCAGATGCAGTTCCTTCTAGCAGTCAAAGGGATATTGCTTATTTGCCTCAGGCATGTTGTCCCACTGAGATCTAGGAACTAGGAGCTGGGGTCTGCTTTCCACAGCCTATCCCTTGTATACACTGGTATAAATAACTATACACTTATGCCAATGCAAAGTGAATTTCAAATGGTGGATACAACTCTACTACTCTGATATAATAGCATTTTACAACCACTTTGATCCAGTGTAAATTACTATACAAAATGCAGGGCAGTGGAGACTCATGCTCGGGGAGTTCTAAGAGGAGTACTCCAAATCTGGAATTTTACTTCCCTCTTGCCCAAACAGAGCTCATATTTATCGACCATCGGGGCACATTGCAAAGCCTATTAGGTTACCCAGATTTTTCAGGGGGTGGGAGAAGGTTTCTGTTTTTGTAGGTTGGGAATGTGTTAGCATTGTCATGCCAACTTTAATTAATTTGTAACGTATCATTAAATATTGTTCATGCAATCAGAGCTGGAGGATAGCTGCATTGTATTATTCAAAAAATAAATACCGGTACATTTCCCCTTGCAGTTCTCATACACCATCTATGTGAACTACACTCTAAGTGAATGCTTAAAATAGGTTAAATTCTTATGTATAAAAGTTTGTAAAGCACTTTCAGATCTTTTAGGATAAAAGGTGCAATATATAGGTGTCTTTCACCCTGTTTATTCAGTACCTAACACAATAGAGCCCTGACTGGGGCCTATACTACAACCAACAAATATATATATATATAACTTAATTATATTGCAAGATATTATATTACTGAGGTAATCAGAGAATACATTTATTCTGTTTTTTAAGCAAATTTCAGCTCAACACTTTTATTTTCATTATTCAGTCCACAATGGTAGAATAATTTTTGGCTGAGCAGAGGTTGCCATAATAGGTATCTAGTTCAGTATTTGGTCTCTGATGCTGACCGGATGCTTCAGAGGAACATGCAAGAAACCCCATAGTCTCATTCATTAATTTGTATCCCTTGGTCATGTATCCTCTTATTCATCTTCTCTCTAAACTAAACCATCCCAATCTCTTCATATGGAAGTCTTTCCATGCTTCAAATTATTTTTGTCACTTACCTCTAACCTCTTTCTATTTCTGCTTGACTTAAATGCAATCAGTACATTTTATTCAGAAATATATCCCCAAGTTACTGACAGTGCACAGTTTTCCCATTAGGTTTCCTAAAGAGGCAAAAAACAAATCAGAAGTAGGTCAATAGTTATTTAAATGAGAAGACAGGCTTCTTGATCTACTAAATTAATTGTAACTCACTTCCATGCAAATTGGTAATTTACCAGTACAGAATACACACTAAACATGTCAGCAATAAGTTCTATTATAACTGGGAGAGCATTGTCACTTAATCTAGCATCCAGACTCTCAGGAACAGTATTTATATTCAGACTAACTAATTGCTGGTTATTATGGATGAACTTAGCAAGTATAGACATAAAAACTTGAATAGGTCATTATTCTTGGAACACATGTAGGCTGTGAATTTTCGCAGCTCAGTTTACAGAAATAATCTGCACTTTCTGACTTTTTGAGGTAAAAAATTAGGGCTAAATCCATTGGAGCAACAGCTCCACAGCTATATGTTTTATTACATTCAGGGCCATCCCTGGGGGGGTGCAGGACCCGGGGTGGAAGTGACGAATCTGTCACTTCTGGGACCGACCTGTCACTTCTGTTACTGACCGCACCGGCCAATCGCATCAGCCCGCGGGGCCCCCCAAAATGCGGGGCCTGGAGCAGTCACCCTGATTCGCCGTAGCCAAGGGATGGCTCTGATTACATTACAGTACTGGATGGTTTTCCTTTTTGCCTGAATGGTTAGCCAGTATTCAGGATCTTGTGGGTTGTTTCCATTAAGAAGCGAAATTGACCAGGGAATCAGGTATTTCTATGATGCAACCCTGTTTATATACAAAGCACACACAAAGTCCTGCTTCCCCAAACACCCCAGGAATCAAACAATAGGAGGCAGTTTCTTTGCTCACAGCTCCAAGTCTCTTTCCAGACAGCATTCTGGCCAAAGAGTTCTCTTGCTAAGTTCTTTCTCAAGGCCATGCTCCCAATGCCTTTCTGGCTGTCTCTTTGGCTTGACTGCTGCTTTCTCTTTTTGTTTCTTAACTGCTTCTACTTGCAGACACGCACACCTCTATCAAGCAATAAACAGCAAAACCACCCCACCCACATAGCTAAAACAATAGGAGCCACATGAAAGGGCAGTCAGAAATTGAGCTATCTTATGCCAAAAAAGAAGTTTAAGTGCTTCTGACATTTATCATGAGTGCAGCTTTCAAACTCATCACATCAGCTCCATGGAACAGTCATCTAGTAGGCTGAAATTTTCCAGCCCTTATCGCTGCCGGAAGGTGAACTTCTTTTTTTTTAAATAAAATTTGAGCCAAAACAGTTAAACCATTTTGAATTAGGAGAGAGAGAGAGAGAGAGTTTATTTGTTTGGGGGTGGGTGGGCGAGAAGCACTTTTCTCAATATAAAATAATTCTTATGACTTTTCTGTGATCAATCCTAACACAGAAATATCTGAAGTTGAAAGTTAAAATATACAAGCCATCACTGATAAAAATTGCCTTTATGCTTTCTCCTGAAAATTGGTCAGGAGATCATAGAATCATAGGACTCCAAAGGACCTAGAGAGATGTTCTAATCCAGTCCCCTGCACTCATGGCAGAACTGATTATTATCTAGACCATCCCTGACAGGTGTTTGTCCAACCTGCTCTTAAAAATCTCCAATCATGGAGATTCCACAACCTCCCAAGGCAATTTATGCCAGTGCTTAACCACCTTGACAGTTAGGAAGTTTTTCCTAATGTCCAACCTACACTGCCCTTGCTGCAATTGCAGCCCATTGCTTCTTGTCCTATCTTCAGAGGTTAAAGAGAACAATTTGTCTCCCTCTTCCTTGTAACAACATTTTGTGTACTTAAAAATTATCATGTCCCCTCTGAATCTTCTCTTCTCCAGACTAAACAAACCCAATTTTTTCAATCTTCCTTCATAGGTCATGTTTCCTAGACCTTTAATCATTTTTGCTGCTCTTCTCTGGACTGTCTCCATTTTGTCCACATCTTTCCTGAAGTGTGGCACCCAGGTCTGGACACAATACTCCAGTTGAGGCCTAGTCAGTGGAGAGTAGAGCGAAAGAATTACTTCTTGTGTCTTGCTTACAACACTCTTGCTAATACATCCCAGAATGATGTTTGCTTTTTTTGCAACAGTGTTACCCTGTTGACTCATATTTAGATTGTGATCAGTACTCCTTCCTAGGCAGTCATTTCCCATTTTGTATGTGTGCAACTGATTGTTCCTTCCTAAGTGGAATACTTTGCATTTGCAGATTCAGATTTGCCTGTGTTTTATGAACCTTTGAAAATCATACTGTGGCATGTAATTTTTTTAAATAACGATGGTATTTTTTACATTTTACCTAATATTCAGGATGAACATAGTCTACACTGAAATGTTGTACATCAAATGGGGCAGGATTCCATAGGGCAAAAGGAACTTGTGAATTTGCAGAAGTATAACTTTGTGTGGGTAATGGCATGGAGCTCAGACACATGTTCCTCTTTCGGTCTACATGGTGCTCCCCTGCTTTAGTTCTCACTCAGCCTCCTGGGGCTCATGTCTGTGTAGGGAACTGCTTCTAGATGGTTCATGTGCATGTTTCATGCATTTGGATATGAATATTCTTCTGCATATCTTCCTTAGCTGCTTGAGCACATGAAATAATGCAAAACAGCCCTGCTCCAGCAGATATGTACACTTTAGCTCTGTTTACCTGACCCTTAGTTGTTAATTTTATGTGTGAGATCCTCATCGTGGCCCCTTTTATACTGGGTAAAAGGGGTAGAGTGGTATAAAGGGGCCTTAATTCCCTCATACCCAGTCAGAGGAGAACTTTCCCATAGCATATGCACTGCAGAAGACAGGTGTCAGGCTTCCTTCCAAGGGTCTGCATGCAAGCCTCACTATTGGGGATGGGATGGGTGTGTTAGGGATGGAGCCACCACACACAGAACTGCTGAGATTCTGGGCGGTACTGTCACCTATAGGACAGGCCTAGGAATGAGGCTGCCATAACTTAGGCTCCTAGGGCGAAGTTATATTGAGTCCAGGGCCGGCTCCAGGCACCAGGCACCCAAGCTGGTGCTTGGGGCGGCACCTGGAGGGGGGCGGCGCGGCGCTCCGGCCGCCGGGGAGAGCGGGGCCACAGC
Source organism: Terrapene triunguis (assembly GCF_002925995.2). Taxonomy (NCBI): domain Eukaryota; kingdom Metazoa; phylum Chordata; order Testudines; family Emydidae; genus Terrapene; species Terrapene triunguis. The sequence goes on from NW_020664393.1 coordinate 32,394,662, forward strand.
CGGGCTCGCCGCCCTCCCCCCGGCGCTCTGGCCGCCCTCCCCCCGGC
>NW_020664393.1:32395108-32401139 GCF_002925995.2 Terrapene triunguis
GGGGGGGGGGGGGGGGGCGGCCGGAGGCTTTTTTGCCTGGGGCGGCAAAAAAGCCAGAGCCGGCCCTGATTGAGTCTCTCCAGCCTCTAGAGCAGCCCAGGATTGGGAAGATGCAAAGGTGGCCTAAAGCCATTATAGCCCCTCTACCCTCTGGGCTGGGAGTTCTGTGGTGCACCTTTTACAGGCAAAGCACAGAATCTCACCCTATATTTAGATCTTGTTCCCATAATTCAAATTAGGAGAATAAATCATGGTACTGAATTTTTTCAGTAGATTATTACTGGTGTAGGGCAGATAAATTTCAGCAGAAGTATGCTGGGCAGCAATGTTAAATTGGGATGCAATGATAATGTTGTGCTGCTTGCATCCTCTTTTGGGTGAAAAGCTTTCAAACTGGTTTGTCAGGAATGAAAACAAAACTTAAGAATAATTGTTGCTCCTGCCTCCCAAAATCTTCATTTTGTACAGTAGGTTTAGAATATGAATTACATGTGTGGACAGTATCCTTTAATGGCTAATTTTTAATTAAATAATTGCCTATGCTCTTAGATGCCTCTATCTGCCTCTTACATCATCTGAGAACAGAATTTGGCTCTAAACATTTATCTGGGGAGAAAAAAATTCACATAAGAAGGAATTACGCAGATTGTGCAAAACAAACAGATGTAAGAAAAATAAAATAGGTCAATTTTTGACCCTACCAACTTTGACTGTCCCTTTAAGTGATTAGGAGTAGATGAATGAAAAATAATATCTGACAAAAGTTAAAGTGGAGAAAAATGATTTTTAAAATTACATCTACAGCACTGGCTACAACAAGCTTTCAGGCACCACCTTCTAACTTTTTTTAAGGAGTCAATGGTACACATTGACACATTGACAAACCTCAATGACTTCCTGAGACTTATGTTACATTGGGATAATGAGCTGTTTTAGAAAACATGTTAACTAATAACACACTGTTAAACACAACTCTGCACCTAGTAGACGGAATCAGTCCGATGTGATCCTTAGGGTTAAGCATGACCAGCTGATATGTCTTTAAACATGACTGTCTGTCCACAAGTAGATGATAAATATTGTTTTAAAACATGTTTATCATCACCATCCTTACTTGTATTAGAGTAGCATCTAGAGGACCCAACAGAGATCAAGGTCCCATTGTGCTAGGTACACATAATAAAGACAGTTCCTGCCCCAAAGAGCTTACAATCTAAATACGCCAGGCAGACAAAGGAAATAAGGGAAAAGGGGGAAATAGACATAGGAAGGTGAAGTGATTTTGCCCAATGTTACATGGCATGTCAGTAGCAGAACTGAGAGAACATGTTTTCTAAAACAACGCATTGCTCCACTGTATACAAAGTCACAGAAGGGGAAATGCCTCAGAGCTTCCTGGGGTTAAAATATTGGACAGACAAAAAACCGTTTGAGTGGAACTAACCAACACTGTTTTTAGCAAACTCTAAAGAGTTGAGAAGGCCTGCATATACCATTAAAACTGAACTATCCTGTCACCAAATTTGTCCTTCCAGGGGAGAGTGAAGGTATATCACAAAGCAGTATGGAGACACTGACATACTCTCTGCCAATGTTGTGCCTATTGTAATCAACCTGCTGGCTCAATACCAGGCAGTGTGCAAACCCTCTATGCAAAATCTAGCTACCAGAAGATCTATATCCCTCAGAGTACAGGAAAGGGAAGTACAGTCTGAGGTCACAGGAAATTAGGCTAGAAAGGAAGCAAAGGTTGCATGAGAATAAGAACTGCAAGGCCAGAGGTAGCAGTCTGAGAGCTGGTTGAAGAAGGAAGTCTGGATAGCAGGTGACCTAACAGCTGGGACTGGAGAGCTGGGTTAAGACATATCCTGCTGCTGGCAGGGGATCAGCAGTAGCCACAGCAGAAGTCACAGGACAATGGCCTGGAGGCAAGAAGACAGGGCTGAAGAGTTATTCTGGGACCTTACCATCTTTTATTTCCCCTTTAGACTGGAGTGCCCCCAAAGGCTGGATTGGAAACTGTTGGGGCATATTTGTTTTTTTCTTAGAATCATAGAATCATAGAATATCAGGGTTGGAAGGGACCTCAGGAGGTATCTAGTCCAACCCGCTGCTCAAAGCAGGACCAATCCCCAACTAAATCATCCCAGCCAGGGCTTTGTTAAGCCTGACCTTAAAAACTGATAAGGAAGGAGATTCCACCACCTCCCTAGGTAACCCATTCCAGTGCTTCACCACCTTCCTAGTGAAAAAGTTTTTCCTAACATCCAACCTAAACCTCCCCCACTGCAATTTGAGACGATTACTCCTTGTTCTGTCATCTGGTACCACTGAGAACAGTCTAGAGCAGGCCTGCACAACTCGTAAAGCGGCGAGGGCCATATTACTCCAAAGAAAACAGCTGAGGGCCGAAACCCCCCGGCCCCGCGGAAACACCCCCCCCAGCACCGCCCAGCCCCGCGGAAACAAACCCTCCTTCCCCAGCACCGCCCCGCCGAAACAGCTAAGGTTTGGGGGGGAGGGTGTGTGATACTTTATTAAGAATTTTTCAATTAAATCAAACAATTTTTAAAATTATTTTAATTTTTTTTATTAATCATGGAAAAATTAAAAACATCTGTTCCATTGAAAGAAAACATTTGTACTTTTCATAATTACCTTGCAAATTTAATGAGAAATATTACATCTCTTTTCGGCAACAAGCTTGTCGCATTTGGGGGTCATATTTGAAGTGGATATTTTCATAATGTCTTCCAAATGGTTGTCAGTCAGAGAAGAACGTTGCTTGTTTTTATTCATGTTCATGATGGAAAATGTTTGTTCACATATGTAAGTGCGTCCAAAAATGCTGAACGTTTTCAGTGCAACTTCATTGTCCAGTCTTTTGTAGAAGTCCCGCAAGCTGCTTTCTCTGTGCTTATTTCGGTAAACTGCTGAACACTGAAGTTCAATAACCTCCAACTGCAAATCTAGTGGCACTTCCTCTGGATCCACAGAAAAGGGATCTTCAATCAGCTTCAACTGGACATCTTCTTCTTTAGACAAAGTAAGTCTTCTGTCAAATTCTTCAATCAAAAGAATGATGTGCTTTGCGTATTTTTCTCCTAACTCGGCGTGTTTGTGCTGAGGGATACGCTGTGCACAAGTGGGAAAGTGACACATTTCACCTTTTGACAGCTGACTTCTGAAAAGTTTCAATTTCATTTTGAAAGCTTTCACTGCTGCACACATTTGAAATATAAGTTGATTTTTTCCCTGAAGTTGAATGTTGAGATCATTCAGGTGTGCTGTAATATCACAAAAGAAAAAGAGATCTTGATTCCAGGACTCATTTTCAAGCTCTGGGAATTTTATTGGCCCATTTTCTAGGAATTTTGCTACCTCCTCTTTCAAAGCAACAAAACGCTGGAGCACTCTTCCTCGACTCAACCACCTCACTTCTGTATAGTAGATTAAGTCATTGCACTCGGTGTCTACCCCTTCAAGAAAGGCTCGAAATGTCCTATGTTTTAGTCCTCTAGAACGGATGTAGTTTACAATGGAAACTACCACTGACATTACATGCTCAAATTTTAAGACTTTGCTACACAAAACCTGCTGATGCATAATGCAGTGATGTTTGGTTATTTCTCTTCCGATAAATTCTTCAAGAAGAGTAACTGCTCCAACATTTTTTTGGCACATAGCTGGAGCACCATCAGTACAAATGGCCACCAAGTTTGTGAAATCTAATCCCGACTTATCATTCGTGCACTTTATCACTTCACTGGAGATTTCTTTTCCGGTTGTGCGACCCGTCATGGAGCACATGCCAGCAAGTTCTTCAGTAATTTCAAAGTTTTTATCAATACCTCTAAGAAAAATAAGAAGTTGGGCGGTGTCTTTTAAATCGGTGCTTTCATCCATAGCTAGGGAGTAAAAGCAGAATTCACTGACTCTCTGCTTTAACTGATCACTTAAATTGGTAGAAATGTCAGCTATTCTTCTCCGTACAGTCATGCGTGATAGACTGACATTCTCAAATATTCCCCTCTTTTCTGGACATAACTCAGATACAGCAATCAACATACACTTTTTTAATAACTCGCCTTCTGTCAAGCATTTCCCAGCAGCAGCAATTTCCTTAGAAATTTTAAAGCTTACTTTAGTAACTGTATCGTTCTCAGTGCTCACTTTCTTGAAAATTTGCTGTTCTCTACTAAGGTTTTTCGCTAACCTGGCTGCTTTAATTATTTTTTCATTTGAGCTCAATTTGGCGAGATTGGGATGCTTAGTTTCAAAGTGCCACCGAAGGTTGTATTCTTTCGGAACGGCTAACGTTTCGCGACACACGAGGCACAGTATTTTGTCTTTGGAAATAGTATATAAGTATTTATTCGTCCATTCAGTGTTGAAAACTCTGTGCTCTGATTCTATTTTTCTCTTTTTCTTTTTACTCATGGTATCCATTATGAAGCTCAAGATTTTGTTGAATAAATTCACACACAAGGGAAACACTCACAGTCACACACAAAGAGAAGAGATATCTCACGGCGCATGGCACACTAGCAAGGCACTGACGGTGTGTGGAAGCCTGTAGGTCCAGGGGTCACTATATTACTGCACACAGCAGTCAATCAATGCAGTTGTAGATAAATCTCTGCATTATGCATTTTTGTATAACTTTTATATGACTTTGTATTGAACCTTAGTACTATGTTATAGCGGGCTCCTAAGATAGTATAATTAAGGTAAAAGAAAAATTTCTTCTGTGCAAATTTTTGAAGCAGAGTTCAAATTTGTGTGCCATGAGGCAAATGCGCCCAAGTGAGTAAAATGCTTATACATTTAAAAAGTTTTAATTTGCAATTTGTGTCAATTTATATGGGTTTTCAGATAGACATCATAAGTAAAAAAAGAAAAACAAAAGTTTGTGTTTTAAATTGAAAATTTTCCTAAAAAATATCAATAAATGATTATCAGCCAAGAATAAGATATGTAATTACAAATGCATTTTAATTTCCTTATTGGTCGAAATGTCAAAGACGGCTAAACTAACCTTACTGTTTTTCCCTGCGATCTTTTTCATTTGCCCATTCAATATAAACTCTGTCCAGATCTATCAGTCCTCAATCCAGCTGGTAACTCTTAATACACATCAGCACCCCACATAGAACCCCCCACTCGCTAGTTTCCCAATACACACAGATTTCTCCTCCCTCCCTCCCAGTGCCCTTCCCCACAGCCCCACCACCACAACTAAACAATGCCTCACACAGACCCCCAGTGCCCTGACACACACAGATCTCCCTCACTGCCCAGCACCCCAAAACACACAAACCTCCCCCACTGCCCAGCGCCCTCCACACCCTCACAGCCCAGCACCCCCCGCACATCTCCCAGACACTCACTCCACCACACCCTTCCCCCTTCCCTGGCCGCACTCACCAGCCCTGCTGGGAGGTCTCTGGCTCCTAGGGTGAGAGCGGCAAGGGGAGTCTCCAGTGATGAGCGGGAGCCGGTTCGCCCCAGCTCACCTCTGCTCCGCCTCCCTGGGCCTGAGCGCGAAGCCGCCGCTTGCTTCTCAGCCCTCCCAGGCTTCCAGCGCGAACAGCTGATTCGCGGGAAGCGGGGGGGCTGACCCGGTGCTCCAGGCACTGCACGGTGGCGGCGTGGCCCGGCTCCAGCCGAGCGGGGTGGCTGTAGCGCCGCCAGCCACCTCCAGGCAGTGCGGTAAGGGAGCAGGGAGGGGGTGTTGGATAGAGGGCAGGGGCATTCAGGGGGGTGGGGGGGGTGGATAGGGGTCGGGGCGGTCAGATGGCAGGGAACAGGGGGATTGAATGGGGGCAAGGGTCCCGGGGGGCAGTCAGGAAGGAGCAGGGGTTGGATGGGGCGGTGGGAGGCAGTCAGGGGCAGGGGTTCCAAGGGTGGTCAGGGGACACAGGGAGAAGGGGTGGTTGGATAGGGAATCAGGAGAGGAGTTGGATGGGGCGGCGGAGGGCAGTCAGGGGACAGGGAAGGGGGTGGATGGGGCAGGGGTCCCGGGGGGGGG
>NW_020664393.1:32401239-32401667 GCF_002925995.2 Terrapene triunguis
GGGGGGGGGGCGCAAGGGCTCTGTATCCTGCTTGAGGCCTGGGGGGTGCGGCGCCGCACGCGGGCTCCGTATCCCGCTTGGGGCGGGAGGTGGAGATGCGGCAGTGCGCGAGGGCTCCATCCCCGTGTCCCGCTTGGGGCGGGGGGGGGGCCCGGCAGCGCGCGAGGGCTCCCTGCCCGTGTCCCGCTTGGGGCAGAGGGGCCGGTTTCGCGCGCCGCGGCCGCTCGGGATCTCCCCCTCCCTCCCAGGTTTGAGAGCTTGGGAGGGAGGGGGAGACTCCGAGTGTCTGCGGTGCGGGCGCCGCTTCTCCCCCTCCCTCCCAGGCTCTGAGGGAGGGGGAGCAGCGGCGCGCGAAACAGCGCGGCCGCTCGGGATCTCCCTCTCCTTCCCAGGTTTGAGAGCCTGGGAGGGAGGGGGAGACTCCGAGT
>NW_020664393.1:32401767-32429527 GCF_002925995.2 Terrapene triunguis
GCTTCTCCCCCTCCCTCCCAGGCTCTGAGGGAGGGGGAGCAGCGGCGTGCGAAACAGCGCGGCCGCTCGGGATCTCCCCCTCCCTCCCAGGTTTGAGAGCCTGGGAGGGAGGGGGAGACTCCGAGTGGCTGCGGTGCGGGCGCCGCTTCTCCCCCTCCCTCCCAGGCTCTGAGGGAGGGGGAGCAGCGGCGTGCGAAACAGCGCGGCCGCTCGGGATCTCCCCCTCCCTCCCAGGTTTGAGAGCCTGGGAGGGAGGGGGAGACTCCGATTGGCTGCGGCGCGGGCGCCGCTTCTCCCCCTCCCTCCCAGGCTCTGAGGGAGGGGGAACAGCGGCGCGCGAAACAGCGTGGCCGCTCGGGATCTCCCCCTCCCTCCCACGTTTGAGAGCCTGGGAGGGAGGGGGAGACTCCGAGTGGCTGCGGCGCGGGCGCCGCTTCTCCCCCTCCCTCCCAGGCTTGAGAGTGAGCCCCCGCGGGCCGCACAGTGAGCCCCGGCGGGCCGCATGCGGCCCGCGGGCCGTATGTTGTGCAGGCCTGGTCTAGAGCCATCCTCTTTGGAACCCCCTTTCAGGTAGTTGAAAGCAGCTATCAAATGCCCCCTCATTTTTCTCTTCTGCAGACTAAATAATCCCAGTTCCCTCAGCCTCTCCTCATAAGTCATGTGCTCAAGCCCTCTAATCATTTTTGTTGCCCTCCGCTGGACTCTTTCCAATTTTTCCACATCCTTCTTGTAGTGTGGGGCCCAAAACTGGACACAGTACTCCAGATGAGACCTCACCAATGCCGAACAGAGGGGAATGATCACGTCCCTTGATCTGCTGGCAATGCTCCTACTTATACAGCCCAGAATGCCATTAGCCTTCTTGGCAACAAGGGCACACTGACTCATATTCAGCTTCTCATCCACTGTAACCCGTAGATCCTTTTCTGCAGAACTGCTGCCTAGCCACTTGGTCCCTAGTCTGTAGCAGTGCATGGGATTCTTCCGTCCTAAAATAAGTGCACCTATGGTATAGGCCCTTTTATTTCTGGCAGCCCTTGTAAAGGAATCCTCATTGTTACTTGCAGTAAAGGTTAGATCCTAGTGCTTGGCACACCCATAGTACTTGCCTCCAAGCTCATACAGTATTGCCAATGCTACATGTAGAAAAATCACGAGTCAGACCCTCCCCCCTCACAATCATGGGATTGGCTTTAAAATAATGAGATTTGCTAAAAATAATACATATGGGTAGAAGGTGTTATTTGCCTTCTGATTTTTGAAGCTTTAAGGGGAAGCCACCTGCCCCCAAAATGTCAGTGTGGTTTCCAGGATCAAAATCCAGTTTTAAATATACATGCTAAATGCATCCTTCCCACTGGCTGTTCAGAGGGGAGCCCCTTACCATCTACTAGCCCATGGGTATTCTATGCCTCTTTCACACCCATCACTATCCTCTGCACCTTTCTCAGTCTCTTTCTGCTCCTCACATAACTTTTCCCCTCAGACTCCTCCTGCTCCCCATAATCCTGCAACCCTACCTCTGCCTCATGCTCCTTTTACAGGGTCTCTGCTGTGCCTCCCAGTTCCTGTCTCCTAATGGCGTCCTGGCTAGTATCCCGAGCCAGAAAGTAGCAGCAATCTTGCCTATGGACATGCCTTTGGACATGGGCATGCCTATGGGCATGCCTTTGGTTATTAGGGACAGGCTCAGTCCCACATCCTGACAAATTGTAGGGTAATGGTTGCCATCTTGCTGGCTTCAGCTCATTGACAGTAATGGGGGATGGTAGCCATTTCAAATAAGAGAAAATTCACAAATTCGCAGCTTTTCTTCATATTTTCATGAGACAAGTAAAAACCACCCCAAAAACCACTAAGGTCATGATAAACTTGTGAGATATAGCAACACTGCCCATGGTACACTCAGCATGCTACCAGGCACCAGGGGACTTGTGTACCACCACACTTCACAATGACTCCCTGAAGCAGGTTCAGTTACACTATCTTGTGGCTAAATGACTGAGTTTAACTTCCAGGGTTGTCATTATGCCACTTTTCTTGAGCGCTAAATTCACAATTAAAAAAACCCCACAATCTTTCTTCCCACCTCATCACACCCCCAAAGAAAAGGTGATGCTACATAGAAAAAAGACCCAGGATGGAGGCTATAAGAAAAACAATGTTGCAGGAAACTTTAAACAATGTGAGATTAATTTGTCAAGCTTATACATTTTGTTTTTAACTTTGGTGTCATGATTCTGCATAAAGTGAAATAATACCAGGAAATAAAGTGCAAAATGCAAAGTAAATTTACCAGCTACCATTGACTAGGTTGATGACTACTTATAAGTGGTCTGGGTAATCACAGGTAGTTTAGGCCCGACTTCATTTTAACCTAGTTCTTGCCTCACACACTTCCTGTTTGTTTATTCATCTTTCACTATCTTAGACTGTGAGCTCTCTGTGGCATGGACTGTCTTATGCGTTATTTGTTTGTATAGTGCCTAGTATAACAGGAAACTGATCCATATTTAGGATCATTGCGCACTACTGAAATAGCGTAATAAAGTGGGTCTGACCGGTATGAGACCCACTATTTAAAAAAAAAAAAAATCAGAACTTGCCTACAGTTATCAACAAGTAGTCATTTATAGTACTACATTCAGCCTATCTGCAGAATAGGATATTTGTCATAATAGCTGGCAAATATTTTTAATGGTTTATACTAAAATGAGTAGCTAGAGATAACGGCTTCCAAAACTGCTAAGCTAAACAAGAAGGTTAAGTAAGTCAAAGAGAGAATTGAGAAAACTGAAGGAAAGGTCTGGCATAAATTTTACATGGATTGTAAACACTATAGGGCAGGGACAGTCATTTAGTTTTATATTAGCACTGCTAGGTCCTGGTCTATGACTGGGATGCCTAGGCACTATCACAATACAAATTAATAATTAATATACTGCTGCCTCAGATAAAATACTTAGTGAAAGTAATCTTGTCTTTAAATTTGAGTTGAGCTGTAGCAAATTATATTTATTGTGGAAATATGAGCATAATCAGAGCCCCATTTGTGAAGGAGTCTCTACTGAGTATTGGAAAGTATTGTTGGAAATTAAATGAAAGGCAGGAAATTAAATAGGTAGACAGAACGAAGCAGAAAATTAATTGTCACGCTGACTGGTACCAAGAACAGTGAGACAAAGCTCCTGGCTAAGAAATAAATAAAAACGAACAAAAACAAAAAACAAAAAAAACTTTTTATCTTTTCTCTGAGGATAGAAGATTTTCATTCTAACACCATGCCATGACTCAAACTCAAAGGAAAAAAAAAAGTTAGAGATTTTAATACAGAGCTGTACTGGTTCATGGCAAGGTATTCTAAATCTTCCATTCTGTGGGTAAATTGTTCCAAAATTACCTAAGCGACTTAGGAGCCAAAATTCTATTAACTTTCAAAGTCAGTAGGACTTAGCACTATTTTTTATCTTGGCCTCTGACACACTTTGTGGGTATAGGATTTTTTCTGTTACCCCTTCCCAGAAATGGGACCTCATGATCCAGCTGTCCTAGCCCCCAAGATTGGTCCTGACCCCCCACATAGACACCTCAGCTGCTTAAGCACACTCCTTCTCAGAGCTCCAATCTTGTGGGCCCTCTGGGTTACAGTTGAGCTCTCCAGGAACATGGGATAGTTTAGCACAGGGGTAGGCACCTATGGCACGAGTGCAGAAGGCGGCACACGAGCTGATTTTCAGTGGCACTCACACTGCCCGGGTCCTGGCCACCGGTCCGGGGGGCTATGCATTTTAATTTAATTTTAAATGAAGCTTCTTAAACATTTTAAAAACCTTATTTACTTTACAGACAACAATAGTTTAGTTATATATTATAGACTTATAGAAAGAGACCTTCTAAAAACGTTAAAATGTATTACTGGCACGCAAAACCTTAAATTAGAGTGAATAAATGAAGACTCGGATCACCACGTCTGAAAGGTTGCTGGCCCCTGGTTTAGCACATAATACACAGATGTTGATTCCCAAACCAATCATCCATTACTTTGCTAGCACAAGAGAAATACAGATAGAGACAAAACAGTAAAACATCTATACACTCTTCCCTGACTCAGTTTCCTCACCATTCTGAAGCATTTTTGGGGATTTGGTCAGAGTCCTCTAGGGTGTCCAGGATCTGCCCCCTCCAATATATGGCCTTTCCTTTGAATTGTGGAGTCTCTCTCCATCTCCAGCCAGCTTTCTTCTTCTAGGTCCCACAGTTAAAAAAACAACCCTCCTGCTATGAAATAAACCCCCTTTGTTCCTCTCTTCTGCCCACGCTTCCTCTGTTTTGAGAGTCTATCTGAGGTTTTAAATCTTAGCACAGACATCTGGTTTTTTTGTGCTGCTTCTGGGGAAATTCCATTCCTTCAAACCCCAGCCTGCCCTTGCAGAGAAATTGGAGAAAACTGGCTTTATTTAGGATGCAAGTTTTTGTTTTGTTTTTTGTTCTCTCCAGGTAAGATCTATTCAGGGGCTGATAGTCCTTTATGATCAGCCTTTTCATGGACAGACATGCAAGTGCCACTGCCTATCTCCTTAGCACAAGGAACATAAGGCAGAACACAGCAAAATACAGTTATAAGAAATAAGGATAAAGGCAGTTCAAAATCAAACTGGAATTCATATGTTGTACATAGATTCTCCAAAACATCATGCCATGGTTAGGTCACTTGATTACACTTGGTTCTCAATGGCCCTACCTCCTTTATCTACAGGAAGAATTGGTCAAATAAATGAAAAACTAATCTGTTGAAAAAAGTTATTAAATTGAAAAAGGCAAAAATCCATCAAATAATTTGACAAATAAAATCTGAACACCTCTGCCTGCAGACAGGTAGCACTCAAATACTTGCCTGCCTTTGAAAACATCAACTAAATCACTTGTGATTGCTCAGTGGAACACTCAGTTGTAAGTATCCAAGTACATCTACACCAACAGAAAATGGCTTTTGAAAAATAAACTTTATCTATGTAATAATGAAGACTGCTACAAGAACTGAACTCTATTGTACAGAGGTATTTTGCTTTCTTTTTCAGCAGATCACTAGGATCTGGAGTCTCTGTTGGAGCTAGCTATGCATGGTGTATGATGTAATATAATTCAAAGCATAATAAACAAAACATTTAAAAGATTCACATGGTAAGGTATAAACACCATAATCTGGTTGGAAGGCAAATTCTCCCCACCTACAAAACATGTAATCCTGGACTATAATCTCCTCTAAGGCCCAGGCAATGTTCCCAACCTTGCGGCGGCCAGCACATCCCTCGGCCTGCGCTGCTTCCCGTAGCCCCCATTGGCCTGGAGCGGCGAACTGTGGCCAGTGGGAGATGCGATCGGCCGAATCTGTGGACACAGCAGGTAAACAAACCGGCCCGGCCCGCCAGGGTGCTTACCCTAGCAGGCCGCGGGCCAAAGGTTGCCGATCCCTGTTCTAAATCCTTCTACCCACACCAATACAAAGCAACATCGCAGTTCTAAACCTCTACATCTTTCAACCCTTCTTTACTAGGGCCCTAGTAAGACAAGCAGTCTCCCTTGCAAGGGAACTCTTTCATTCCACATCCAGCTAGTCCTTTCCTCCTGTAATGCCCTTCCTGTCTTTTATCGGGATAGTCAGATGAGGGCTAATTAGTTCCTTACCTCCCCAGCCTCTCTTTCTAATTAAATAATTATTCAATCAGCCATCACTGGGGGAACTAATTGAGGCTACAGTGATCAGACTGTGACCCACCTGTCAATCTCAGCACTCTGTCACAGGTACCTCGCAAACCCGTTGTTTACATGAAACTTGCTGTAAGTAATTATCCACTGTGCATCCTAGGAAAGGACAATGGTGGACATTAGAGTTAACTGAAAGAACTCCAAATTGAAAAGGACACCCTGGCTCCTAAGCATCAAGTCAAGAGAGAATTTTCTCACTCTGAATAACCATGTGGGCCTACCTCGACCGGGTCCTGTGAGAAGGCACCCTGCCCCTCCACCCTTCCTACACCCCAGGCCCTCCGGACCTTTTCATCAGGCCCCTGCCCCAGGGACCCACTTGGCCATCCCACCCCTTCACTGTGAGCCGGCTGCACGAATTGCAGCTGGCTCATTTCCGGACTGTGCCAAGGAAACATCTGTACATGCTCGTGCTCCACACTCTTCACGTCCTCACCCTTGCGTCCCGCCCTGACACGAAGTGGCAGGACCTCCTACCACCTCTGGAGGGTGAGGAACCCCGGTGGGCCAGCCTATATGCCTCTCTGGTTTCGAAGTCCGCCGGGGATATCAGTTGGCAGCTCCTTCACAGAGCTGTGTGAACGGGTGTGTTCTTGGCACAGTTCACCCCCATCCCAGACACCTGCCCCTTTTGCAGCGTGAGGGAGACCCTGCCGCACGTGTATCTGGAGTGCGCCAGGTTGCAGCCCCTGTTCTGGCTCCTCCAGAACCTCCTGCTGTGGCTCTCCCCACACTTGTTTATATTTGCACACCCTATCCGTGGCCCCACTAAGTCATGAGACCTCCTCGTCAACCTCCTCCTGGCCCTAGCCAAAGTAGCCATCTACACCACTAGGAGGAGAATGTTAGACGAGGAGGTGCTCTGCAACTGTGGGGTCTATTTCCGCTCCCCCCCTGTTCTCATGCATCCGGGCAGAGTTCCTCTGGGCGGCATCCGCTGGCTCCCTTGATGCCTTCGAGGAGCAGTGGGCGCTGTCTGGGGTTCTCTGCTCGGTGTCCCTGTCAGGTTTCCTTAATTTAGCTCTGTGACCTCACTCCTGTCCCTGTTATATCTTTAGTTGTCCCCTGTACTTAATTGAGATCCCTGACCTTGTAGATCCTCGCCTTAGGGTGGGGGAGGTCCTTTAGCAGTGGGCGGGTTCTGCCCACCCACTTCCAGGATCCCAACAGGCTGAATAACCATGAGTCACCATGGACTGGGGGTGGAGGAGGGGGGAAAGGAAAAAGCCTCTTAAAAACAGGCTTGGAACTGCGGATTTTTATCCAGAACTGGTAGAACAGTCTCAAAGGGGGAGACCATGAATGCAGGGTCTTTCCTATAGCTCAGGGGTACACTGGGAAACTGTTCAAAGGCAGTAGGTAATACAGTAGAAAAGGGATTTTATCAGATATGGAAGCATGAAGCCTGAGGTTGTGTCTTTGTGTTTATTTTCTGTGTAACTTGTATACGTTTACTTTCCCCTTACTAGTTCTTTGAATCTGTGGGTTTTCTATTAAATAAACTTTTTGTTTATTTTTAATCCCAAGCAGCTCCCTGGTGTGCAAACTGTGTGGAATTAGTGTGCCAAAGTGAGCTGATAACTGGGGTCTGGTTTCTTGCCTTCAGGGCTAATGAACCAGAGGGTAACAGTTGGAGTTAGTGGTAATTAAGAACTTGGGGAGCCAGGGAGGATGTATTTGGGGAGACTCAGGACTGGAAGGGCTGCTGGTGTCACTCTGCAAAGAGTAACTGGGCAGGCAAGAACCAGGGTGAGACCTTATGCTTGCAGGCTGTCTACAGGTATCAGGGATCTGAACCATAGCTGTACAATACAAAGGCCTCCTAAGGTTACAGGGCAGGTGGTTATAGAACCCCTTAACCATGTGGGTAGTCCCCAAAACATCACAATGGCATAGTCAGCACTATTTCAATACAAAAATCCCTACATTGTTGGACACAGACTCCCGAGCAGTACAATTCCTGGGGAAAAAAACACTGTTCAGCACCTCCTTTCCAGCGAATACCCTATGCAAATACTGCAACAAGCTGAAGGATAAAAGGATACATATTTTTAAATGAATAAATTATTGTAATTTTCATTCTTCAGTGCTTGAGTTTTTAATGAGAGAGAGAAGATGGGTGAGGTAATACCTTTTATTGGGCCAGCTTCTGTTGGTGGAAGAGACAAGCTTTCAAGCTTCACAGAGTTTTCAGTGTCAGTTGTGTTTGCTCTGCATTTGAGAAAGATTTTATTTGGAGTCCCAAATACTAAACTAATCCCATTTTCAAAGCTAGATTGAAACAGCTGACCAAAGATAAAGGGGGACAGTAACTCTGATTAGTACAATAAATTAACAGCAGCACAGAAGTGTTAACTATATTTGGGGAGGTAGAATAATATAGAGATATCTTAGATCATACATGATAAAAGTTGGTGTGATAAAAACCTAACTATATTGAAAGATAAGCAAAAGATTATAGAATAACAGAATCTTCAGAGCAAGTTGTTTATGTAAGACATATGGAATATTATGTCATGCAGAAAAGCTGACTTGCACATAGACACTGTTTCTCTTCTGCCCCCCCCACTCCTTTTTGTTTTTGTTTTAATTGTTGTACATAGTACAGAAGAATTTTGATTTTAAACACAGAAATGTGACAGCAGAGCCCTTGGAAAGGAACAAGAAGTTATAGAAAATCAACCTGATAAAGATGGGTGTGCACTTGGAAAGTGCTGAAATAAGGATATATAACATATTCCTGTAATATTTTTTGCCCCCAAACTCTTTTTGCATGGTGAATCTATAATTTCAATTCTTTTCATGTCATTGATAAAAATAACTGATTATAACTGATCGAATATATCTACAATTGCATAACTGGATCCATGCCATTTTGTCATAAACGTTTCAACACTTAATAACTGGATTGCAGTACTATTAACAAGGCACTCAGATACAAATGGGAAGGGAACCATATAAGAACCCGAATAAATAGCAAATGTAACATGGTCCTTAGTACGTACTATGTGTACATCTGTCCATCTTTTTGTGCATCTTCATGTTCCACAAAAACACTATTGAACTGTTCATAATTCTTCTAAAATCAGAATTTTACCACTAACTGTATAGTATGGCTTTTGCTCAAAATACTGCAGGCTGCATAGCAGCCTAAGAGCTCAGCAATTCTGTATTGTAGTGGTTTCATTTTCAGACACAAAACATTATGTATGTGCAGAGACCATGAGTGAGTGTCTCTAAAAATGCCTGAAAGGCAAACTTGATTGAACAGATATCAAGCTCTATTTGAGCTAGAAAAGGCATTAAATGTGGCCTTCTGAGAGTTTGTATAATAGATATAAGTATGTAGGTGACGTAACATTGTTTAATATTTAATTTAGCCTATTCAGGGAAGACTGTTTTATTTTAAGATTTTTTTGTTATCGCTTATGGAAATATATAGACATATAAAGCATACTACGCTTCATATTATTGCCTATGTTTACATATAGACATATTAGTACACTGACATTAGTACTACAGTGTGTGTATGTATGTGTGTTTATATATACATATTTTACATTATAAAACAAAGAGACATATTATAGATACATGAGTTCCTCTGTAAAACACAACCTGAAGCAAATACTCACCAGCAACTACACACCACACCACAGAAACACCAACCCAGGAACCAATCCCTGTAGCAAACCTCGTTGCCTACTCTGTCCCCATATCTACTCTGGCGACACCATCAGAGGACCCAACCACATCAGCCACACCATCAAGGGCTCATTCACCTGCACATCCACTAATGTTATATATGCCATCATGTGCCAGCAATGCCCCTCTGCCATGTACATTGGCCAAACCGGACAGTCCCTCCGCAAAAGAATAAATGGACACAAATCGGACATCAGGAATGGTAACATACATAAGCCAGTAAGTGAACACTTCAATCTCCCTGGTCATTCTATTACAGATTTAAAAGTCACTATCATTGAACAAAAACACTTCAGAAACAGACTTCAAAGAGAAACAGCAGAACTAAAATTCATTTGCAAATTTAACACCATTAATCTGGGCTTGAATAGGGACTGGGAGTGGCTGGCTCATTACAGAAGCAGCTTTTCCTCTCCTGGAATTGACACCTCCTCATCTATTATTGGGAGTGGACTACATCCACCCTGATTGAATTGGCCCTGTCAACACTGGTTCTCCACTTGCGAAGTAACTCCCTGCTCTCCATGTGTCAGTATATAATGCCTGCATCTGTAACTTTCACTCTATGCATCTGAAGAAGTGAGGTTTTTACCCACGAAAGCTTATGCCCAAATAAATCTGTTAGTCTTGAAGGTGCCACCAGACTCCTTGTTGTTTTTGTAAAACACAGTATATTTCCCCCATTTCTTTCTTAAGAAAAATGAAGAAAACTACAATGTACGCTATTTATATTATTCAGAGTTGCATAAAAAAGATGGCAAAACAGCTAAAGGAAATTGGGAGATAGGTTGCATTTTAATAATAAAAGAACTTTCAGAGCCTTTTGAATCTATGTTATGCTACACTGTATATAAGCATGCCATGAATATTAATTTATAGGGATTTTAAATTAATTTGAAGACATCCTTTGAACACAACTTAGTTAACTTGAAAAGTCTAGAAATGGGGGGTTTTATGAATAATTTGTGTTTATATTTAAAAATACAGGTAATCAATTTTATATTTGGAGTTTCTCACTGTTAAATACAAATGCAAATAACTATGGACTGAGCCTGCTACTTAATGGGATAATGTCTAAGAAAAAATACTATGTTCAGGAGTTTACAGGATCAGGCCTGTAGTTTTTAAACACATGTCACTTTTTATATGTAATTTTGCTTTATGGAGTGCAACTGCTATACAATTTTCTTCTGGTTAAAGTACAGGAGTGAGAATCAGGCAATTTGAGTACTGTTCCAATTTCTGCTGCAGACTTGCTGTGTGACCTTAGCAAAACAACAATCTCTGGTCTTGATTTCTGCAGAGATTTGTTATTCACAGATATTCACCTACCCGTCACGTGAATAAATTTCAATTTATGGGGTGTTTGCAAATGTTTCACTTTGATTACTTATTCTTTGCCTTTCAGGATGTGTGATTGTTCGCCTAAGTCATAGGCTATTCTTTTTGTTTTCCAAGTAGCTGAATAAAACTGTTAACTTGGAGAAGAAGGAATGAAAAATAACCAAGAATGAACAGTGAATACTCTTGCTCCCAAACATTTGTACAACAATAATTTTGTATGAATAGTTAGAAAGATAATAAATGGTACTGAGCGAGGAGGAACTGAGAAGACAATCAGAATTCCAATGAATGTATGGGACTTCTATTTTTGCAGCATTTGACCTACTCTAGTTTTAAAGTATATTTTTTACTATTAAGAGAGGATCTAGTCACTTGCTTATTATTTCTTGCAGAAGCTAGCTCACTCCTACTTAACTTTGACAGTAAATAACAGCAAACGTTACTACTAGATATAATTACACTGGTAGAGTAATTATACAAAGAATCTTCTGGATATTTTGGAGTGTCTATTAGTCAACAGAGTTCACAAATGTCCAGTTTTGGATCAGAATATCCATTTCCATATATCCTGTCTTCATAATTTGTTTTTCTGATAGAAATTATGTAAGTTACAGCACTGGGCTTTATAGCAGGATAATGTTGTATGCATCTTAAATTCACCAGAGGTATTTTTTTTAATTCCCTCTTTATGTTGGTGGAAGTCTTTACATGGCTTCCCTGATGTTTATAGAAGTCTGGTCTTTAGAACAGAAGGTTGTTAGTTCAGGTGCCATAGCAGGTACTGCACTCATATCTTACTGGTAAACTAGTACTATGATGGTACCACCTAATATGAGTCAATGCCACCCACATACACCAGAGCTTATGATTGCTTTGATGTCATCTTTCAATGACATATACAGAATAAATCGCAAATTGAAAAGGTGAAATCCTAGCCCTAATGAACTCAATGGAAGTTTTGACCCAAACAATTTTTTAAACCAATTTAACTGAGAGCCAAATCAGTCCCATAGACTTTACAAGCCAGATTCTCCACTGCAGTGGTTTTCAAACTTTTTAGGCTGTGTACCCCTTTCAAAATAATGTAGTCTACTGCATACCTCCATCTGAGATAGGGTCATAATATGTCTATGAAAACAGAAAAAAAAGGTCTGTAAGGGATAACATGATGCAATACAACACATAAGCCCTGGAGAGTGTTGCCCCAGAGCACAAATTAAGCACTGCTGCCCCACCTCCCATTGCCCTGAGCTCGCTTATGCAGCCTCGCACCCCAGGCCTGCCCCACTCCTTGCCTCTTGACTATGGCATGTCCCTGACCATGGCACCCTGTGCGGTCCCATGTGGTCCATCCGTAAGGCCAGCACTGCGTCCCCTTGCCCTGCCTGCCTGAGCCTGTGTACGGGAGTCTGCAGGTGTGCATCGTTCCACTCCCCTTCCCTATCCACCATTAAAGGATTTTTCTCCCATACCCCCTGATGAGAGCTCGTGTACCCTTAGGGGTATGCAGGGCCGGCTCTGGCTTTTTTGCCGCCCCAAGCAAAAAAACAAAACAAAAACGTGCGGGACGGCCGGAGTGGCGAAGCAAAAAAACAACAACAAAAAAACTATGGAGGGCGGCCGGAGCCAGGGTGCAAACTTTCGATGCCACTTACTTGGCGGCTCGCAACTGCCTCCCCCGGCCGCGCTGGCTAGCAGGACTCCCTGCACTGCAGACGTGCCCCAGGCAGCGGAGTGCGCGTCCTGGCTAGCGGGGGGGTGGGGGAGGAGGGAGCGGGGGAGAGAGAGAGAAGGTGGGTGGCCAGGGCTTCCTTCAGCCGGGGCGCTCACCACTCGGCCCCTCCCGCTGCACCGCCTGCCGGGAGGGCTCCATGCCGCTCCCGCCTGCAGGTGAATTGAAGGTCGGCGGGGACGGAAGGACGCGGGCTGCCAGACTTGCTGCAGACCTGGCACCGGCTGGGGCAGATGGAGCGTGCAGCCCGCTCCCAGCAGGGCGCTCCCCTCCTCCATGCCGCCGCCCCCTACAGGGCAGCCGGAGCAGCGAACCAAAAAAAAAAAAGGAAAAAAAAGGGCAGCCATGCCACTCTAGGATTGGACAGAATGCCCCCCCTTAGAATCTGCCGCCCCAAGCATGAGCTTGCTCGGCTGGTGCCTGGAACCGGCCCTGGGGGTATGCATACCCCAGTTTGAAAACCAATGTTTATTGCACCAGAGCAGAGAGATGGGGCAGTCAGGGAGATGGTAGCTGCTTCCTGACTTTCTGCTCCAGTGTTGGCTCTGGTGTAGATTAAAGAAGCCTGGAGTGGCCCTAAATTGTGCTAGCTAACAACAGCCTCTAAGACCACCGACCTCTTTGCCCATGAAATGGCTCTTTCCCTAGGGGTTGTGGGGAAGGTGATTTAGAAGCTAGTTATCTTGGCTCTGTGATCACGTGGGAAATATCCTTACCAAGAGTTAAGGCTGGATTTTCTGTTCTGCCTGAGTGGGGCAAATGGACAATGAAGGCCAGAGACTCTGGTCCTCTAATAGATTTGACTAGCCAGACTGTTTAATAAAATAAGCATCAAGGCCCCTATAAATGACTTATTCATCCTGTTTTCTTTACCTCATTTTAGCATCATGTCTTACTTTTCTGGAGGTCTGAACTTAAAATGATATTATTAAAGTGAGAAGATAAATTAATACTACTTTTGCATGGTATAGTTTTGTAAATCCTCAGCTAAATCTAAAAAGAAATTGGCTTCTCTTTGAACAGTCATCTGAGATGGCTCTCTTTTGCAACACTCCTGATATACATACCAAAACCTCATTTCTAACCACTAAACCAGAAAATGACACAATAGAGAGTTGCAGTACTTCGCAACTCACTGAATGTGGTCTTTAGCAATAGGCCTTATAGAAAAATATTACCCATTTATAGTATAACATTAAAGACAAATTTCACATCTGGGATATGTGAATTTGGCTCCTGGAGTCTGAGACAAAGATGTATGTTACTGTATAATAATTACAAATTGAATGCAATTAGAAGAGTGACTCAAGCTTTATCACCTATAAAGCATACGGGTCTGTGATTTTTGACCAAATGTACAGTTATGTTCCTTTAAATGGCAATGCTGCAACTGTAAAATTGTAATTAGACACTCCAGATTGCATGGTCATTGTAATTTTTACTTCCTTCCAGCCAAATCCTGCTCTAAACCTCTCCAGAGGTACAGGAGGAATGAAAAGCAGCAGGATGTTTTCCTGCTGCACTGAAGGCAGTGCGAGCAGCAGAGCAGGATGTAGGAAGGCTGCAGAGGGGTGTCATGGTAGGGGTCTACTACAGACCACTTAACCAGGAAGAAGAAGTGGATGAGGCTTTTTTTAAACAGCTAACAAAATCATCCAAAGCACAGGACTTGGTGGTGATGGGGGACTTCAACTACCCAGACATCTGTTGGGAAAATAACACAGCACGGCACAGATTATCCAATAACTTCTTGGAATGTACTGGGGACAATTTTTTATTTCAGAAGGTGGAGACAGCTACCAGGGGAGAGGCTGTTCTAGATTTGATTTTGACAAATAGGGAGGAACTGATTGAGAATTTGAAAGTGGAAGGCAGCTTGGGTGAAAGTGATCATGAAATGGTAGAGTTCATGATTCTAAGGAATGGTAGGAGGCAGAATAGCAAAATAAAGACAATGGATTTCAAGAAGGCAGACTTGAGCAAACTCAGGGATTTGGTAGGTAAGATACCATGGGAAGCAAGTCTAAGGAGAAAAACAATAGAAGACAGTTGGCAGTTTTTCAAAAAGACATTATTGAGGGCACAAGAGCAAACTATCCCACTGCATAGGAAAGATAGGAAGTATGGCAAGAGACCACCCTGGCTTTACCAGGAGTTCTTCAATGATCTAAAAATCAAAAAGGAGTCGTACAAAAAGTAGAAACTCGGTCATATTACAAATGATGAATATAAACAAATAACATAAGTATGTAAGGACAAAATTAGAATGGCCAAGGCACAAAACGAGATCAAACTAGCTAGAGACATAAAGGGTAGCAAGAAAACATTCTACAAATATATTAGAAGCAAGAGGAAGACCAAGAACAGGGTAGGCCCGTTACTTAATGGGGGGAGGGGAAATAATAACAGAAAATGTGGAAATGGCAGAAGTGCTTAATGACTTCTTTGTTTTGGTTTTCACCAAGAAGGGTAGTGGTGACTGGATGTCTAACGTAGTGATTGCCAGTGAAAATGAGGTAGGATAAAAAGAGGCTAAAACAGGAAAGAACAAGTTAAAAATTACTGGAACAAATTAGATGTTTTCAAGTCACCAGGGCCTAATGAAATGCATCCTAGGATACTCAAGGAGCTGACTGAGGAGATATCTGAGCCATTAGCAATTATCTTTGAGAAGTCATTGGAAGAAAGGAGAGATTCCAGAAGACTGGAAAAGGGCAAATATAGTGCCCATCTATAAAAAGGGAAATAAGGACAACCCAGGGAATTACAGATCAGCCTGCTTAACTTCTGTACCCAGAAGGATAATGGAGCAAATAATTAAGCAATCAATTTACAAACATCTAGAAGATAATAAGGTGGTAAGTAATAGTCAGCATGAATTTGTCAAAAACAAATTGTGTCAGACCAACCTGATAGCTTTCTCTGACAGGGTAACAAGCCTTGTGGATGGGGGGCAGGGGGGGGAAGCGGTAGACATGGTATATCTTGATTTTAAATCTTTTGATACTGTCTTGCATGACCTTTCCATAAATAAACTAGGGAAATGCAACCTAGATGGAGCTACTATAAGGTGGGTGAAAACTGGTTGGAAAACTGTTTATCAGTGGTTCACAGTCATGCTGGAAGGACATAAAGAGTGGAGTCCCACAGGGACTAGTTCTGGGTTCAGTTCTGTTCAATATCTTTATCAATGATTTAGATAATGGCATACAGAGTACACTTATAAAGGTTGCGGACGATACCAAGCTGGGATGGGTTGCAAGTGCTTTGGAGGATAGAATTAAAATTCAAAATGATAGGGACAAACTGGAGAAATGGTCTGAAGTAAATAGGATGAAATTCAATAAGGACAAATGCAAAGTACTCCACTTAGGAAGGAACAATCAGTTGCACACATACAAAATGGGAAATGACTGTCTAGGAAGAAGTACTGTGGAAAGGGATCTGGGGGCAAACACCTTGTCAGCACTAGGAATAGAATGTCCAGAATGATAACTGTGGAAAGCAGACTGATGAAACCATTGGCCTCTGACAGTTCCTGCTGAGACTGCTCTTTGCATTTGTTCCTGCTGGGTTGAATTTCTCGGGCCTGGATGGCTTGCTCCTCCCTTGGATTTCTTTCTTCCTGAAACCCCCCTATCTGGGCAGGGGGGTGGAGGGTAAGAGAGGGAAGGCCAGATGACCCCTAGAAACCTCAGAAAGAAGCTAGAAGTCACTTCTGCACAATTCTGGGCTTGGGTCGTGCTGGCTGGGACCCAGGTGGGTCCCATTTCCCTCCCCCCCTCCGATAATGTCAGATTAGTGGTGATATTGAGGTGGGAGGGAGAAAAAGAAAAGAGGGAGTGGAGGGAGGGAGAGAATCATGAAGGGCAAATACAGTGACACTAAAGTGGAGAAACTGTGAGGGAGGGAAGAAGAGTAACCAATTAGCAGAGAGGAAAAAAGGAAAAATATCTACAATCAGAAGTGATAGCTCTCCTTAAGCATTTATGGTTGCAAGGAATTATCTGTCACATCAGCACTTCTTGAAGATGTGTTTGGATTTAGGTTTGAAATATAATATGAATGAGATGTAAACAAATGCTTGTGATTAAAGTTAAACAAGAACCAGGTAGCTTTTGAGGGTGTAATTCACTGATATTTTCTGAGTCATTTGCTCACTTTCTATGTATGAGAAACATCAGTGAATGCTCAGAATCATATGTAAAATACTAACAAACTAATCTTAGCATTCTGCAGTCTGTACTATGTAGTTGACAGGTGAACAGACTGCTAGTCTTCCATAAAGCAATATAGACCTGATAATAATCACAATGTTTGCTTCATCCCTTCAAATCCACTGTCTTCTTAGCTCACAATTTTTCAGTTCATCGAGTTTATTCATGCAGTGGGAATTCACAATTAAGTCTCATCAAACATAATTTATTTGACAAGGATGCTTTTCCCCCCTCATAGACAGGCTTTTGCTAGGCTGATTTTTGCATGTAGTGTATTTTATTTTATTTTTATTTTAAGATTACCAAACTTTTTGATGAGGAAATCAGAAAGTACAAGAATGTTTTGACCAGCTAGTTGAGTGCTGAAATACACGTTCTTAGGCATTTTTTCTGGACAAAAAACAGGTTTTCATTTATCAGTTTTCTTTTAAAGATACACATTTCTGGATATTTTTCAGCAAGTATTCATGCAGCTTTTAAACTCTTGCAACATGGTCACACTTTATTAAATTAAATTACCTAGGTACTGCTTACTACTACTATTATTACTATTATATGTTATTAATAGTAATAGTACAGTAGTGATAGAGATCTGTTGTGACAGTTGCTGATATTACAGTTGAGCTCACAATTAGAGTAAGTATTTGAAAGTTCATAAGATGTTACAATAACCTATTATAATGAATGTTGATGTGAAAAGGTGTGAAAGGGAGACAAAGACTGAATTAGTCTAAACAAAAAGGCCTCCTGATATAACTTAAAGACTCTGCTGAAATTATGCTTGGAAAAAACAGAAGATGTAGAACTGGAAATGAATGAACCAACATTAGTGTGTCAGTGTGACAGTCTGTATCCCTATTTACCTTTTTTACAAAACTGTAATGGATTTTGTACAAAATATGCCTTGTGAGATATCCTTTGAAAACTCAATCTGCTGATCATTATTGTCCAGGTAATATGTTTGTGGCAACATTGTATGTAAAGTTGTAAGATTGTACTGTATGACATTCCTGAGACTTGTTCCAAGTTTAAAAAAGCAGGCGCAAATCTGTTCCTCAGAGACAAAAGGCAAGCTGACTCCTCAACAAAATCAAATGGACTATCGCTGGTTAAGCAGCCATTCTTTGGCGGGAAAAAGGATGTGAACGAGAAATCTACACTCTAGGCAAAAAACCAGCAGGGAGTTCCCATCCCCACAGATTTTGTCTCCTGAACCTCAGCTGGAGATGATTTTTCAAAGAAAAAGAGAACTATAAGAAAGGGGGCTCCTCTTTTTCTCTCTGCTCAAAGGCATCTACAATGCTTGAAGAACAAGGAAAATAACACTGGAATGGGGGAGGGATCCTGGCTGAAAGGATTCCAGCCAGCAAGACTGCTAAAGCATGTGGTAAGAGAGACCTTTTGCTTTGAATTCACATAGCTTGTCAAGAATTAGTGCATTTTACTTTTTATTTCTTTGTAACCAATTCTGACTTTTGTGCCTCATTACTTGTAATCACTAAATCTATCTTTCTGTAGTTGTTAAACTCGTTTTACTGTTTTATCTAAACCAGTGTGTGTTTGGCTTGAAGTGTTTGAGAACTCCATTTGAGATAACAAGATTTGTGCATATTGTGTTCTATTAATGAAATGACAGACTTTCTATGAGCTTGTATTGTTCAGGAGGATTCTGGGCAGTACAAGATGCACATTTCTGAGGGAAAGTCTGAGACTGGGAGTTTGATTATGTCATCCTGCAGTGTAATTCAAGAGTGACTGGCAATAGCACTCATACAGCATAGCAAGGGGTGACTTATGTGCTAGAGGCTGTGTGTGAGCAGGCCAGGAGTGATTGCTCTCACAGCGAAGAAGCATAAAAGACATCCCAGTCTGATGATGTTCCTTTTGTTTTTCAAACGTTGTTGGTGCTGTGAGTAGAGATGAGCGGAGAGAGATGATTTGTGTCCTCTGTTCTCCCTTCTTATAATATTTCTCTTCAAGAATCATCTCCAGCTGGGGTTCAGGTGACAGCAAGTCTGTCTGCCAATATGTAAACTTCTCACTCACACCCTTCTTCCTGCCAAAGAATGACCACTGAACCCAGTTATAGTCCACTTGAGTATGTTGACACCTGGCTGAGGTGCTGGCTAACCTCTGTCCCTGAGGAACTGATTTGGCCTGCTTTTCTAAACTTGGAGCATGTATCAGCAATGTTATACAGTAAAATCTTATAACTTTACGTACAATGTTGCTACACACATTTTAACAGGACAATAAAGTTCAGTAGATTATGAGTTTTCAAATGATACCTCAAGGTGTACATTGTACAAAATTTATCTTATAGGAGTGGTGAACATAAGGGTACAGTCTGTCACACCATCCATTGGATTAAAGCAAACATTTATCAGAAAAAAACATTTCTTCCCATGCCTTTCCTTGGCAGCATGACTGAAGATCTTGTCTGCTGCTCAGACTTCTGATAAATGCACAAGAACAGGCTATGTCTGCTCTTTAAAAATAGTTTTGCCATGAAGATGTCTCCTAACATGTTCTTCACTATGCCTCTCCTGAATATATATAAATTCCACATCAAGACAAGCTTTTTCAGATTATCCAAGTAAATTAACCTCTATACAATTTCCATAACATTTCTAGGAACATGTGAATTACTATTTTTCTTAACACAAGTTGTCAGGATTCCTGGGTTCTATTCCTGGCTTTACCATTGACTTGCTGTGTGAACTTCAACAAATCAGTTAATTTCTGCATATCTCAAGTTACCTGTCTGTAAAATGAAGATAATAATATTTACCTACCTTACAGTGTTTTACTTTATGGTTTTGTTAATACTTGTAAAATACTGTAAGTCTAGAACCTTGGATAAGAGTTGAAATAGCACTACAAAATGTTATTGTTATAGTGGGCGTTTGAAAGGTTGTCAAAAGCCTTACTAGGTAATTGTCCTTCACTGGTTTGCTAATATCAAAGAATTCTAATATAATTCTTATTGTGCAAGATTCTAGGCCTATGCATATTAACAATTTTTAAAGGACTTTATGCACTGTGTCTTCTTTTCAACTGGGTGACTGGACTTGCAACATCATTGGGCACATGATATCCGATCTGGAGAATGACTTTTTCATAGTTGTTGAACCAAATCTTTAAACAAGCACACAGCCTCAGCATGTCATAACCCTCTATTCCATATCTCCAAGTCTGGAGCCCAGAGTAGAACTACAAAGTTTTAGTTACACAAAAGGGATTGATGAAATTTGTTACACTGTGTTCTGTATCATTCTGTCCCATACGATCAGCTGTCAGCATTTAGCCAATGGACTGGAAAATGACTATATAAATACAACACTATACCAGATACTCTCATTCCAATTTCCATTTAGACACTAATGTGTATCACAAATAAAATGCTAAAAATTTTAACCAAACAGATTAGTTCCATATTCTAATAACTCTTGCCCTTCAACTTTAAGGCAATCAAAGCACATTTTCAACATTCCATTAAAGATGTTCTATAATAGATGATGATCAGGGCTTTATTTTATTAGAAAAGGGTGATAAGCAGGACGTTATTAGCTAAAGGCTGACAGGCATTTTGTGTTCTGCTCTTATGGAAAAGTCCTATTTAATGGACATGAAATTAATGAAGATCTATTGAATTTTAATAGGGTTCTGTAAAAAAACTTAACCTATAGAATTTGATAGAGAATTCCATCCTTCCTGCAGGATTTCTTGATCCACCCTCTAGCATGGATATATTTCTCTATTAAATTTTCTAGGATGGTTCAAAAATCCTATACAAGGCTATCATTCTCTATTAATTTCTATAAGATATTTTTATGCAGGTGTCCAAACTGCGATCACAATCATACTATTTCATTTTCCCCTTATTTTCAATTCAGGCCTTGTCATTTACATAAATAATAATGATATTTAACACTATTTAGTGCTTTACATTTGTAATGGCCCTCACTCGGGCGTTGGTCAGGAAGTGTGGCATAGTGGGCAGGCCTAAGACCCATGACCAGCAGGGGGCTTGTTGGTAGGGGAGCCCAGGCCCTCCCATTCTACCAGGCTCCGACCCAGGGTCCTTTGGGGCTACCATGGTCTGGCAACTGACGCTGCTCTCCTTGGGCCACTTCCTACCTCTTCCCTGCCCCTGGGCCAGCTCAGTTCAAAGCTTTCCTGCTGGGGTAGTCCAAACAAAGAAAGATAAAAAGGGATTACCAATGTCTGTATGCAGGAGAGAGGGAAATGCTCCCTCTCTGACTGTTTCTGGGGTGGGTCCTCCCTCCCTCAGGGAGGGCCCTTTGGGGCAGTTATCTTAGAGATTTCAGCCTTCCCTCTGTTCTGCAGGAGTCGCAGGTTGCAGGTCTGCTCTCTTCCAGGTCTGCCTCCAAATGAGCTGTTTCCCTGTCTTTTAGTTCCTCCACCAGATGGAGCATTTGCTGTAGGTATAGTGGGATGGGGCAGGCAGAGCCCAGAGTAATTACTTAGCCCTTGTTGCCCAGTGTGGGGTTTGTACACCCCCTCACAATATCTTCAGAATGCTATATAAAAAAAACTTAACCTCACAACTCCCATGGGAGGTGGTACCTAGCATAAGCCTTCATTTTATAGATGAGTAAACTGAATGCCGAAGTTGAACAGAGAAGTTAAGTGAATTACCCAAAAACAGACAGAAAGCATCAGAACCAGGATTAGAACTCAGGAGTCCCTCAATCCCATTTAAGCCACTACACCACACTGCCACCATTCACAAAAAATGTTAAAGGGCAAAATAAATAACTTACAAACAACATGGGCTATAATCAATTGAGCTGAAACATTGAGCACGTACAGTATGTTTTGTGACTTTCATATCTGTTAGGTTTACTCATCTTGCTTTTTCCATTTTAGATTTTTTTAAATGTATCCATATAATAACATTCCAGCATTATCACGCTGTGTCACTCTGAAGCCTGGTATGTCTACCCTGCGACGTTGTCGACAAAACTTTTGTCTTTCACGGGTACTTAAAAAAGCCCCCCCCCCCCCATGAAAGACAAGAAAGAAAGCGGAGCTGGAAGTATTTTGTTGGCAAAAGTGCCGACAAAATACCTACAATGTCGACACAGCCTTGTCGCTAAAAGCTGTGTAGTGTAGACAAACCCTAGAGAGAATGTCTGTTGAGCTAGTGTGAAGTGATGGAAACAGTTACAAAGATGGTTTACAGTTCTTTTTGTTCAAAATATCACCAGTGTCAATCATCAGTGCAATTCATGGTCTATTACTGTCCAATTTTTAAGGTCTCAGCCATTTTGACTTTACAAATGTCATCCATATGGCATGCAGCTACAGTAGGGCATATTGCTATGCCATGCAAAAATGCCTAGACCATTGTTATACCAGAGGTAACTCAGCAAATCACCACTCTTGCTCTACAACTACTTTGCATGAAACAATGTCATTGGTTGTATGAGAGCGACTACGCAGATGGATAACACTTGGCCCAGCTGCCACACCTGTGTGATAGCACATGCTTTCAGCTACTAGTTTTATATAATGAATACAGATTCAAGACCAAAAAAAGAAACAAGGCCTGATCATGAGGTACCATACATACATCAAAATATAAGCACATACAAAATTGTCATACTAATGATGCCCCAGGAATCCATACTTACTTGATTTAGAATGGCCCTATCTTTCTCTCTCTCTATATATACACACACACATTCCTTTATCTCAGTATATCTCAAGGCACATTCATGCAGCTGCTATCCATACTAAATCCACTGAAGACAGTGGAGTTACTCAAGGGATGAATTTGGCCCATGTTGTTGTAATAAACACATGGTAATCTAATCTAGTAGGGTATTTCAATCGGATAGTGTTATAGCTCTCTTCTTCTAGGTGTGTTGGTCTCTCTTTGCTTGTCACTAGTCTGTCCTTCCCATATCTCCAGTAGATAAATAAAGGTGTGCATATTTATGACCAATGACTAATGCATTGATGTGCTTTTATGTGCATACTTTATTTCAGTTGACAAAATAGGTTTTTCAGATGAGTATGATAAAATTTGAGGCATTAATTACTAACACAGCATTTCAAAATTGCAACTGCCTGTTTGCTGGAGGCAATCCATTTTTCTTGTACATACAAGTAAAAATATCATTTGCCTTTTTCATTACCATCCTCACCATGGTAAGGGTGGACAAGATGACTTTTATACACGAGCTGGTAAATTTATGAAAATTTTGCAAAGTTTTATTGTGCCATCCAGGCTGCCATTAATAAGATGTTTTTCTTCCAGTGATGCAGGTCAATTAATCAATGCCATTTCAAAAGCATTGTTGGTGAAGTGTGGCTACGCTATTTTTCAGCAAAATATAAACATTGAATTCCTGAGATTTAAAGTTTTCTTGACCAGATATTAATGTGGAATCTGAAAACAGGCAAAATTTGGTGTGTATTTTCTCTCAAAGAGGTTTTATATGTGCATCCTGAGGTGCAGTGGTTACCATATTAACTATGTAGGTTTGCAGATTATTCAAGAAACTCTGCAGGTCAACACTAGCTCAGATGGCCTGTGCACAGACAATCAGGACATTGGGGCTAATCAAATTTGTGAAAAATATTTTTGCAAAATTTTGGATATGAGGTCAGTCCAAAACCCATGTAATTGATCAATGTCTTAAAACAATAGTCAGACATTTGTTGTGAATGTTGAATGATTTTTTTGGGTGCTTGCCTAAGATGAAATAAAAACCTATTAAAATATATTTCACGGCAAATCCAAACTTATAAATATGCTGAAGAGTGAGAAAGGCTGCTCCTCTGCTAGATAAGAATGATTGGAAGTGCAGTGGTCCAGGCCTAGTTGCTGTCACAAGTTTAGATTAGTTTGAAAATCATGCCAATTATGTTTGAATTATTTTTCCATTGCCTGGACACGGTTTCCACCCACAATCTGATGTAGGATGAGTCACTTCATAGACACAGAGCCAATAGTTTAGAAGGGTCCTCAAACTGAACATGAGTATTTGTGCTCCAGTTCTCCATCTATATGGACTGCAGGAGGCTTTAGATAGTGTTTCTCTCCGTGCTTAAATGCATCCTGATAGTTTGCCTTTTCATACCACAGAACTGTAGGAATTCACGTAATGCTATTTGAACACACAGCAAGTGTGAGGTATTATTTAGAGGAGCATATAATCTTTAATAGTGTTCCTTTGCCTTATCCTGCATACTGTTTTGTGCATCCTAGCAACACACTGTCACAGCCCATAGTCTAATTTTCATGGTTTCTTTTGCAGAAAATATATTTTGAGGCAGTATTTAGAGTATTGTGTGTTCATTTGCATGAGCTCAGAATAATACCCAGAATACTTTGCTAGCACTGTTGAACCTTTTAGCGACACCAAGTTCATTCTCAGAAAGAATTAAGGAAAATGGAAATAAAAAATTGCCCAATTCTGCTTGTAATCAGCAGCAAACCTCACATTTACTTCAATGGAAATAGGCTTATACCTAAGAAAAGCTAGTGTAGGAAATTAAAATTGAGCCCAATCCTGACTTCAGTGGAAGTTCTGTCTGAGTAAAGACTGCATGATCAGTTATGTTATGTGCGCTCTTCTGCTTTTTTGTTTGAATTACTGGACTTAAAAAATGCAAGCTTGGCTATTTCATCCTTTTTTCTGCTAACAAAAAATTGTATTTCAGTTTATTGCAGATGAGATGAAATATAGATTTTTTTTGCCTTCTCGTATTATTCTCTGGTAGTTCTGATAAGACATACATTCTAACATGTAGAGTGAACTCAAAGTGGCTTATACTCAACTAGTACATTAATTTGTGTACTGCATCAAAAAATAAGTTCAGAAAACATTATAATTACCTGATGAAACACTCAATATCAGGCAGTGCTAGAGTTAAGGTTGCATGCCTCCTTCTGTGTAAGTATTACAATACAGCCTGTAGTAACGTGGACCAATACTATTTGTATTAACTCAGAAAAGGAACCTGAGCTTCATTGTGAATGAACCAAGACTTTGCTCAATGTGCAGCTGAGGTCAAAAAGGCAAACAAGATATTAGTATGCATAAGGAAGGAGTTGGAGAATAATACAGAAAAAAAAATAACACCATTATTACACTTACCCTTTTGGCCCAATTGGCAGTTAGCCAATATTTGGAGTCTCATGGGTTGTTTTGGTTGTGAGGAGAAACTGATGATAGAGTCAGGTATTTCTTTTATGTAATGCTGTTTATTTACAAAGAATGTAGACAAAGTCCTATTTTCCAGAATTCAGTAGGACTCAAATAGGAGGAAGTTTCTTTGCTCACAGTTTCAACCCTATTTTCCAGCCAGTACTTTGCCCAAAAAGCTCTTTCTCTTTGCTTTCTATCAGGTTCTTGGTTCCAGTCCTTCTTTTGCTATCTGCTTGGCTTTTTTGGCTGGTTCTCTCTTTCTGTTCTCTGGCTCCTTCTGTCTGTTTCTGCTCCCAGATACACATACCTCCATCAAACAATACCCAGAAAAAAACCTTCTACCCACATAGCTGAGTTTCTATCCAGGCTTGTTTGAGCTTGTGTTTTGCTTGTAGCTCCTATACTTTTAGCCCTCTTACTCCAAAAAAGAGCTTAACTGCTTCTTACGTTTGTCGTGAATAAAGGACAGCTGTCTCATCCACGAGCTTCAATGAGGTTTTACCCAAAATCCATCATGTGGCTGGTGAGACACAAGCACCTGGGAGACGGCCAACTGGTGAATATTTCTAGGACACTTCTGTCTTATTGCTGGGGGGTGGGGTGGTGGTGAAAAGAAGCACTTACTGTGCTGGGAATTTGCAATTGAGTTTGGTAGGACTCTGGGCTGGCTGCAGTGTTTTGAAATCTAGGCTTGCTTGCTGATTGTCTGGGCTAGATTGCCCTAGAGTTAGTTCAGTTAGAGTCTGCTTTCTAGCAGGGTTCTTTCAAGGGCTCTAGAAGGGCTTTTTGAAGTGAGAGCATCTGGGAGACTAAGGGAGTTAGCCAGATGAGTTCACCAGCAGAGGAAGGTAGGCTTGTTTTTGTTTTCCTTTCCTTAACTTGCAGGTAATCTACAAAGAAGAGCCCACAATGGGATAAAAACAGCATGTCGGCAACACCACTGCTAGCTCTTCCTATGCCAGACAGGTATCCTGACCCTGGAGGTTTCCACCCAGGCCTGGTCTTGACTTGCTGGGAATGTGGCCTGCTGACGAGGAGGCACCACCTGGTGTGTGAGGTGTCTATTCGTGGAGTCCCTCAGGAAGCAGGTAAGAGAGATGCAGGAGGAGGCAGCTGATCTGTGTAGCATCAGGGTGCCCAATTACTTCATCAACAGGATGCACTTGGAAAAATCTGGGACAGAGGACACTAGCCAACTACAGAGTTACCAGAAGAGGAAGGAGAACCAGTTGCTCAGTGGGGAGGAGACTGGTTGTTGGCCACCTTGGGCAGTAGACCGTGCTCCACCCTTCATGCAGGTCTCCCTGCATCATGATCAAGAACCAGTATACTGTACTGCCAATAGGAGGTGAGGAGCAGACCTCAGTGGCTGAGGAGGAGAAGCCACCTGCCCCCAAAACTGGGAGGCTCATAGCCACCACACCCAAAAGGATGAACTATAGGGTATTGGTGGTTGGGGACTCTTTTCTGAGGCAGCTGGAGGCATCCATCTACTGACCTGACATGATGTCCAAAGTTGTGGAAAAGTTGTCGAGGCTCATCTGTCATTGCTAGCCCACATTGCTCATCCACCTGGGCACTAATGATACTGCTAGGTGTGACCCGAGCAGATCAGTGGTGACTACAGGGTCCTGGGAATGAGTTGGGGGCACAAGTTGTGTTCTTGTCCATCCTTCCAGTTAAGGGTAAGAGCCCAGGCAGGTCCATGCGCACCAGGAGAAGAAGGCATGGCTGTGCATATAGTGTCAATGGGAGGGTTTCAGCTTCCTCAACCATGGGATGCTGTTCCAGGAATAAGGTCTGCTGGGAAGAGATGGGGTCCATCTGACCAAGAATCATAGAATCATAGGACTGGAAGGGACCTTGAGAGGTCATCTAGTCCAGTCTCCTGCACTCAAGGCAGGACAGGACTAAATATTATCTAGACCATCCTTGACAGGTATTTGTCTAACCTGCTCTTAACAATCTCTAATGACAGACATTCCACAACCTCCCTAGGCAATTTATTCCAGTGCTTAACTGCCCTGACAGTTAGGAAGTTTTTCCTAATGTCCATCCCAAACCTCCCTTGCTGCAGTTTAAGTCAAATTGCTTTTTGTCCTATCCTCAAAGGTTAAAGAGAACAATTTGTCTCCCTTCTCCTTGTAACAACCTTTTATGTACTTGAAAACTGTTATGTCCCCTTCCAGTCTCCTCTTCAAACCCATTTTTTTTCAATTTTTCCTCACAGGTCATGTTGTCTAGACCTTTAATCATTTTTGTTGCTCTCCTCTGGACTTTCTCCAATTTGTTCACATCTTTCCTGAAATGCGGTGTCCAGAACTGGACACAATACTCCAGTTGGGGCCTAATCAGTGCGGAGCTATGATGGTTAATATTTAAAAAACAATATTTGAAGGACTATAAACCTCATGCTTCATGGTTTAAGCAAATTTTTAACTAGTGGTGATTAAGCTGGAACCTTCACGGGGCAGATTATTCCACATCTATGTACTGTGGCTCTTTTGAACCTTTATTTGGAACATCTGGTGCTGATCACTGTCTGTGACATAATTTTGGAGTAGAGTGATAGCTCAGTGGTTTGAGCATTGGCCTGCTAAACCCAGCGTTGTAAATTCAATCCCTGAGGGGGCCATTTAGGGATCTGGGGGAGGAAAAAAAACCAAAACGGTCAGGGACAGAACTTGGTCATGCTAGTGAAGGCAGGGGACTGGACTCAATGACCTTTCAAGGTCCCTCCCAGCTCTATGAGATAGGTATAGCTCCATATATATATATATATATATATATATATATATATATATATATATATA
>NW_020664393.1:32429537-32433564 GCF_002925995.2 Terrapene triunguis
ATATATATATATATATATATATATATATATATATATATATATATATATATAAATCTGATCCAGTAAGGCAATTCCTATGTTTCTCAATTTACAAGGGTCTGACAGTGGTCTGACCTCATTAGAAGTCCCCTTACTCTGCTGTTCTGATTACCTACACCATCATGGAGGGGAGAGCAGCCTCAGTGGGACTAGAATATCCCCCCTGTGCATGTGGGCAGGTAGTGGGAGGAAAATGGATGGAGCATTAGCTCCATCTCCTAATATACTGGGCAGTGTTGGGGCTCTGGGGGGGACATACTATATGTCAGATATAGGGATGGTGAACATAAACTCCCTCTTGGAACATGGGGAAACCAGGAGGCACATTGTGACTGAGTCACAATCTGCTTCCTTGTCTGTTCCTAGGGCAGCACAGCTACAAGCTGCCACATACATGGGGCTTGTGACAAATCCAAAATTGATTTTGAATGCTGCGTGCCATTCTGGACCTTGAATACTGTGTGCAGTTCTGGTCATCTCAAAAAAGATATATTTGAATTGGAAAAGATACAGAGAAGGGTAACAGAAATGATTGGGGTACAGAACAGTTTCAGTACGAGGGGAGATTAAAAAGACTGGGACTGTTCAGCTTGGAAAAGAGATGACCAAGGGTGGGATATAATAGAGGTCTATAAAATCATGAATGGTGTGGAGAAAGTGAATAAGGAAGTATTATTTATTCCTCCACATAATACAAGAACCAGGGATTACCCAATGAAATTAATAGGCAGCAAGTTTAAAACAAACATAAGGAAGTGCTTCTTCACACAATGCACAGTCAACCTGTGGAATTCATTGCCAGGCGATGTTGTGAAGGCCAAAAGTATAACTGGGTTCACAAAAGAATTAGATAGGTCCATCAATGGCTATTAGCCAAAATGGTCAGGGATGCAACCCCATGGGCTGTGTGTCCCTAAACCTCTGACTACCAGAAGCTGGGACTCGATAAATTGTCCTATTCTCTTCATTCTCTCTGAAGCACCTGGCATTGGCCACTGTCAGAAGACAGAATACTGGGCTAAATGGACCATTGGTCTGACCCAGTGTGGCCATTCTTATGACCCCACAAAATCATATGCATTTTTTTCTACCATTTTAGATACAAATGTGTAGCATTTTCTTCTACCATATAATACTGTGGGCATACCATACAATCAGTGACCATGCAGTTCATTTATTTATAAAATGCATCTTAAAAAACTGCAACTAAAAAACTTCATGATATCACAGTGGATTTTTTGATTATGTGATCATATTAGCCATGTACTCATGTGCAGTACCTTTTCAGCATTGAGCTCTCATTCTAACTAAATTACTACCCATGTGAAAAGTGTGATTTTCAAAAGACTATAACTTAGCCAGATCAAAATTGATTGTCATTAGCACATTCAAATGCACGTTTGCTCAATGAGAGCTATTTTCTTCCCAAATTTCAATGTTCTAGTCCCAGCCATACAGCACTAGCGTTGATGATAAAGTTACATTTAAAAAAAAATGGATAAACATTTATTTTCCACACTCCCCCCAGTCTCAGAAATAGCTCACCTGGGGCAGAGACTGGGCCTGGGCCTGAAAGATAAAATTTCAGAAAGCGAGGCACATCTGAAAGCCAAAGGAATGGAAATGCTTCAGCAATGTTATGTATAGATGTTGCTGCTTAAAATGAAGAAAGGCACATTTAACCAACTGTCATAAAATACATATTTTTAAACACTAAGAGGAATAATCTCCTCACAGTGCTTCACAGTAATTCTAATTATTTATTCATTTCTATATCTTTAATGAATAAACATTCATCCATTCTAATAGGAACTATGTACATTAAGTGTATTGAGATGAGACAAATACTCCTGTTCTTTCTTCCATGATTTTGTTTAAACAATCCGTTTTCTCTGGCAGACAAAGCCTCTGAAGCTGATTACCTTAGCATATTGTACAACGAGAGCAAATGATGGACTGAATCCTACTAATTAGAACAATTAGAAAATTAAATCTTTTTCTTAGATAAACAGTGGTCTTAGGAATTTGCAAACTGTACAGCTGCAAGGCACTCATAAAGCAACCACTGTCATCTACCTTCATCATAATCATGACTAAAAATGAAGTGTGATATGACCTGCAATAAAGAAAATGTGCATGGCATAGAAACAGTTATTTCCACTGGAACCCCACCACCACCCGCAAATCCTAAAATATTCCTGCCTTCAATAAGGAATGGTGACTAAACATATGCTTCTCTCACATTGTAGTGCCCTGGGCAGTTATAGAGGTTCATTGAATAGGTAATGCCCAGGCCAGTATCATTGCTTATGTTAAACCTGATTGGCTATGTACTCTGTTTCTTCCTCTAGCAATTTTTTCAGGGTTCATTGTTTGTCCAAGCATCTGATGGGATGCACACAGACAAAACACACACACTAAGACATTCCATTACATGACATTTCCTCGCGTATTGTCAATGTAGTATTTTTAAATATATGTTTCTTAGCCAAATTCCTGTCTTGGTTTTACCTCTGTTAATCTGAACAACATCCATTGACTTCATTGGAGATACTCAGGAGTAACTTCAGTGTAACAGAGTAGAATTTGGACTTCTGTGTCTATATTTGTCTCATCCTTAACCCTGGGCAGTAAAGGGATTAGAAGTTAACTGTTTATCTGAATTCATTAAAAGTTAAAGTCAAATATGAAAAATACCAGATTGATATCACCAGAAACTGAAATACTTATTTATTGACAAAACAGGTGCAGCAGAAGGTTTCCTTGCAATGCACAAGTTCCTGGCTAAATGTCAAGACAGGTATTCCATCTTCATCCCCCTAGACGCTAGACCTGTCGACTTTGATACTCTAGAGCAGGGGTTCTTAAACTTCATTATACCACAACCCCCTTCTGACAACAAAAATGACTACACAACCCGGGGGGGAGGGTGTGGGGCAGGGCACACGAAGCCTGAGCCTGACTGAGCCCTGCCGCCCCGGAGGAGGGGGGCAAAGCCCAAGCCCCACCACCCCTAGCAGGGGGCCAAAGCTGAAGCCCAAGGGCTTCAGCCCCAGGCAGGGGGCCTATAATCTGAGCCCCCGCCACCCAGGGCTGAAGACCTCAGGCTTCAGCTTCAGCCCTGGGGGGTGGTGGGGTCGGGCTTTGGCCCTGGGCCCCAGCAAGTTTTAAGCCAGGCCTGGCGACCCCATTAAAACGGGGTGGTGACCCACTTTGGGGTCCCGACCCACAGTTTGAGAACCCCTGCTGTAGAGCACTCTGCTCCTTGATGTGCTATCCTCCAGTAGCTTCCATAAATCTCCCTTCTCTTGGGTCTCCTCCTACCTCTTTGGATGCTCTTTCAGTGTCTCTTTTGGTCACTCTCTACCTCTCCACTTCCCCTCTGTTGGAGTCCTTTGGTGTGCCTTTCTTGGCCCTCCCTCCTTTTACACTCTATCCTTGGGTGACCTCATCTGCCGCACAGCACTCTTCTCTAAGCTGCTGACTGTCAAATATACATTCTATACAACATTATGCCCGTCAATTTCACATCTTGGACTATATCTCCAACACTTCAACATGGATGGCTCACCATCTTCTTAAACTCGAGATGGCCCAAACTGAGCTCATAATCTTTTCTTCCAAACCTACATTCTCTGCAGTGGTTGACAACATCACTATTCTCTCACTCTCAGCCATAACTTGGGGATCATCTTCACACGCACCTCCCTCTCTTTCATTCCCCTTTTATCCCAAAGCCAAATTGTTTTTCCATACTCTGATCATCTTATGTTTCCATTACTCCTATCTCCTCTTCATAGCCTTTTTGATACAAAAGTCACTCCCCTCTGGCCCATCCAATATGCTGCAGCGAAAACTGTCTGTGTTCCTCATTGCTTTGACAATGTCACTGCCTCTTTCAAAAAGCAACAGAGGGTCCTGTGGCACCTTTGAGACTAACAGAAGTATTGGGAGCATAAGCTTTCGTGGGTAAGAACCTCACTTCTTC
>NW_020664393.1:32433964-32482256 GCF_002925995.2 Terrapene triunguis
GAAGAAGTGAGGTTCTTACCCACGAAAGCTTATGCTCCCAATACTTCTGTTAGTCTCAAAGGTGCCACAGGACCCTCTGTTGCTTTTTACAGATTCAGACTAACACGGCTACCCCTCTGATACTTGACTGCCTCTTTCAGTTGCTTAGCTGGCTCCCTATTGAACTACACAACAAGTAAAATCTTCTCCTTGCTTTCAAGACCCTCAGCACTCAGTCCTGCCTATGTTTCTGACCTCTCCTTTTGTGTTGTCCTCACTGCCCTCTACTCTGTCCGTGATAAAAGCCTTGATAGCCCTTTAATTTCCATCTCTGTCCTCCTTCCATGCTACTCTTCACACTTCACCAAATCTCCACTTTCACCTCATATAAATATCACTCCTCAAAACTCACTTTTGCAACATTGCCTACAAAAAATGAATGTGTTTACACTTAAAAACAACAACAAAAACATGACAATTGTCAAGATTTACAGTATTAATGACTAAAATGAGTCATTAAATCCATAACCTTAGTCCTTTTCTGGATCCACCATTTTCTGGTTTATGTATTATCTTGACTTCTCTGGGAAGATATTTTTTCAAGAGCTGGGTGGTTTGGGTCCCCAATTTAAAACAACTTTAAATGGGTCTGGTTTTCAAGAGGTGCGGAGCACCCACCCTCTCAAAATCAGGCCCCTTTAAGGTATCTCAGGTTGACATTCAAAATCACGAGTCCCTTTTGAAAATCTTGCCGTAAACTGTTTGAAGCAGGGAGCTGCCGTTTATATGGTTTCAGTGAAGCCCCTGGCAGACTTGTGCGATGCTATAAAATATGTAATAATCCTGTCCTGACGGACTCACATCTAAGAATGAGAAGGCAGCTCAGTTTCCAGACCATTAATTTCTTCTATGCAGTGGTGAGCATATACTGTCAAAGGATGGCGGTACTCTTTGGGCACTCCAGGAGGCATTGTATCTGTTTGTGGAACTCACACTCCCTACTGGGGATGAAAAGACATAATGTAGTCCTGAAGGTCTTTTATTTTCAGCTCTAGCAATATTTCCACAGATTGATAGAAACAAATCCGCTGGATAATGTATTTCTGTATATTCTTCAGAATTTTTTTTTAAAATTAAAAATGTTTCAGACAGCAGGAATGAGCTATAAACCTGGTGAACACCTGCCCTCTGATTTGAATTCAGATAGCCAAACCTATTTTAATTAAGAACAACTAAACTTTGAACAGGCTTCCATTACAAACCAGTGTTCCATCACCACCCACTGGATGCCTTTATTTCCTCAGTACAGCTTAATGTGCATTTATTTGGCAATATGTTTCAGAATGCTGGACTCCCTTCTCTTATCAAAGTATATAACCCTAAATTTCATATTATGATATTCCTTTCTACAGACTAGTGGCCTATATAAATAATAATAAAGTATTCTATAATTTACTGAAGGACACCTAATTCTAATGCCCCTTTATCACTTCTAACTACGTGCCAGCATATAGCATTTAGCATCTTCATACTGCACAGTAGTTTTCTCGCTACACTATTTGCAGTATTTTCTGGGCCTCTTTGTTATGTGAGACACAAATTTCCTCCCACAATATTATCTTATACTGAATTGTGGGAGAGATTCCTACTTGTTGCTCCTCTGGTACTTGTAATAATTTATATACCTTTCCACATTTGGCTTCTGCCCAAATCAGATAATATAAGGCTTAAAAGAATATTGATAAAGAAAACAGCCCTGCTAAACCTGCAATTTCTCAACATCTGTTGCAAAAGAGGGCAGTGTAGTCAGTAATGCACAATAATGTTGACTATGACAGTTAATTTATTCTTTTTTTTACTGTTTTGTAACACTTGGTTGAATAAGGCTTTAGGATTAAACCATCAGGCAATATAGAGTAACTCATCTCAGTTTGTCTGACCTAACTAAACTGTGCTCTTATTCCATTGTAACCAGGGCCGGTTCCAGCATTTCTGCCGCCCCACGCAAAAAAAAAAAAAAAAAGCTGCGATCGGCGGCGGCAGTTCTCAGTGGCAGGTCCTTCGCTCCTAGAGGGAGTGAGGGACCTGCCGCTGCCGAATTGCCGCAGGTGCCACCCCTCTCCCTTGGCCGCCCCAAGCACCTGCTTGTTAAGCTGGTGCCTGGAGCCGGCCCTGATTGTAACCACACTTCAATGCATTTTCCTTTTTCAGAGCAATTTTAATGTTAATTCTTTGTATGGACTGCAATATAGAACAACTATTCCTGGCTGTTACCCGAGTACATGCCAGGATTATACACTGCTTGAAATGTCTAGCAGATTTTTTAAAAGGAGTATGTCTTTTGCATTACTCTGTGGTACCTAATGGTTATTTCTTGTGCTATGATGTTTATGTATGCTTTACAATTTGGTATTTAGCCCTTCCCCCACTTAAGTTACATTTACTGTTTAAACACTAAGCTGGTATCATCAACGTTACCATTACTTCAAATTGCAACTGCTGTATGGCTTCCTTTTAAGGACATCTTTAGGGGCCAAATCTTTCTTGTCTTACATATGTACAAGCCTGTTAAATTTTTAGGAGCAAAATTTCCCTTCTGAAAATGAAAAAGGAAGCTACTCATTTCAGCCATTGTTTTGCACTCAATGAAGATTTAAACAAATGGCAATTGCAAAATGAAAGGCTCTGTGCACTGGCGAATGTGTGAAGGAATGCTGAAACGCATGCATATGTTTTATATTCCCTAACCTTCAGCTTTTTAGACTGTGAGCTCTTCAGGGCTTTTCCACATGTCTGTATAGGGCCTACTACATTTTCAGCACAAATGTGATAAAATAACAAAAAAATGAGGATACAAGATATTTGATGCTTATAGAAGAAATGCTAAAACCCACACATCAGTGCAGAGAGTGTACCACACACTAGCTTTAATTATGATGTGGTTCTACGCTATTTAACATTTTTATCAATGACCTGGCCAAAAACATAAAATCATAACTGATAAAGTTTGCATATGACACCAAGATTGGAAAAGTGGCAAATGGCTCACTGTCAAACTGGGAGGACAGGTCAAATGATATTGATATTACTAAAAAATAATGTTAAAAGTCAAAAAACAATATTTGGAAGAATGAAGATTTCCTACATCTTTGCAGCAAAGTTCTCTATAAACAGGTCACCTATGATTTTTGTAGGTGATGTTAGAGTGATTAGTGTGTTTAAAAAAATTAAAAGAATAAAATTTCATTCTTGATATTGTCAGCACCAATTCCCTTTGGTCTGATAGTAGTAATAATAATTCTGCACCTTTCTGAACTGGCTTTGGGTTACTGCTTTGACTCTCAATAGGCTCCACAGTGCATAAAGATGGAAAGGGTTATCTAGTAATCCATGCAATACATTAATTTACATAATTAATGTTAAATAACTGATATACAAGGTAAAAACCAAGACAATGTCTAATAGTTGAAAAACAGAGTATTAGTGATTGTAAAACTCCACCTATTGGACAGATGGGAGAATTCACTAATCATGCTGTCACTCATTTACTCAGGCCTACTCTGTACTAAAAAGAGTTTGCCAGTATAGCTATACAAGTACCGCCATACCAGCAAACCCTTCTAGTGTAGACATGCTTTTACTGGTATAGCTTATATCAGTTCCCTGAATGAAATACACCATACTGGCAACAGCACTTTTTTGTTGGTATGACTGAATATGGTAGGGCTTTTGCAGGCATAAAAATGTTTCAGAGTAGCAGCCGTGTTAGTCTGTATCCGCATATCTCTCTATCTGTGTTATAGAGGGCGAACAACTTATGAGTTTGCCCTGCATAAGCTTTATGCAGGGTAAAACGGATTTGTCTGGGTTTAGACCCCATTGGGAGTTGGGCATCTGAGTGCTAAAGACAAGCACACTCCTGTAAGCTGTTTTAGGGTAAACTTGCAGTTTTGGGACAAGTGATTCAGACCCTGAGTCTGTGTTGAAGTGGACTGGAGTGTCTAATTCAGCAAGACGGGGTGCTGGAGTCCTGAGCTGGCAGGGAAAACAGAAGCAGGGGTAGTCTTGGCACATCGGGTGGCAGCTCCCAAGGGGGTTTCTGTGATCCAACCCGTCACAGTGTAACACTCCTCCCCCCAGATACCTAACCAACCTTACTATACTGGCAAAAGCTCCCAATATAGACCTGACCTCAGTCTGAAGATAGCATCTGATAGGGTGATGGAGAAGACAAAGATACAGGTAATCTGAAAATGGGAAAGTTGCTGAGACAACTCCTGAAATTTTCAGAGCCTGAGAACATTCGGTACCAATCTGTGCTGTACCACCTCTAAAAGTGGGTTCTGTGTCTTAGAGTACTGTTCCCAATTACACTGGAGAAATCGAAGTACTCAGAGGAATGTCTCTGAGAGAAAGCAGTCATCCTGGGTGACACTTTGCTTTAGAAAATGTCCTCCTGTTTTTATTGCTGTATGTGGCAGTCAGTTGTGTTTGCATATCCATGCTCCAGGACTGCTACATAGCTCCCTGTGGGTGCTATTAATAAATATACTTAAAAGACATCTATCTATACGAGTGTCCTAGGCACTTTCTAATAAATGAAATACATTAATGGCCAAATCTTCAAAAGTGTCCATGACTTTCATAGGTGCTTGCAGCTCCGGATGCACGTGCCCAAGTCAGGAATTACTATTGCATACATGCACCACTTGGGATAGTTGTGCTCTTCAGTCAGGTGGATGAACATTAGAAGATTTGGCCCAGAAAAGACTTAGAGTGTGCAAGTTCAAATATAAAAACAGTCAATGGTGTAAAAGCAAATAAAAATAACATGCCTACGCAAGGGTGACATTCTAACCTAACTAGCAATCTCCCACACTGTTCAGAGCATGTCTATCTATCTATATTTAGGATTTTCATATGTTTTTGATGTGCCTGAAAGTTGCTGGGGTTTTCATATGTTTTTGATGCTCTTGAAAGGTGCTGGAGTGGTGACCCTGGAGACTGAAGTTTGGAGATTTGAAGATAAATACACATTCTCAAAACTTGTACTGCTTGGCCAGCAACAATAAAGAATGGCACTTCCTCCCCCATCCTGAACCTGGAGGGATCTCATCTAGGGGTGATAAGGTAATTCATTGTCTGTGTTCAATTAGTCCTGGTTCTCTTCTAAGACTGCCAAAAGAGGCGATAATTTTGTGATGTGGATGTTTGTCTGCTAGGTGCTGGACTGAGATACTTAATTCATTTGACACAGGCTAAAAGACATCAGATTGTAACAACTTTCGTTCACTTCTGAGACAAGCTTGAATCAGACCATTAGCCTAGAAGTGATAGAATTCATATTCCATTTTTAATCCTCTGAGCTACTGACTGCCCTCTCCAATATATAACTTATTTTCTGTACCATTTAGACTTTTTACAGTATACATCTTTACTGTAGAGAAATGTGTTTGGCATCTCAGATGAAGACACCAGTTTTTATGATAAACTTATCCTCAATTTTTGTACAAAACTCCTATTGACATCAGTGGGAATTCTGTGTATAGAAAAATAGTAGAATATTGCCATTTACCTGTCATTAGGAGTTTGTTAAGCCTTGAATTATTGACCATGGTCTCAGTCAAATTTCCACAAACACTTTCCTGATATTTTTGTGTAAGGCTCGCTTTTGTTGACTATTGTTAGTTATCTTCCCTCCAAGTTATACTGTGGCTGCAGGTTATAAACTGTTTAGATTTTTTTAAAAAGAAAAATGT
The DNA here is from genome assembly GCF_002925995.2 of Terrapene triunguis. Taxonomy (NCBI): domain Eukaryota; kingdom Metazoa; phylum Chordata; order Testudines; family Emydidae; genus Terrapene; species Terrapene triunguis. Next base: position 32,439,703 of record NW_020664393.1, read on the forward strand.
ACAGAATATTGTCAAATACCTATATCTCAATGCATATATTTAGTCAGATAAATTCTGGAAAAAAAAAAAAAAATTCGATGAAATTTTTAGTTTTAGGAAGTTAACATTATTCACAGGAATTTTGTTTTGGTAGCATGTGAGGGTGATAGTAGAAACTTTTGGGATATATTACAATAAACATGATAGTGAAAAAAATGCTCTCCTCAAACCTATATAGAAAACATTCTAAGAACAAATAAAGGCCATACCATTTGGATTTCTTGGACGAGAACATTTGTCAGCCAGGTTTCATAATTCACTTTGTTTTGCAAAAAATTTCCACTGATGTAAAAAGGAAAGAAATATGGTAATAGTAGTAACAATGTGTGTTTGCTTGTACAACCAAGTCCAGTGTGTACAAAAACAAATGAGAAGGTAGCAAGACAAGTTCTGTGACATATCCTGGAGTAGGTGACTAATTATCACATGACATCAGGAAAGATGGAACTATTACTGATGCAATGCGGTTTAGGACATTGCATCCAAGATGGAGAGAGCTGTCCCTCTAGACAGACAGCTGAACTGTTTTTATTTATAGCCAATTTACATTCCTTCTTATCTGAGCTGTAGCAAACTGTTTACCAGTCTTATATAAAGCCATCAAAGTTTAAAATATATCAAGCTGATGAACAGTCTCCTGGTTCACCCTCTCTCTCTCTCTTATTAATCTTTTTAAGAAGAGTTCTTCAAGCTCTCAACCCTGTGGATTTCCTTTAAATTCAAAGAAGACATCTCAAAACACCTTGCACACTTCGATATTTTTTAGTTCTGAATACATAAAGGCTGGCCCTACCTTGACTGCTTTAGCTGTTAGATTAAACAGTTGAAGACGTGATTAGTCACAATCTTCTACCATAAATAGCCATTTATATCTTTGCAAAGTGGGTATAAAGTGCTACCAAATCAGATTTCTCCCTACTCACTCACACTATCGGAAACCCTCTTTACATTAATTCACAAAGTACAAGGTAATGGAGAATCAGGTACTGAATCTACAGGAGAAATATAGGCTGTGATCATAGACATTATCTGTGACTTGGCTCTCTCTCTGTGTTTCATTCATAAAGAGAAGCTGAATTCAGGGTAAGTTGAACAAGCAGAACTTTTTAAAAACCCTGTGAATTGTTCTGTCCCTGTGGCTGAGTAGCTTCCAGCCTAACTTCCCACATTCCCAGGTGTCCTTTCACTAACAGTCCCCCCAAGAAACATGGGCCCTCCAAACCCAGTTTCACTGATCATGATACACTCTAGATCCCCATATCCAGGCTGTGTTCAAAACTTGCTACTTCTTCCTGTACAACATATCTAAGATCCAACCTTTCATCATACACACAGATAAAATTCCTCTTCCAGCCTTCAATATCTCACATCTTGACTTCTCCAATCTCCTCCTCTCAAGGCTCAACAAATCCCAGCTTGTTCCACTCATATGCCTTCAAAATGCAAATATAAAGATTATTTGCCCAGCTTGTCACTTTGACCATGTCACTTGTCTCTTTGCATTCCTACACTGGCTCCCCCTCCTTCACCACCACAACAACTTGTCTTAATTTTTCAAGGCCAGTCACAGCCTATCCCTCCATTACTGATCTCTCATAGACTATTGAGGGATCAGCTCCCCCCTCCACTCTGCCAATGAGGCCAGCCTTCATTGTCTATTTGTTAAATTTTGAAAGAAGCATCTTGGTGCTTTCTCCCATGTTGACCTTCATGCATGGGAGGAGCACCGGTAAACATCCATAAAGCCACCTCATTGTCTCTTTCAAATCCTTCCTTGCAACTCACCTGTGCTACGATGCCACATCTCAACAGTGATTAGGCAGCTGTTGTGCTGTGACTACTGCTTATGATGCCTATAAGTATTGTCTCATTGTTCCCTTGAGCTTTTTCTGTCTGTTTATTGTACCCACATATTGCCTTTCATCTTATACTTAGATTAGAAATCCTTTAGGGTTGGGACCAGCTTTTTGTTCTGTGTTTGGACAGCACCTAGCATAATGGGGTCTTGAAACATGATTGGGACTCATAAGTGTTACTGCAAAACAAATAAATTATATTCAAAACCAAAAACAAACTATATGTAAGAATGTTAAGGTTGCAAAGTCAAGCACTCAAAAGTTAGGAAATGCCACATCTAAGATTGCCTTAATTCAGCCCCCCTGGTACCTATGCATTATTATAAAGTCTTTAATTACACAATTACATTCTATTTTTTCCACAGGACCCTGGCCTAATCCAGTGCTTGATCCTGCTCTATTGTAATCAAAGGGAGTTTTACCATAGAAATCAATGGACACAGGATCAAGGTCAATCAAGCACATTCTCAGGGTATGGCTACGCAGCAAGTGGTAGTGAGTCTCAGAGCCCAGACTACCGCTCTAAAAATAGCTGTGTAGACATCACAGCTCAGGAACTGAGGCTTAGGGATGAGGGGGGCTTCAGAGCCCAAGCCATGACATCTACACAGCTATTTTTAACACTGTAGCATGAGCTGCACGGGCCCCATTCTGTCAACCTGTGTTGAGACTTCTTGTATAGATGTACCTGCAGTGCACAGATTATATGCTGCACATTGAATGGGTAGCTATCTAATACATTTTCACCATTCAGTGTGTTCTGCACTCCTTCCAAGCCCTACACTGAATACAGAATTATTAATTTCCTCATTAACTTTTCTATGATACTCATCACTAAGACTAAAAATTTTTTACTGATATTTTTAGTAAAAGTCACGGACAGGTCACAGGCAATAAAGAAAAATTCACGGAAGCCCATGACCTGTCCATGACTTTTACTAAAAATATCCATGACAAAATGGGGAGCTCAGCTGTGGGGTCCCCACACCACCCATGGTGGCTGGGAGCTCCAGGGTACCCTCACCAGGTGGTGGGGGTACCCTGTAGCTCCCGGCCACCACAGGCAGCAGGGGGACCCTGCTACTTTCCGCCGCCGTGGACTGAAGTCACGGAGGTCACTGGAAGTTCCGCAACTTCTGTGAAAAAATCACAGCCTTACTCATAACCATAGTATCTGAGCACTTGGCAAACATTAATACATTTATGTTTATAGGAGCCCTATGAAAATAGGTGGTGTTATTACCCCATTTTATAGATGGGAAACTGAAGAACAGAAGTTAAGGCCAACATTTTCAAGTATCCACGAATTTTGGGTGCCCAAATTGAGGTACCTAACACCTGATTGTTTAGAGTACTTAGCATTTTTATAGCACATCTATAGCATTTTAGGGCACAGCTCCCATTCACTTTAGTTGCAGCTGTAAGTGCTTAGTGCTTCTATGAATCAGGCCACAAGGACTCAAGTCAGCCACCCAGAAAATGAGGAACGCAATCAGTGGGACTACCTGTGGAAAGTTTCATTTAAGTACATGGAAGCTTTATGTAAGAGGTAAGAATAGAATCCAATTCCCCCAGGATAGCATCCAGCTACCTTAATTAGGAGAGCATCTTTTATCTTTTAGCCATTCCCTGCCTCTGTCACTACACACCTTACAGATTCTGCAGTAAATGAAGCCAGGGTCCTATGAAGAACAGCCTCCTTCACTACATAACCCTGATTCATTTGCTGAACACTATCCATTCTGTGCAGTGACTGAGGCGTGCACAGCACGGGGCCAAATTAAGGTTGCACGGGCAACCTCAGTCTGGCATTTCCTAACTTTAGAGTGCTTGACTTTGCAACCTTAATTTTTGTATTTTGTATTTTGAATTTTCTAAATATTTAAAAAAGCAAACACCCCCACCCCTTGAAATTCCATCATGTTAAACCATATTGATACCCACATGGTTCATCATCAGTGTTGGAAGCTGTAGGTCCTTAGCACAGACCTCTACCACTTGAGTTAACGGGGTAACTGGTAACAGCAGTAGTCTGTTATCCTCCACATGGAAAAGCCACTAGAGGAGAATGAAAGACAAACAAAAACAGTTCCTCAGCCCATTCTGAGCTACAGTTCCAAGGGGTTTCCCCCCTTTGTCTCTCTGTCCTTCATGCTTCAGGGTTTACTGCAGAATTCTCCCTTGCTCTTTTAGCTGAGCACTGCTTCCCAGAGCTTTCACCCCCTTCCCCAGTGGGTTCCCACTGCCTCCCCTCTATGGGACTTTAGCAGTGACTCTCAGGGAACCACTTGTTGCAGCTGCTGCCCTTTCCTTACAGGCAGCCTGGCTCCTTAGAGCCCCAGGTGCTGCCCCACCCTCTTAATTGGCAAAACTGGGAGCACCTCTTCTAGCACAGGGGACCTGAACCTGCCACCGCCATAAAACCCTGTCCATCCCAGCATGCCTTGTGTTGTTCTTCCTCACCTCTCTCTATTTGAGTGAGTCAGGTTTCTTTCTCCTCCATCAAAGTGCCAGGGTGCCTGCAGGTGGATCACTGAGAGCCCAGGAAAGAGTCTTGCTCTCAGTGCTGTCCCTGATGACTGATTGCAGGAAAGGACCTGCTCCACCTCAGTCCCCAGATAGAGCATGCTCTGGGCATGTGGAATCTAATGTGCTGGCCTCTTACAAGCCTATATTGCCCATGTGCAAACAGTGATTTTTTTTCCAGAGATTTATAACTGGGCCAGATTAGGGTAGATTTTCATGTGGGTTGCAAGAAGCACATCCCTGCCATCAAGATGACCCCCTTGTCCAAGTTCAAGTCTCTGCTTCAAAGCCCAGAGGCGCTAGAGTTCATGATGAAAGCAATGTAAAATTTTTTAACATGGGTAAAATAATTTTTTCCCCTTAACCTCACTCTCTGAAGTGGCTGAATGGGATCAGCTGAAACTTAAACAAACACACAGACAAAACCTGAGTCTGAGGCTGACGCCTAGAAGGAAATATTTTACTCCAAAAGGTCAAAGTTTGCCAAAAAAGTTATAAGTAACTGAAAACAGGGTTTTAAAGTGGAAAATATCAAGAAGCCTTGGAGTACTGCTTATAATAAATAATAAGAATAATATATAAAATAATGATAATGCTTCACTAAGTTCCATGCAGATGGACCCCTCCACCTTTACAGAGCCCTTACTGAAGTCAACATGTCTTTGCCAAGGTCCAGTGGACTGCTTGCAGAGAGCTCAGTACAGGATCAGGGTCATTCACTAAGTTGCCAATAGATACATATTATTTATATAATATAAACAGAGACAGAGGCTTTCTTTCTTAGAGTTATTATACTTGACCCTAACATGCCCAGGGGTCATAAACTTCCTCAAATAAGTCCACATGGGCTTGGTCCCCAGTCTCTCTCTTCTTATAACTCTAGTTGTCCAAGTTGTGGAAATGCAACCACCTTTTACAAGAGCAAAGGAGACTGAAGAGAAGGAACATCAGTGACAGGACAGGAAACTATGAAGAATATTGTTGATTCTGATGGCACTTATTTTGTATATATTTTCTGGCTTTTACTGTTGGTACAGTGGAGTGCCTGGTTTTAAATATATAATGTAGAAAAATCAAACTTTTACCACAAGACTACATCTATGCAGTCCTTTAAATCTCATTAGCACATTGGCTTTTCCTTTCCATGCAGAAAGGTGTCCCTTCTTGGTTTGTACATGCCTATATTTAAACTGAAGGCAAAATAAAAATAAATAAAAAAAAATGTTCAAGGAACCAGTGACAGAGAAGACCAAATAACTGAGAATAATATTCTACTCCTAATTATCACCTAGATGACTCAAAGCTAGAAGACCTGCCAGACTGCAGTCACATGGAAAGGAAGGGCCTACACTGGAAAACAGAGAAGTCTAAACTGCTAATTGCTGTTGAGTCCATACAGCTCCAAATGAAACCCTGGGAGAGACATCAAAAAGCAGGCACAGGAGCCAGCAGTGACATAACAGCGAAATGATTGAGAAAGAAATTAAGAAGGCAAAATTAATTTTAGCAAATTTCCTTATTTGCAAATTTCCCCATCCTTAGCTTTACCTCAATGAATTTCTGATCATAATACTTCCATGTTGGTGTAAGTATATTGCTGACAATAGAGTTATTTCTGATTTACACAGGTATAAGTGAGAACAGAATCTGGCCCTTTTTCTCTTAATATGAATGACTGCATACCTATAAGTTATAAGAATCATGCTTTGCAATATCTTGCCTTTGTATTATTCAAGTATTTAGAGAATATGTCAACTAGAAAAATTATTTTAGATACTTTATGTTTCTTATAAGGAATAAAACAGTTTTAAAATTTAAAATATTAACAGAATTGTTTTTAATACCTGATGTAACTTGCAAACAAAAATATATACTTTTATAAATTATAGGCAGGGTCCTTTGAGTTCTGTGATTCTGTGGCTGTGGAATTTGCTTCTGGGTTTACACCTTGTTGAGGAATTGTGCATCTGAAACTCAGCTTTCATTTGAAAACAAATTTGTGTGTCTACCTTTCTGGTTGTGAAGATAGAGTAGAAAACATGAATGAGTGTACATAATACATGCCTACCTGAGTCTGCAGAGGTACAAGTATGAAACAACAGGTAGGAGAAGTCTGAACTTCCCTATTTATCTCTATGAGGGCTTCAGTTGTGGAATCTGGCTTTTTTCCCCAAGGAATTTGCCTTTTTGCTGCAACCAAGCATCTAGCAGGAACAAACCATCCCGAAGTACAGAAAGAATAGCAAATATATGGCAGGCAACCAGCTTGGCTTAACAGTGAAATCTTCAGTGAGCTTAAACTCAAAAAGGAAGCTTACAAGAAGTGGAAATTTGGACAGATGACTAGGGAGGAGTATAAAAATATTGCTAGACCATGCAGGGGTGTAATCAGGAAGGCCAAGGCACAATTGGAGTTGCAGCTAGCAAGGGATGTGAAGGGTGACATGAAGGGTTTCTACAGGTATGTTAGCAACAAGAAGAATGTCAGGGAAAGTGTGGGACCCTTACTGAATGGGGGAGGCAACATAGTGACAGATGATGTGGAAAAAGCTGAAGTACTCAGTGTTTTTTTTGCCTCAGTCTTCACAGACAAGGTCAGCTCCCAGACTGCTGCATTGGGCAGCACAGTATGGGGAGGAGGTGAGCAGCCCTCAGTGGTGAAAGAACAGGTTAAGGACTATTTAGAAAAGCTGGACATGCACAAGTCGTTGGGTCCAGATCTAATGCATCCAAGGGTGCTGAGGGAGTTGGCTGATGCGATTGCAGAGCCATTGGCCATTATCTTTGAAAATTCGTGGCAAACGGGGGAGGTCCCAGATGATTGGAAAAAGGGAAATAAAGTGCCCATATTTAAAAAAGGGAAAAAAGAGAACCTGGGGAGCTACAGACCAGTCAGCCTCACTTCAGTCCCCAGCAAAATCATGGAACAGGTCCTCAAGGAAACCATTTTGAAGCACTTGGAGGAGAGGAAGGTGATCAGGAACAGTTAACATGGATTCACCAAGGGCAAGTCATGCCTGACCAACCTGATTGCCTTCTATGATGAGATAACTGTCTCTGTGGATATGGGGAAAGTGGTGGATGTGATATATCTTCACTTTAGCAAAGCTTTTGCTACGGTCTCCCACAGTATTCTTGCCAGCAAGTTAAAAAAGTATGGATTGGATGAATGGACTATAAAGTGGATAGAAAGCTGGCTAGATTGTCAGGCTCAACGGGTAGTGATCAACGGCTCAATGTCTAGTTGGCAGCCGGTATCAAGCGGAGTGCCTCATGGGTCGGTCCTGGGGCTGGTTTTGTTCAACATCTTTATTAATGATCTGGATGATGGGATTAACTGCACCCTCAGCAAGTTCACAGCTGACACTAAAATGGGGGGAGAGGTAGATACAATGGAGGGTAGGGATAGAGTCCAGAGTGACCTAGAGAAATTGGAGGATTGGGCCAAAAGAAATCTGGAGGATTGGACCAAAAGAAATCTGAGGAGGTTCAACAAGGACAAAGTGCAGAGTTCTGCACTTAGGAAGAATCCCATGCACTGCTACAGGCTGGGGACTGACTGGCTAAGCAGCAGTTCTGCAGAAAAGGACCTGGGGATTACAGTGGACGAGAAGCTGGATATGAGTCAGCAGTGTGCCCTTGTTGCCAAGAAGGCCAATGGCATATTGGGCTGTATTAGTAGGAGCATTGCCAGCAGATTGAGGGAAGTGATTATTCCGCTCTATTTGGCACTGGTGAGGCCACACCTGGAGTATTGCATCCAGTTTTGGTCCCAGAAGGGATATGTACAAATGTACTACAGAAGGGATATGTACAAATTGGAGAGAGTCCAGCGGAGAGCAACAAAAATGATTAGGGGGCTGGGGCACAGGACTTACGAGGAAAGGCTGAGGGAACTGGGTTTTTTAGTTTACAGAAGAGAAGAGTGAGGAGGGGATTTGATAGCAGCCTTTAACTACCTGAAGGGGGGTTCCAAAGAGGATGGAGCTAGGCTGTTTTCAGTGGTGACAGATGACAGAACAAGAAGCAATGGTTTCAAGTTGCAGTGGGGGAGGTCTAGGTTGGATATTAGGAAACACTATTTCACTAAGAGGGTGGTGAAACACTGGAATGGGTTACCTAGGGAGGTGGTGGAATCTCCATCCTTAGAGGTTTTTAAGGTCAGGCTTGACAAAGCCCTGGCTGGGATGATTTAGTTGGTGTTGGTCCTGCTTTGAGCAGGGGGTTGGACTAGATGACCTCCTGAGGTCTCTTCCAACCCTAATATTCTATGATTCTATGTTTTTTTTTTTGGTCTCCCTGCCCTGCTGGGACTTGTCTGCAATTGCATTTTGCTCTCAGGCTTTCCCCACAAGAGGGAGTTAATTGGACTAAAATGCATCTTTCCTACTCTGTTCCATGGAGCCAGGCTGCAGAGGGTCAGAGAGCCAGCTGGCAGCTTGGTAGTGTAGGGAGCCAGCTAAGCTGCCTGGAGAACAGTGCAGGAGCTGATGCCTAGAGAGGTTGACACATGAGCCACAGAAGCTGGTTACAAAGCTCCCCTTTTCCCTAGAGTCTCAGGGGGAATAGTGAGGAAAGGAGCCAAGCCACCAGGATAACTATGTGGTGGGCAAGACCTAGGGAACAGAAAAAGGCCTTCTGGAAAGTGTCACAGAAAATCCATCTGCAAAAATAATCACTGTCTGAAATAATCATACACCAACTTCACCTCATTAAGTACTTGCAACTATGAGCCATAGTTGTGTGTACATTTGTGTGGAATGGGGCGAGGGGGAAGGAATTGTGGGTGGAATCCTGACCCTATAGAAGTTAGTAGGAGTTCTGCCATTGACTTCAATGAAGCCAGGGTTTCACTCAAAGAGTAACTCATGATGATAAAATAAATTAGTGTTGCTGCAGCATTTAGGGGTTGCTACCACGGAATTCAGTTCCATTGTGCCATAGAGTACACAGGGCCCTGCTCATAAGCATTATAATTTGTGATCATATATCATGAGTCTGGCTTAAAATTAATTTAAAGGTGTTTAAAATATTTTATTAGTTTAATATTTTATTATTTCCCCATTCTATTGGGATTTATAAGAACCTTCTCTGAACTGATATTTTGCTGTGTCTGTGGAATTCTCAAACAACACACAACGGGAGGCAATGGGGGAAGCAAGACAAATAAGGTAAAGATTCAGGAAGACGTGTTAAAATGTAACTGAAAATACTTGGAAATATTTTGAAAATTCATGTGCACAGGTTATTCTTTGACTTGTGATTTAAGAAACCAGTGCTTAGTGAGGGAATTTGCAAGCTGACTCACTAATTTTTTAGTATTATTACTAAATAATTCCTTGGCACATTTTAAATTGCTCATATTCATATACACCAACACATAGCCATGCAGAGTCTGTTTCTGACATTGGTGTAAATGAGTAAATCCACTGAAGTCACTGTAGTTACACTGATGTCAAACCATTATAAGTGAGCTCAGACTTCAATCCTCTGCTGCAGCTAGCTGTGTTTATTGTCATCTTAGCATGGGTTTGATTCTGCTTAACATCTATTTTCTTTTAATTTTCTCTTTAATTCCTCTAGTAAATACATTTTGACGTTTTTAAGTTAATTGGAATTACTGACTGTAACAGAGGATAATGACAGTCTGGCACCCCTGGAGACAAAGTACATATCTTCTGACCTAGAAAAGATAGCAAAATCTGGATTTTCATTCAAAGGCATGGGAACTGCAGGTTCCATCATCAAAAAGGAATTGTTAAGATCAGAAGTATGGAGAGGCATGGAAACAGTTAAACTGGCTCCAGTTTATGTATTTTCTTTACTTTTGCCCTTTAAACATTTTACTGATTTTTTTGTTTATTTTTAAAGATGACTTTGTGGTGGAAATTGAGTTTACAGACTGATTTCAGTGACATTTCACTGAAGTTACTCTAGAGGGGCTTCTGTGTAAAGGAGATAAAAATCTGGCCTCATATGTTTCCAGATTTTCCACACTGACCTATCCTAGAAATAAGCCATTTGATCTTTACAAAAATTAGAATCTGTCAGCTTGGAGAAAGCTGCTTTCCCTCCCCCCCCATGCCAAATTTCATACAACTTTGGACAGAAAAGTATATTTTTATAATGAAGGTAAGAATTTATTGGATAGTAAATTATTTGTTACCCTCCAATGATGTGCTGGAGCCTGACAACGATTATACTTTCACTGTCAATTCAATTAGCTCCTACTTCTAGATGTTAGCTTAATTATTTGTGGGGTTTTAATTAGAAGGCACTTGATGTCAGTGCAAGTTTTGCCATTGATTTCAGTGAGAACATTCTCAGGTCCAAGATACCACAATTCTTAGAATAAATAATAATGAGTAGAACTTTCAGAAATGCAATCCCTCAAATCATACATAGTTATTTTTTAGCCTTCAGGACATTTAGAGCAAATATAAACATGATATAAGCAGGAACAAATTCACTGAAGTCAAGGGAGTTGCACCTGTTTACACTAGGAGTCTGATACTATAATTGAAATCAAAAGGCAGATGAGGAAAATTATCTATGCAGTAGAATAAGGAGAAAAAAGCTGAAATGTAACAAGCTTTTTTTTAGTTAGGTTATAGTGTGTAGAGAATAGAAGGTCACAGCAATCAGGAGGGAATAAGCAAAAGTTAATATCATTCAGGGCTATCCATAAACCATGAATTTACAGCAAAATAGCTATCTGGGTGACAATTACTTATTTGCACCCTCAGTTTACATGCCTAGCTTTGAACATTTGACATTTGGAAGCTAAAGTTAAAAGGCAAGTATGAAGGCAAAATTGAAAAGCGAAGTGCCTCATCAGGACAGAGGTAGCATTCCACGTAGAGTAGGAGAATACTGCCCACCCCCGCAACAGTACAGAGTTATGGAGATGGGACAGAGTGGAGGAACTGCCAGGAAGCAGCTACCACCACTCCTTCCAGTGACCACCACTCACTTGTTAATGTCACCACTTTAACAGACCAAACTGGGCTTTAGTTTCTTCTGCTACTCTGATCCCAAAGGAGAGTTCTAATTCCCTTGTCCTCAGGATTTCAGCATATGCCCCAGTATGGATTGGGGGAGGGAAAGGGTGGCAGTTCTCTTCTGAGCTCCACCCACACAATAAACTCCATTGTCAAAATTAAGCACCATTCACAGTAGATTGTACAGAAGTTCAGAATGTGACCATATGTTTCCTGAGCTCCTCTGAGCTACTTGAGCTTGGCTCCCCATCACTGGGGTCTGAATATGTTCACAGACTCTGTCAATGGTACTTTCCAAAGGCCACCCATTTGGGATACCAAAATGAGCCATCACTCACAGTACATTGTGTACATCTGTGACTTTCCCTTACACAAGATATGGAATAGTTCACATTACCATTTAAATGATCATTACTGGACATTGAGTTGCATCTCATTGAGATGAATGGTGCAGTTCATAACTTCCAGAGCTATTGCTTTAGACCCTCGGCAGACTTCATTGCATTGGTTATACACCATTCACTTTTTTTTGTTTGGAACCACAACAACTAGAAACTTTGATAGACATGCTAGTAGGCCATACTGCCACACACTGGCCCAATCTGACCCTGCTTTTCCATACCACATTCTAACTGTTGAGCAGCAGTAAATATCAGAGTCTCCTACCTGCTCATGCTCTGTGACTCAGCCTTTCCATGCATATAAGCTTCAGTCCCTCTCACTCTCTGCAGCCATATGAGCCAATGTTTATATGTCTGAAAACATAAAATAAATGGCCTCTAGCAAAAACTGCTTATCAACTAGGACTGAGGAACTGCAGTCTCTTTAGCTATGTAATGTGTATACCTTGGCAAAGTTCTAGTTAAAGCAATGAAACCAACTTAAAAATGATTGCTTCTGTTCAGAAGAATCCTTTGCCACACCTCCCAGGGTCTAGTTGGGACAGTCTAGTGAGGAAGTCAATGAGAAATGAAAGGCTCTTCTTTCCAGGGTTAGGCGTAGTTCAACCTTATCCTAATTCCCAGAACTGTCAAAATATACACATCATAGGACCATCTGTTTCTTCAAGACTTCTTAACACATTTCTCTTTCATTGGCTTCCCTCACCAGCAGACCCTGCCACTCAATGGGTGGCATGGTCTAACTTATGTTTCCTCGCCACATCCCCACTCCGAAGCTGGCATGAATAGCAGACTTGCCTCCACTCTCGTTGCCTTTTTATATCCCAGCTAGTTCCTGAGAGCCGTCCTCAGACCCCACCAGGACACACAAGCTGTCCAGCCCCCACCTCCTTCCCTCTGCAGGATTAAAGCAGCCCCAGCAGACGGAGCCTCATTCCCTTCTGAAGTCCTGTATGGGGCAGAAAGAGTTGAATCTGCGCTCATTCATACACTCTTTGATGGAATTAACTACAGGAGAGCACAGAACATAAATATACACCCCAAATACTCACATGATAGAGCTGAAGAAAACCAGCAGAGAAAATGAAGAGTAACTGGTAAGAGAGCAAGTGGCATTTGTAAGCAATCAGTAATTAATAGATGACAGAGAAAGTGATTAATTGGTAGCATTTAAAACTGTCTTTGCCTGCTGTCTTCCCTATTTTTTTATTTTTATGACAGTTTTAAAAGTAAGAAATGGAAACTGAGATAACATCATAGGCACATTTTGTTGCACTGATAAAGACAAAAAGCTTAACTCTAAAAGGGTTTGCTTGGCAAGTGTTAGCAATCCCTAACTCATGTATTTATTTAATATGTCTGACCATGAGCTGAAACGGGATCACATGATATATCAGAAGCTGTAAATTCATGTTTGAGTTTTCTTTCTGTTCACAGGCAAGCTCCTGTTTTCTTGTACATGTGGAGTTTTCTGTGGGCTCTGGTGTCAGCCAACGTCCAGCAGCAAACAAGTAAGGGTCTATCCTTTATCTGTGTTTCATTTCACTGGTATTTTGATAATCAAAAGAGTTACTCAAAAGAGTTTGATCATCAAAAGAGTTTTAGTCGCAGCTAAAACCCCTCACTAGCTAGACATCACTTAGACATGGAACTAAAAATGTGTGTGAGAGAGTGAAAGCAAGAAGGAGAATTTAGAGAGAGCGATGTCTTTCACAGACTGGTATTTTAAATCTACCATTTGGGGTACACTCTCCATCTTCCTGTCGTTGTCTGATTGTTCTTGTTTATCTTCTTGCCATCTAAACAGACCAGAGAGTAAATACATTTCTAAGGTGAGGATCACAATCTGGAAATGGATACTAAGGACTGGGTGCAATAAAAAAAAAAATCCCTCTAGTTAAAGGTTTTTCTGGTAGATGTGGCAACAAACTGGATCCACTATATTAGCGGACCATCAAGCATAAATGACTGGATGTCAGCCGCATATCTGTTTCAATGACATAAAATAAGCCATTTCTAAGGTGTAAAATGTCAACCTGACGTTTTTTTTTACGTCTATGTTGTGAGAAGGAAACCCACATTTATGGTTGAGTCCTTTCAGCAGACAAGAGGCTCTCTGTGGGTTGGGAAGGTAGCTCCTTCCAACTTGCATGCACCTTTCTTCCCCATCCAAACTTTAGTAACATTTTCCAGTTTGACTAGATGTTAGGCTTGGGTAGAGCTCTTTCCAGCAAATGTTTATTTTGCCTTTTTACTTCTTTAAGATAGGGGGACTGTTTTTTTTTCCAGTGCTCGCAGCAATACTTTTAAACAGACAGTATTTAGAAAGCAAGACACGTATTTGGTTTTCCAAGGAAATTTCTTTTACACTCTTGTTCATGTCAATAAAGAGTCAATAAAGAGAGCCTGCAAGTCTCTTTGGCCCCAACCTTATGCTTCACCAAGGCTTGTTATTTGATCAAACATGGCAAGGATGTGGGTGGGAACACCTGGAATATCAAAGAAGGAGTGGATGCCAACAACTTCCTTTCTCAACAGCCACTTCAGCTAGTGTGAGGATTGCTTTGAGTTAGGGAGGCAGTAGATTGAGCTAACTAGTATTTTTAAAAACTGCTTAAACCACCAAAGGTTCTGGACTAACCCTCCATATAGTGCAAGATACATGGGACAGCTGCAATTCACAAACAGTGCTGAGGAAGGGAGAATTACAACCCTTTTCTAATTTAAACACTTAAACAAAAAATGTACAAATAAATCAGCCATCAAATTATTCTGTTAAATTTGGAGACTTCTAAAAGCAGATGCTCATCTGCTTCAGTGGGTCCAGTATATGGCCATTATTCTCATATTACTTTATTTAATACATATTAATTCCCTTAGCTGGGCAATTTCCATCCTGTCATGAAGAAGGATCTTTTCTTTGCAGGGTTCCCAGTCACCTTCAGCTCTAACCAAAAGACTGACCTCTGCCCACCAATCAGGACTGGCGAAGATGACTTGCCAGGTAAGTAAAAACTTTGCAGGAAAAAACTGCTGTTTAGACATTGCAATCAGGGTATGTTCAGCTCTGTGATTCTTCAATGCTCACTTAAAAATAAAGAAATAATGTCTAGCTGTGCATGTTTGTTCTTGTAGGTTACGACCTGATTTCTCAGTTCGAGCTAGATAAAGCTGCCTCCCGAGGAGTCATCCAGAGAGTGGTGGGCTCCACAGCTTTACAAGTGGCTTATAAATTAGGCACAAACGTAGACTTCAGGATCCCAACCAGGTAACACATTTAGTTGTTTTACTTTAAAAGTCTGTTTTAGCATATTGTCCCCCTGAAAGTTTGACCCCCTCCCTAAATAACTAGTTCTTCAGCTGGGGTTGGCAAAGCTCTTGGAATGGATACAATGTATCCAGTGCCTCCCCCCCCCTTTTGTTTTTGGGTGATGTCACTAGACTAGATTGACTAGACAGTAATAACTAGAGGGAGCTCTCCCCACTTCCTTCCCCTACCAGTAGTGCTGCTCCGGGGGCTGGAATTTTCCAGCTAGAAAGGGTGTAACCTCCAGGAACTGATGCCAGTAGCTGGAGAGGGCTATGCGGAAAGGCTAGGGAGGCATAATGGGAAGGTGGGACTTGGTGGGTGCAGAGGGGCAGGGAGAAGATCCTTTCAGTGGGGATGCCTCACAGATGGCTTTGCCAGGGAGGAAGAAGAGAAGGGATCTTTTTGCCAGTGTGATAGTCACAGGGGAAAGGTAAGGAGGAGGAGAATGGATTGTATGGTGGTTTATTTTAGTCCTTTGGGAAGAGAGTGCACACATGCTCCCAGTTCAGTATCAGTCACATGACCTAGAAAAGTTAAAAACCTTTCCCCCACGTGTCACAGATTGCTACAGAAGACAGTATTTTGGAATCTAATCGTATTTACATTCTATGGGCCAGATCCTTGGTTCCAGGTGAGCTCTGGTTAGCGCAGGACCAGAGGGGGTTACAGGATTAAGAAGCCTTACCCAAACTTGGGAGAAACTGGGGGCTGGTTCAGCTCCTGATGTAAGTTAGAACAGCTTCACTTATCCTGGCTGATGATGCCCCTCAATGGACCATTATTTAGCTGGGGATCACCGGAAAGCAAAGTGCTGCTGCTATGCCTCAGCTGGTCCTCTCGCACCCCTTCCTGCCACCAGTACATCGTGGCTGCTTTGTGCTTAATTAGTAGGCTAAAGTTAGACTCCAGCATAACTGACTGGTTAAACTGGGTTTATGGTTGCTTTGCATTACTGCAATAACACAAAGCAGCTGGAGACTCTGGGTCCTGATACCTTATGACCATAAGAGAAATGGGAAGTTAATGCCATTAAAAAGGGGGAGATTCTCAGCTTTTCAATGTGATACCCAGTTCTTGTTTCTAGACTTGGAATAGCCTGAGATATAAATTAAAATGTCGCAACTCTGAAGTCTGATCAAAAAGCTATTTTAGGTCATTCATAGAGGTGATTTATTGGAACATATGGTAACTGAGCACCTGTCTTCACTGCACTGTTAGCTCATGCTGTAACTTGAGTATTGTCCCTAACCTGACTCCTGTCCACATACCAAAATCTCTAGCTTGATTTAGGTGGTGCTTTAAGCTCTAGTTAGTTGGCCTGTCAGTGGGTTTGGGTTGAAGCGTGAGTGCAGCTGATGCTCGAGTTAGGAGCACAGTGGGAATGCAACTACTCTATGTTGCTAATCCAATCACTCAGTGCGGCGCAAGTGTACTTTTGCAGTGTGGCCACTTTAACTTGAGTGTAGATAACTCGAGCTAACACTGCAGTGGAGTCAAGCCCTAAGGCAACACGTAGTCCAAGTAAAAATTCTTAAAAACTCTCTAAAACATTTATCTAATAGATTTTCTGTGAATGGGTGGTATACACAACACATGGTGGTTAGGTGTGGTTTATGGGTTTTATTGGCATGAGTTTTGGTTGGCTGAATTACTCAAGAGCATTAAAGTAGTGAGAGAGCTATGGATGCCACCCCACAGAGCCTGAAACTTCTTTGATGTGACCTGCATAACTCGGGCTTTGTCACTATGACTTAGGTAGGCATCCCATATTCCTTCTAATAAACCTTTAGACTGCACCACACTAGCACTTATTCATATGTAATATTTTAATACGAGTCTTTGAAACAGCAGCCAACCCATTACAGCTTAGGTCCAGGAAGTGTGTGTTCTCCTGCACTCTCCTTTTCCTGTAAGCCATCTGTTTTTGGGTCCCATTGAAGGACTGGCAGTGGCATTGCTAGGTGATGACTGAACTCCAGGCCACCTGGTGGCTATAACGTGTTACAGCCAGGCTGTTCACTTAGGGTATGTCTTCACTGCCTGTCAGATCTGTGGGCAGCGATTGATCCAGCGGGGATTGATTTATCGTGTCTAGTCTAGCTGAAGTTGCGTAACTTAGATCGATCCCCGCCAGTGTAGACCAGGGCTTAGATGCTGAAATAGAATTTTGTATAGAGCCGTAAGCATCCTCCATAAATTTAGTGGTTTCAGGGGGCTTGTTTCTGCACTATATTGTGCTGTGCGTAGGCAGATGCAGCTGTGTAAGTTGCACTCAGCACCTCTGAGGTGATTGACTCCCATGCAAAGCATAATTGTAGTTATGCTGCTGGCTGTGTGAGCCAAAGCCCAAACTCCAAAAGGGCACAGTTAAGTCAAAAGAGGGAAGTGATTAGGATCAATCTTACATTGCACTTGTTCTCCAGCTGGGAGTAAGTGGCTCGAGTAAAACACAGCAACCATGAGGCAGCCTTACCACCTCTACAATACTATGCTCTGTATCTGCTCTTCTACTGATGTCCATCTTTGTATTGCCATTACTGTGCTGCCCCTTAGCATGTCAACCATGGAAACTGCAACATTTGCCTTATTTAATATGGAGGATCACCGTCACAGTACACATTTTCCTGGGTGTGGGAATCTCTGAGGACCTGTGCAGGACATAGATGTGGGGAGGGATATTATCAGTGGATAGGGTCTGATCCTCAATAGCCAGCCAGTGCTTGTCAGGAATGAGCAATGGTAATTTTGCAGGCTAACTGTGAGGGCTTTATTAGAGGGGTTTTCTTCTACACATTTATTCAGCATTTGCCTTAGGGACAGCTTGTGCCTTTTTTCACAGAGATCCTTTAAAACCAATTAATTTATATCCTAGATCCTTTTTACCATTATGGTACTTGCTAAGTTCTCTAGCTTCATATTTCAGGGATGCTGCAGAGACAAGAGAATGAACCAGGGTGCATGTGTGTGGTTGTTTGCAAGGTCTGATTTTTAACTCCCCCCATAACCCAAATAAGTTTCTACGAACTCGTGTTCATTTCTGGTGTAAAATCTACTGGAGAATTGGTGGTGTCACTTAGTACCAGAATTGCCTATGGAACTGCAGTTGTGATGCTCACTTTACACATGCAACCCAGACTCAAGTCCAATACAGTGAATCTTTCACTTCTCAATTCACCCCTAGTATCTGGTAAAAGTACCTAATATTCGTAAGTTACAGTATAAAAGGAACATCCCTTTACATATGCTCGGGGTTCTGCTGATTGCCATATTTGGGGTCGGGAAGGAATTTTCCTCCAGGGTAGATTGGCAGTGGCCCTGGAGGTTTTTCGCCTTCCTCCGCAGCATAGGGCAGGGGTCGCAAGCTGGAGGATTCTCTACAACTTGAAGTCTTTAGATCACGATCTGGAGACTTCAACAGCAGAGTTAAGGGAAAGTGGGGGGGGTCAGCTTTTGTGGCCTGCATCATGCGGGAGGTCAGACTAGATGACCATATTGGTCCCTTCTGACCTTAAAGTCTATGAGTCTATGAGTCTATTGTAATTGAGTGATAAGAGACCCCCCTTTTTTTACATGCAGGCTTTTGAAAAAAAATCATACTAGCAAAGTATTTATGGCATGTAAGCAAGGATGAGGTCTGGTCATTCTAATACATTGTATTAGACCATTCAGTGTCCCCAAAGTGCACCCACAAATATTGGAGATTGGAATTATATTGAGTGGTGTCCCAGTACCCAAATACTATAATTCTGCAAACTGCACGCCTGGGTTCTCAGATTAAATTTTCCCTAGGGTAGAATCCAAAGTGCTTGAAAAATTTCTAGTGCAAATAGTACAACGTTTATTTACAAGGGTCTGGTGAGCTCCCTTTAATGGGTGAAATGCCAACTAAATTACATTAATAAGATGTAAGGCAACAAAAGGAGCTTTGTAAATTTCTATATAGAGATTTGTATCACCTGCAGAGGACTCTCAGAAGCTGTTTTCACTGTTACTCCCTTCAAAGACTGTCTGAGAATAACATTTGTTTGTGAAAAAGGGCTCCTTTGAAGGTCCTGCTGCTCTGAGCCAGGCCATAAATGGTCTTCTACTGCCTTTTCTTTTTATCTTGAGTATCAAACCTGTATGCAACCATACCACTGATGTTGATGTCACACTGTAATAGAAGGGATAAAAAGCAGTAACCTACCAACAAGGGATTAATTTATCTAAGGATATGTTATCTAAAAGGGCAATGGAGCCCACCTAAGGAAACAGATCTTAAAGAAACAGATTTATACGGCAAATCAAAAACAAGGATAAGTTAACCTTTTGAATGCTCAGTTTCTGCCACCCTTACACAAAGTGATTAGTGCCTTGCACCACAAGTAGTCCCACTGAAATTAATGGGCTAGTCAAGGGGTATTCAAAATGAATAAGGGTAGTAGAAACTGGTCCTAAACAATTAAAGGAATCTTTCTGGTGTGCACTAGAGTTATGGGTTTAATAACTCTCATGTCCCACTGAAACATTCTTTTAAAAGAAAGTGGTAATGTTAAAAAAGTTTGCTAAAGGTGAACTGCAAAAGAGTATACAGAAAGAAAACCACCTTTAAAAAACTGTTTATGAACTCAGATCAGTAACAAAATATCAGCCTGATCCTGCATTCCTTGCACACTCATAACTGTTAGTGGTATTTCTGGGTACATGCGGAAAGCAGGATTAGGCTCTATATAGAGAGTTAAGAATTATAAATACATAAAGGTTGAAATTCTGCTCTGATACACATCCTTCGCAGCCCCACAGTAGAGGAGGGGGTAAGTCAGGTCAGAATTGGCCTATACTCTTAATATATATTTGCAAGTTAGCTTTTCTTTCACTCCTCTGCCAAATTCTAAATCCAAAATGTCTTGATTTCTCCCCTCCATATGTTAGGGCTATCAGAAGCACGTATAGGAGTGCAGTTTCATACTTGAAGTGCTTGTGTCACCGACAGTGGTCATAGGGGAAACACGGAACCTGGTTCTCCAGACTTTGAAGGGAGATGAAGAATTATCTGCAAATATTTTGTTTAAAATATTAATATATTTTTACCATAGTTTCTAATTTTGCCTTAGTCAATATGATAGAGTCTGGGCCAAATTCTGTACTCAGTTACACTGATGTCAACGAAGCCTGTGGAATTACTCTGCATTTATACCAGTATAACTGAGATGAGAATCTGTCTGCTCACCATTCAGTAGAGTTATGCATGTAAAACATGCACAGAAATAGGTAATCTCCTTCTCTAAACATTTCTTGTTTTTGGTTCTGCCAAGTTTAGCAGCTGCTCTGTGAGAATGCAGTTCATAGGTTTTCTGATAGCAGGGTTGAGTTATTAAATATGAATATTTAGCTATGTTTATGTAAAGTCATTGTCTTTTCCTTTACTGTTACATATATCTTTCTATTCATTTTGTTTTCTCTTAAAGGAAACAGTAGATCTGATCAGGCAATCAATTCCCTTCTTTCTATCCGGCTTCCAAAAGTTACAATATTTCTTTATTTTAATTTTTTAAGGCAGAGGAGGGGCTGTCTGAGATTCTCTCATTATTTCCCCTGATGCCAGATTCTGCCCCCACCTTCCTCAGAGACCCCATGATGTGGAAGCATTCGCTGTAGCTGAGTGGCATATGGGTTCTTATGGGGTGATTAAACTTGATGCAGAGAAAGAGGAAGCCAATTGATAGATTTGAATTGAGGGGTAATATGATCACAGCAGCAGGAGAAAAAGATGATTTAGTGGCAACATCTTGGATAGACAAGTGGTAAGGATAGGTCAGATCCAAGGAGTCCAGAGAGATGACGGTTGCAGTAGTTAGAGAGAAAGGCCTATGGATGAACTTAGGATTTAGCAGTAGGGATAGAGAGAAGTATACATTTAAGAGATATTATAGAGGAAGAAGTCCACTGAAAGCAGTGAAGGAGTCCCATTGTGGGGGAGGAGGGGAGGAAAGAGGGTATGAAAACAACCCTGAGGCTATGAAGCTAAGTGATAGGGAAGACAGTGGATTTGTCACTACTTGTAAGGAAGGGAAGGAACAGAGAGGGGTTAGGAGGAGAGATGGAAAAAAATCAGATTTTGACATTTTGTGTTAGCGGTGGCAACATAAAAACCAAACCAAAAGGATTCGAACAATAAGATTTAAGCAAAATCCTATTCTGCAAGACACATACACATGAACATCTCCATAATCAGTTCCAAATCCCACTCTACAGGTTTATCCATATATAGGTACATCCCCAGTTACATATGTACATTCTCCTCAGTATATACAGGCAATTCATAGTCTGCACAGACATACCATCCACCATATAGTACTCCTGGGGGAATTCTGTTCCAAAAAATTAAAAATTCTGTGCACAAATATTTCAAAATTCTGCATATTTTATTTGTCAAAATAACACTATATAATCACACCAGTTTCAATTATTTTGGTAATTTATTTCAAAACACCTGCCACGACTATGTCTGTAACAAAAAGAGACAACAAAAAACTTCCCCCAGGAGTAGAGAGTTAAAAAAAAACCACCTTAGACAACCCTGTTCCTATTTCTCTGCCCCCCCCGCCTCCAGAGTCTAGCCCAGCCCCGCCCCAGCCAGACAATCACACCCCCACCCTGCAGAGCCCAGCTGCAAGGCGCCCCCCCCACCCAGATAATCACCCCCCATCCTTCCCAGAGCCTAGCTGTGGGGCATCCCCTAGCCCAGACAGTCACACCTGCTACCCCACAGAGCCCAGAGAAACAGACTGATGCTGGGTCCCGGGCTTGAATGGAGTTTCCTATGTGCCGCCTCCTTCCTTCAGTATGTGCTGGGAATCACAGCTGCCGGGAAAACCTCCAGCTCCCCCTCCCCGCAGCAGTGTCTTCTATTTGTGAGCTGGGCACTGTCAGGTCCAGCAGTGCCAGCAGCTCTGCAGCACCATTTCTGCAGGGACTAAGGAAATTCTGTGCAGAACATTGCAGAACTACTAACTGCAGTCTGTAACCTACATTTAAATCAGCTTTTGTACCAAATGACTGGAGGATAACTAATGTGACACCAATTTTTAAAAAGGGCTCAAGAGGTGATCCCGGCAATTATAGGCCGGTAAGCCTGACTTCAGTACCAGGCAAACTGGTTGAAACTATAGTAAATAACAAAATTGTCAGACACATAGATGAACATAATTTGTTGGGGAAGAGTCAACATGGGATGACTAAGGGGGGATATGAAAGCGGTCTATAAAATCATGACCGATGTGGAGAAAGTAAATAAGGAAGTGTTATTTACTCCTTCACATAAACAAGAACTAGGGGTCACCAAATGAAATTAATAGGCAGCAAGTTTAAAACAAACAAAAGGAAGTATTTCTTCACACAACGCACAGTCAACCTGTGGAACTCTTTGCCAGAGGATGTTGTGAAGGCCAAGACAATAACAGGGTTCAAAAAAGAACTAGATAAATTCATGGAGGATAGGTCCATCAATAGCTATTAGCCAGGATGGGGAGGGATGTTGTCCCTAGCCTCTGTTTGTCAGAAACCGGGAATGAGCGTTATGTTCTTAACCTGAATTCTGCATTGCACAGTGGCACAGAGTCCCCCAGGAGTAATATAGGTGAAGGTACAACCACTGATTTCGTACCCCTATCAGAAGTACAAGAGTTAAGGTTATGCTACAGCAAATCTCACCCCCTGCATTCCATCTCCCAACACACCATCTTTTCCTGCTACCCAGGTAGTAGCAGGCGTGGGGTTCACAGTATAAGGAGGAGAAGCAGTGGCAGCACTAGGTTAATATTTTAGGTAGAGTCTATACCTGGACACTCCTCTGTGACTGCAGTCTAGTCACGTTCCTTCCTGCTGGTGCTTTGGAGCCCCCTACTGGAATGTGACTACACAATCTGAGGCACTTAAAGGCTCTATTGTTTATAGTGCAGCTGTTAATCTGGAAGGACTAGTTTATTATATTAATTAAACTGTGCTCTGAGATAATTTATTCTAAGACTATTTTCTCATTTTTCTGCATAGGCCAGTCTAGTGGCTGAATTGCCATTAGTGAAGGGCTAGTAAACCCTACAAAGCCAAGGCAGATTGCTTCTTTGGGTAGCCTACTTGTTCTCTGGAAATTGTTTTTATGTGTTGTCCTGATAGTGTAGCCTGGCACATCCCCATGCCTAATCAGACTTAGTGAAACATATTTCTCTTTTTATAAGAATTTTAAATGTGGACAGATAAGAAAAAAACTACCTAATCAAAAGGTTTATGAGAGTATAATACCAGTATCTGTAGCAAGTTTAAATAGCATAATCTTTAATTATCTGGTGAGATGCATTGACGCAGCTTTCTAGAAAGAAGCAAACTTCAGTGTATTTTAGATTGCAATGTTGCAAGAAACATTAGACTGTTCTGTGTTTCCAAATTGCATATTTTAAAGAGTACATAGTAAAATAATGCAAATAATAAAAAGCAGAGGGATTAGCTATTTCATAATAGTAAATCTGTTTTCTAGTGCATGTAGCACTGAAATTGAATACCACAGAATACAATCAATTTTTAAGTGTGAGTTCTTACCTTTTATATAATTTTCAAACAAGTAACCTACTTCTGCTAAAGCAATTGCTAATATATAATAAATGGTTATCGTTGGATAGATCAACAAAATGTATTTGAAAAAACAATCATGGAAATTTAGAAATGAAACAGTTCTGCATTGATTAGAAAGAGCATTATAATATCACAACAGATTTAAAAAACCAGGATTGACTGGTTGGTTTGATAGGCCATAGGTGCACAGGACTATTATAGAAGACCTTGATTTAATTCATAATATCGGCCTCTGATTGTTTGAGCCATCATGGGCAGAGAGCTTGGCATGAACATTATGTAATGTAGGAAGAGCCCACACTGATGAAGCACAGTTCCTTTTGCCAAATGAGGAGCAACACGAATGTCTCAAAAAGGGTTCCCCTCAAGTTCTCCTCAGCGGAAGGATAGTAGCTGTAGTATGGTTCCTTTGAGTGATGGACTCTTATTTCTCTCAGAGATGACAGTCATAGAGGACTCCCCCCCCAAAAACCAATCTACTGTGCTTGATCCTATACAGGTTTTTGTATCCCAATGGATTGCCTGATGAATATTCTTTTCTAACTACATTTCGGATGACTGGAAGCACACTTCAGAAAAGCTGGAGTATTTGGCAGGTCCAGGATTCGTCAGGAAAAGAACAAGTTGGAGTGAAGCTTAATAGTCAAACAAAGGCTCTTGAGTTTTCTTATAAAGGGCTGGATGGAAGTCTCCAGACTGCAACCTTTTCACATTTGCCTTTTTTGTTTGATTCCCAATGGCACAAGGTTATGGTCAGCGTGGAAAAGAGCAATGTCACTCTTTTTATTGACTGCATTATGATAGAATCCTTACAGATAAAGCCCAGGGGCAAAATCAACGTGGATGGCTTTGCTCTGCTGGGAAAACTTATAAATAATCCTCAAGTTTCAGTTCCGGTAAGTTTCAAAATCTTATATCACAGAAAAAGTGCTAGAAAATCTTCTCTCTTGTAACATTTTTTCTGGTGAACATATCTTCAAATATCTTGTGACCAACTAAGGGGTTTTAAAAAGTACAGACTAATTTAGGGTTAAAATTAAGTTTTAGCTCTTTATTCCAACAAAATTGAATCAAGTCAGGCTTAAGATATTTTTGTTGTCAACCATATTATTTTTGTGAGAAGACTAAATCAAAACCAAGGCATAAGTTTGAAAGGATGCAGTGCTTGGCACAAGACAGGCCTTGAAAACTAGCAATAAGGTGCACATTTTTAACAGAGAGGGTAATTAACCATAGGAACAAAATTACCAAGATGAGAGGTGGATTCACCATCACATGAAATCTTTCAATCAAGTGTGGATGTCTTTCTAAAAAATAAGGTCTAGCTCAATCTGAATTTATGGCTGGTACAGAAAGTACTGGGTGAAATTCTATGGCCTGTGTTATGCAGGAGGTCAGATTAGATCATCATAATAGTCCTGTCTGACCTTAAAAGCTATGGAAAACAACATGCCCTGAATATATGTCACAGATAATACCCAATTTGATGGACTATTAACCCTAAAAGTTTCATTTATCTTGCACTAGTATATGTTTCTACCTGCCTTTTTTGCGTTCTCTTTAAACCGAATAAAGAAAACAATTGTTAGGGGGGGGGGGGGGGGAGAGGGTGGTGTGAGGTTCTAAGCATTTCACTCTAATTGACTATGCTGTATACTATATAAATACCTCAACATTCTTTGTTATTTAGGGGGTCCAAGACACATTTAAATGTGTTATTGGAATATATTACTTAGAGTAGTATAATTTTAAAAAGAAATATATTGAGTTTCCTAGTCTCCTTTTCCAATATTTATCGTACAGAATAGCTTGGCTTTTTATTGGTGTACTATAAAAATACGTTATTTTAAGATAAATTATTTATCGTTTGTTGTCACTATGATTGCTAAGGAGAGTTGCTGGTATAGCTCTGTTAGAAAATTATGTTGGCCTTTGAGCCTTTACAAGGATTTATGCTCAAGATTTCTGGTACGTTTTTCAGAGGCTAAAAGTTCATGTGGCTTTACATTGTATGCTATCATTCTTTTTTATCCAAGGATAAACTAAATAATCCATTATAGAAACTAAACAATACAGAGTACATTATAGTTTGAAAATGGAAAAAAGACCCTCTTGAAAATAGGCCTTGCCGATTGTTTGTGATAAAAATACCCACCCATTAGCCCCTTACTGTTCAAATTCTAAATGCTCCGTCTCGATTCTCAGATGAGGTAAAACTGGTGAAGCTCCATTGACTTCAATAGTACTACTCCAATTTATAGCAAGTGAGTATCTGGACCCAAAGGATCTCAAAGATATTTAGTCATCTAACTCCTGTGGATTTCCCCAGTCTCCTAGTTATAATTATAGGTCAGTTATATAAACCAGTGTTTTATCATAGGTTAGCTACAAACTTATTCCTGTTACTGAAAACAAGAAAGGAATAAAACTTCAATAAAATAGTGATTAATTGACTGTTGCTACAAAGTGTTGAGCTCCCATAGCTCCCACTGGTTTTAGGGAATGGAAGATGTACAGCACCTCACTGTAGGCACTTGCATTTTGCTGGAGCTGACCCCCAAGCTGCAATCATAGAATCATAGAAGATTAGCATTGTAAGAGATCTCAGGAGTCATCTAGTCCAACCCCCTGCTCAAAGCAAGAGCAACTCCAACTAAATCATCCCAGCCAGTGCTTTGTCAAGCCGGCCCTTAAAAACCTCTAAGGATGGTGAAATAGTGTTTCCTAATATCCAACCTAGACCTCCCGCATTGCAACTTGAAACCATTGCTTCTTGTTCTGTCATCTGCCACCACTGAGAACAGCCTAGCTCCATCCTCTTTGGAACCCCCCTTCAGGTAGTTAAAGGCTGCTATCAAATCCCCCCTCACTCTTCTCTTCTGTAAACTAAATAAACCCATTCCCTCAGCCTTTCCTCATAAGTCCTGTGCCCCAGCCCCCTAATCATTTTTGTTGCCCTCCACTGGACTCTCTCCAATTTGTACACATCCCTTCTGTAGTGGGGGGGACCAAAACTGGACATACTCCTACTTAATTTATATGTTTAAATAAGTTAACCAGTTTGAACCAGTTAAATGGCATGTAACATCTAAAAGGCAGCCCTTATCAGCATGCAGTGCACAGAGGTGGATTTGTTCCATAGCGCAGATTAGGAGAATTGCTTAAATGTAGTGTGCTGCAGCCAATGGCCTGGGTGTTCTAAAAATTGTCGCCTACATTTTTTTTCTGCTCGTGTTTATGCTGTGTATTTGAAGTGCAAAAGGTGAAACTCCTGTTACAAATGGTCAGTTAACACAAGCAATTGATGTACTGAAGTAGGGCCTTGAAGAAGCAGAATCAGATTGGAAGAATATAGGTGGGGAATCCTGTAATGAAAAAGAGACATAAAGGAAGTGAAACTTAAAATAAAAGAAAAGAAAAAAAAAAGAAACTGTATCAGATGGGTTCAGAATGTACAGAGTATTCTTGGTTTACTTTAGTATAAATTCAACAAACAGCAGATAACATGCTACCTGTCAGATACAGAGATGTGGGCAGTCAGGCCTAGTGTTTAGAGCAAGAGTTGGTAACCGGAAGAAGGAGCCCAGAGTCAGAGCCAAAGGTCAGATGCCAGAGCTGGAAATCAGGAATTGGAGCCTAGAATAAGAACCAAAGTCCAAGGCCAGAGCTGAAGTCAGGAATGAGGGTCAGAAGCTGGTTCCCTGAGAGTGAGGAAGGGCTGGGAACAACTTTAAACAGCCAGCACCCTGCTGCTGTTCTTAAGAGCAGGTCCCCTCTACCAGTCAGGCAGTCTGACCAATCAGGTGATTCTGCTGCAAGCCAACTCTGATTCAGCTGAGAGTCCTCTGTTGCTCACTAGGCAAGTGGAACTAGTGGTCTCAAGAGCTACAAGCTCTCGTAAACCAATATGAACGTAACAAATTAGTAATCTTACAAGACCCATCTGTGTTACCTGCCCTTCCTACCATGGGATCCTCTTCAGTTTTTGTATATACTGTAGTTGCATACAGAGCCCTCCATCTGCATTTTCTGAGAGCATGAATTTGGAAGTGTGAGCATTTCTCCCATTGCCACTATTTTAGTACAGATTTTCTCCAGTCTCCCTGAGAAATGGGCTCAGTTAAAGAGCATCTTGCTTCCACTTTTCCTCCAGGATATTATGAATTCTCAGGCCTTAAAACTCAGCATGTCCAAAGGAAGGGGCATAAGGCTGGTACCTTTATCAGTGATTCTAACAGTTGTAAGATATATTTATAGGACAATCCTATAGGCTAAACTTCACAGAAAGAACTGGAGCTTAATGGAGAATAATATTTCTCTTGTGTGTATGCAATGAATATAGTGTAAAAGAAATTGGAACACAGAACATACGTACAATCCTAGCTTCACTTATGCCAATGGGAGCTTTGCCATTGATTTAAGTGGGGCCAAGATTTTACCCATAATGTTGAAAGAATGCTTATATATGCTTAATACAGCAAATACTTTGCTGAAGAACAGTTGAATAGATTCATAGATTCATAGACTTTAAGGTCAGAAGGGACCATTATGATCATCTAGTCTGACCTGCACGACGCAGGCCACAGAATCTCACCCACCCACTCCTGTAACAAACCCCTAACCTATGTCTGAGTTACTGAAGTCCTCAAATCGTGGTTTAAGGACCTCAAGGTGCAGAGAATCCTCCAGCAAGTGACCTGTGCCAGTGTATAAAGTTAACCCTTCTAATATATAAATCCCCTTCTTCATGTAAAGACACTGTTTACAAGAGTTCGGTTCAATATAAATTCCAATTACTAAGGCTGCCATTGATTGTACTGGGAGCCCCAGGCATATATGAGCGATAATCTGGTTTTAACTTCACTCAGTAATTACTCTAACTGAGGCACCTCATGTTTCTGAATAGTCTCAATTTATTTTGTTCATTTGTGCTGGTGATTTCCATTTTTTGCCTGCTATTTAGCATGTATTTTCCTCCCAAATACTCCCTTCTCACATATTCGGAGTATCCAGTTGCATAATGAAACACCCCAATACAAAACACTGATTTTCTGGACTACATGCAAGAAGATTGTATTGCAGGATTATACAGTGTAACTCTCATGAAAATTGACCCTACATAACCCACATTAAAAATACCACTGTTTAGGCTGTGTATCAAAGAATTAATGAAAGGACCTAGGGGGTTGATTAACTGCTCTTTTACACTGATGTAAAATCAGTGATTTAAGTGTGAGGAGCATCAATAAAGATCAAAAGGATCTCAATACAGATCTGATTAATTGTATTTTTACAGCTGTATTTCCTTTTGAATCACCCACTAGATGGCAATAAAACCAATGAGGCACACACAAGTCAATTCACTGAACAGGTAGTTCAACAGATTATAGAAAATGTTTTAGATTTATTCTAAATGCAGTGGAACACATTTTCTTAAAGCATATTAGACAGCTAAATGTTTCAGTTGGAGTTGGCTCTTGTGCTATTGTACAGCAAATACTACTTTGGAATCTCAGGCCTCATTTAGATCCCACTTATGCTTAATCTACTTCAGTTCTTGCACAGCACAGATAAAACAGGAGCATTTTTGGCTCTATTGTTAATGTTTTGCAAGCCTGTTGGCATTTTACAGGCATTTCCAGATCACTTAGGGGATGAGATCATGTAAAGAAAAATAGAACTAGCCCAAATAAAATATATTTGCTATTTAAATATATAATAAATTAACCTCCCTAGCAATATTGGACAATGGATGTTAATCTATTAACCATTTAATTCCTATAAGACACTAAATTATTGCATTTATAAGACACCAATCACTGTAGTATCTAGGCATTGTAAAATGGTGTGCTTTGCATATGGTTACAAAAGAATTCTGAAATGAATGGGTTGTAGCAGACCCTGGGCATGATGAAGTAATCAACTGACATTAGGGCCCAGTTAAACCATTTCCATCACATAACCATAATTCTATAATACAGGCATATGAAATTAGATATTCTAAATCAACCATAATAAAGATGAGAGTGACAAGATTTGTTGTGTGTGTGTGTATATATAAAAACATAGTGGTAAAAATCACACATCATATACTGCATTTGCTTTAAGTATAATATTTGATAGATAGAATGATTCAGAAAAGAATCTTTAGCTAACCATAATTAACTTTGTGTGCAACCTTATGCAACTTACTTTTTTCTCAGGTGTATAATCCCCTGGGCATTAATGGGGCTGCATGCATGAATAATTTCTATTTACATGAGTAAAGCTTGCAGGATTGACCCCTTATTTTCAGGTTTTAAAATGCACTTGTCGCCATGTCTCTTTCACATATGACTCCATTATCCACTGCTAAAAAACACAAGAAAATAGTGAAATGAGAAAAGCTATTTTAATAGGCTTAGTTTATATTAGTTCTGACATCTTCATGTTCTTTTCTGAGCACCTCAATTCTACATTTCTCCCCTAATAACTCTTTGTACTGATGTGTATGGGAAGAAAGTATGACAAAGTATCCTCATATGTGTGCAAAGCGCCCTCAAAATATTTCTCTGAGGCAAGGAAAACAGTGTCATCCTTCATGACCTGTTCAACAGAATATAATCCATGGTCAATTTGGTTATGACAGTTTGGTTATGTGGGAAGAGACCTATAAAGCAAGGCTGGGCTGCAGTTGCTCTCTTTAAAAACTGTCACTCTCTTTTCTTTAATGGGCTCCAAGCCAGCTGTAGCTTTGAACAATTCACTCATAGTTAAACTTTTTTTTTTTTTTTTAAAAACAGCTTTCATCTAAGCCTAGTTATACATTACATCCAAAAAAGAACATTAAGGTTGCAAAGTCAAGTATTCAAAAGTTAGGAAATGCCAGAATTAAGGCTGCCAGTACAACCTTAATTTGCATCCCCCTCTCCCTTCGCCTTTGGGAGTCTGTATTATGATATAGTCTTGAATTACACGGTCATTTTTTCCCACAGGACCCCTCCTCATTCAGTGAATGGTAGTTATTCAGTGTTTTTGTTTAATGGGGCATTTCTATGGTGCTGTCACCATACTATCTGAGCTCTTCACAAAAATGAATGAATGCATCTTCACTACACCCCTGTGAGATTACCTGGGGAACTGAGACACAGAGCAATTAAGGTCAAAATTGTCAAGTATTCACCAATTTTGGATGTACAATTTGAGATACTGAGGGCCTGATTATTTTGTGTTTAGCATTAGTTAGCACTTTATATGTCAAACCACAGCTCCCATTGACTTCAGTTGGAGCTGTAAGTGCTCAACACTTCTGCACATCTGTCCCCCACACTGGGCACCCAGAAAATGAGGAACACACAGTTAGTGGCCAAATGTGAAAATTTTGGTTTCGGTGACTTGCCCAGCATTGCATAACATCTCTGTGGCAGAGGCAGGGGTAGAATCCAGTTCTCCAGAGTAACATTCAACTGCCTTTAGTTTAAAAGACCATGCTTTCGCCTCCTAAAATCCCCTGCCTCATTCACTACACACCTTCCAATTTCTGCAATAAATGAGGCAGGGTTTCTACAGACAACAGTCTCCTTCAGTATGCAACCATGAATCGTTCCAAAAGCCTTTCCATCTTGTGCTCTGAATGAGGCAGGGATCCTGTGGAAAAAAATAGCATGTGATCATGTAATTGAAGACTGTAGTATCATGCATACATATAAGGACCCAATTGAAATTTGTACATGGCAACCCTTAATTCTGGCATTCACTAACTTTTCAGTGTTTGACTTTGCAGCCCTAACATTCACTGAATGTAGTTTTTTAATGTATCTTTTTTTAAAATTGTAAAACAAAACAAACAAAACTAGACAAAAACAGAAATTCAAACACTCAGAACCATAATTGGGTTATCAGCAGGGTCTGGACTTTTAGAACCATAGCACAGACTTCTACCACTTGATCTAATAGAGTAAATCGTGGCAGTGGTAGACTGTCATCTTCTATGTGGACCATCCATTAGAGGGGGCTGAGAAACACACTTTGCCGGCAGATTTCACAGCAGGGGAATGTAGAGATTCAGGACTCCTGAATTCAGTTCCAGGTTCTGGAAAGGAGTGTCCTCTAGTGGCTATAGTATCTTCTGCCCCATCTATGCCAGCCTGTCTGTGTTCCCCTTTCCTTCTATTCAACCACCTGCCCATTGATTCCTGCCCCTTCCCCCTCTGTTTTTATCCAACCAGGTACCCAATCCCTCATCTCCTGCTCATCTCCTCCTCTGCTTCTATCTAACCCCCGCTCCAAATCTTCTCAGCTCCGGTTCCACATGTTCCTATCCACCCCCCCACACCACAGCTTCTGACCCTCTCCTCCCTGCATCTATATACCCACTACACACCCCAGCTCCTGACACACTCCCCTCTGTTGCTATCAAAATTTCTGCTCAAATAGTTACATTTTGACAAAGCAATAAACAACTGAAAACAGGGTCTTATAATGGAAAATGTCAGGCAGCACTACTAGCTACATCTATGATATCAAAGAAAGAAACTCTTTGGAATATCAAGATTGGTTAATCTTTTGATGCCTAGAGTCAAGATTTCCCTTTATCAGGTATGGGATACATTGAAACCAGAGTCATAAGGTGTAAATATGAATTTTCAATGTCTTATTCTTATTATTTTATGTTATAGCCTTACCGATGCTTAACGATAATTTACATCATGCAATTATGTATATATGCAATTGGCTTTGGTTAAAGCAAGCAGGAAGGTTTCAAAATGATTGTTGGAGAAGTGAAGCAAATAAGTGACTCACAAATAGGGAAGGAGAGCCAAATAAAATAATGCAGAACAGGTGAAAGAGCACCCCCGAAATGTGGAGTGTCATGAACAGCAAATATAGAACAAGCTAGTTAGGAAGAAAGTGGATATAGTCAAGGAGGTATGATGGAACAAGTCTGTGAAGAGGTTTTGAAAACCAAGAGGGGAGATTTTAAATTAGATTCAGAGATACGTGAGATGCCGGTGAATGTGACAGAGATTGGGGACTATGGCACAACCTCCTTGAGGAAGAGAACAGTCTAGCCACTGCATTCTGGAAACTCTGAAATCTCAGGAGTAAATATCGAGAACAATAAAGATTTGATTGCAAGAATTTCAGTAAAGGCAGAATCAAAGTAAAGAAGAATTCTAGCAATTCTATGGAGGTGGCAATTGGCAAACTTGAGGACATAGATGTGATAGTAAAGGACTTCAATCTCTGAAGCATTAATGAGGTACAGTGTATGGAGTAATGTGGAAATGAGGAAGTCAACATAAGGAACCAGATGGGAATGGGGGGATCTAAGAAAGAGTCAAGGGGGATGTAAGCTGGGTTCTAGCTGCATAGAAATCATGACCAAGATTGAAGAGGACAATGAGATTTCCCAAAGGGAGCAGAGAAGATGACCAAGAAGCATTGAGGCATTAAACAGTGGAAGGGTTGAAGGGAAGATATGTGACATCAATCAGCAATAAGAAAGAATCAGGGAAACAGGAGCCTAACCAGGAAATGAAAGTCCTAAAGACTCATACTTCTTCCTTGAGGTTCTCAGGAAGGCTAGATCTTGACCTTTTCCATATTACGAGTATATTTTACAACAGAAAAAAGCGTCACGCTCCTTCCTTCCCATTCCATCTGGTCATAAAGAAGGGAATGTTGTGACCCCTTCACCTGTTTTGCAGCCTGAAAAAACATGGAATAGACCATTCATTAGCTCCATGACCACAAAAATCATGTAGAATGAGATGGGGAAATGATCTAAGATCTCACAAAAAGAGGTGTACTAATATAATTTACATGGATGTACCTGTATTTAATGTACCATATGGTACATTACATACCAGAGGACATACCTCTGAAGCTATTTACTGCATCTATTCACCCAGTCATTTTCAGCAGAGGGTATGTAAAGTACACTTTCCTCATATATGCAGACACATAAAGGATCAGTTGTTAGTTCTTAGAGGCAAAGAAGTGGTTTTATTTCTGGGTCATTTTACAGAGTCAATGTGAAAATATTGAAGAAGATGTGAAATCTCACAAAGGTATATCAGCCCGCCCCAGAATGTTTCTAGTGTATATATGATTCAGGTCTCTAGAATTCCTCCTACTTAGATCTTCGACTCCTGCATTCATTGTCAGACCTGTCATGCTTTATCCACATAACTTTCTAGTCCTAAGGAAATCATTTTGTGAATGTGTGTTCATTAATAAAACAACTTCCACAGCATAATATAAACATGAAAGAACACCTGTTCTTGGACATGACCAACTGTAGACTTCCTTCTCCCTTAATTCCTACAACAGGTTTTATGCCCCTTTCTAAATACACAAACAGATGCTAGAGCAAGGGAAGAGCTGAAGGTAACTAGCCGGTCTGTTCTAAAGAAGTAAGCTCCAGCACCTGATACCATTCAGTTGTTGAGCACCTGCTGTTTATGCTTAAATTTCCAGGAACTATAAGTGTTATATGTGTTATATATCCCTTTGACTGTAATCATAGCTCTTGTTTTCTACTACACAACTTTTAAAACCCAGAGATGGCTGATCAGAGTGTTCTTGTTATTCAAACCTGGCAAGCGTGAACATCTGAAATAAATTAATCTCATTTTATCCCCTTCACTAGTTTGAAATCCAGTGGATGCTGATTCATTGCGACCCTCTGAGACCACAAAGAGAAAGTTGTAGCGAACTTCCAGCCAGGAGACAGGTAATGGGCTTCCTTGGCCTTACATTCCTAATATTCATACTATCATTGGGTCTTCAACCTTTTCCTCTGGGTCGCCGGCAGTTATCGGTCTCCTCATTTTTCTTATGGTTATAGATGTCTATATTTAACATATGTATCTGGGATTTGGTGCCTTTCAAAACGGTCTCATGGTTTTAACTCTTCTCTTGCTTTCTTACTTTTTTCTTATCAAACGACCTAAGGCAGAGATATTTAAAAGTGTGCCTCTGTAGAGAGTGGGGCTCTTTGCGCCCTGGCCTAGCTTTGCTTTTCTCTCTTGATAACTCATGCAGAAAGTTAAGGGATTGCTGCTGAGGACCATGGTCAGAGCAGCAGCAGCAGCAGGGCAAAGGGTTAAAGGAGCTGGTGTCATTCAATCCCCTCCTTCCTAGCATTCAGA
This sequence comes from Terrapene triunguis, assembly GCF_002925995.2. Lineage (NCBI taxonomy): Eukaryota > Metazoa > Chordata > Testudines > Emydidae > Terrapene > Terrapene triunguis. The sequence continues at coordinate 32,474,578 of NW_020664393.1, forward strand.
TTTCCTCCAATCCCCATTACCCTCCTCTAAGGCCATTAATAAACAGAAGAAACAGATGCCTGAAGCAGGGCTTACCTTTCTGTTGCTGCTAGTGGAGTCACTTGGGGGGGAACTGTATGTCTTGCGGGTCCTAAAATCCATCAAGAGCAACAGAGTGGAAAATATTGCTGGCCAGCAGAGAAGTGACCATGGCTAGCACTGCTCGGGGCAGGGGATCGTTACCTTTAGGGGTTTTTCTACAAATTATGTGCCTTTGCCTGGCTCAAGTAAGTTGTACCTGACTTTTATTATACATTTCTTATTCATTGCAGATAAGCCAGACTGCCACGGAGGTAAGTTTTAAGGAAAGGAAGCCTGCTCAGTGCAAAGAGAAAGGGTCTATACAAAGTCCCTGGGAAGCTGAGGACAATCTCCTGTCCTCTTGCCTGGCATCTGATGCCTTTCAAAATCCAATAGTCTGGGTTGTCTTATCCCAGAAGTGGTGGCTGTAACTGTATTTTTTTTAAACTGAAATCACATTAGCATTTCTAAAGTGGAAAAAATAAGTTAAGCAAAGAGATGTAGATGCAATGGTTACAACTGCTTTGAACAGAACCTTTCTATGCAATGTGCCAATGAGCAGTGGTATGGCACGGTTTAATCTGCAAGTAAGAAAATCGTCAGTTTAATAAGAACTTGAGAGGCTGCTCTAAGAAAGAAACATTCCTAAAATGCCAGTAACATTGGAAAAAGAGCAGGAAGGACAGGGGCTATAGCTAGGACTGCTTGAATGGGACCGGAGATTTCAGACTCTGGCAGCTCCTGCCAGACTGAGTGCATCACCTCCTCCTGTAGGGGCTTGAGGTTTCACTCACAAAGCCCCCATTGTGAGGTTTGCTTTGCCTGGCAGTTGGAGTTTAGTAATAAAGAAAACAGTCCAGTATATTATAGAACTCGAGGGTTTCAAACATTCTTTCAAAGAACGCATTTCTTTGGCTTCAAACATATGCAGTGCCTGCTAACACCCCTCTCAGGAGCCCAGCCTGTGGAGAAGTCTAATTATAACCAGGATTGTAGATTTTAATGTACTTGTGAGGACAGGTAACAGGAGTTTTTTTATAAGGAAAAAAATGTTATTGCAGTGAATACATTAGTGAGAGCAGAGAAGGGCTGTATTTTTAAACTTTTCTTCCTAACACAAACTCTTAAGAAGAGTCTCTTCTGTTTAGGCTGAATGAGCTTGTTAGAATAGGTGTGGAGAATTTCAAAACGTTATTCACAAAGAACATTATTATTTTTCCTTCACTGTTTTTATATTGATTTTTCAAGGGCCGGGCTAGTGAATTTCTGATGCGAATATTACCCCCAAACCTTTTGCTCTGTAAAGCCCAGATTGTACTGTACAGTTACACAGTGACATAAACACCGGCCTGCCTGTTTTGTGCAGTGGGTGAATGACAATAGACGAGGACAGGGGGAGTTTTTGACAATTTGTAATCCTGGTTCAGATTGCAATGGACATTTTGGCAGTCACTAAACAAGGGGGAATGCAATTCAGTGGGTCAACATGACAATTACTTTAATCATCAGGTGCACAAGACCAACTGTATGGTCAGCTAAGGGCCCTGGTAACTGAGGAGCCCACTTAGAAGCCTTTGGAAGTTCTTTCCCTATGGGCTGGTCTCCCCGTTCCTGTACCTTTACCCCCAAGTTGCTGCAGGTTTTCTGGGATCTGCCCACTGTCTAATTGCAATTTGTTTTATTCCTTGTCAGAGAGGCCCCCCAGGTCCGCAAGGCCCCCCAGGTCCACCAGGGCCACCAGGAGTTCCTGGCATCGATGGCATCGATGTAAGTGTCTCCCATGCATGAGTCACCACAGCTGGCAGCTAGGAATGCTTTCTGCACACACCTGAATTATTCTTACTACATTAGTATTTAGCTCTTGGGATCCTTTGAATTTGGCAGCACTCTCTAGTGCCCTTAATAACCTTCATAGGAATTATTGTTCAGCATCGGCTGAAACAGTAATGGGTGTGTGGGGTGGTGGTGGTGGGGGACGGCAGTCTGGTAGTCTGTAAAAAGGATTACATGAGATTATTTATTACAGTATGTGATAGGAATCATATGCAATTATTCTTGATAATCTGTAAAGAACTATACAGGATTATTCTTGATAGCATACAGTAGGTCTGTAGAATTATTACGCATAAGAGGAAATATATGGGATTACACAATAGAAATGAATTAGGGATCATTCCTGATCATCTGTTTAACATTTTGCACATGGGTTTATTAGTGTCACCTCGGGACTCTACAGGCTGCTGACTGAACCGTTTCTCTTTTACATCCCGTTAGGGAGACAGAGGTCCCAATGGCCCCCCAGGCCCTCCAGTAAGTAATTTACATTGCTTTGCATTCGATCTTACAACAGGATCGACCCAGATCTTTGTGTGAGAGTGTCTCAGCTCTGCTTGCTTCTCACTCTAAAATACATTATTTCTTTGTCCATTTGAATCCTGAAGGGTCCAGATGGTGAGCCAGGCAAACCAGGTGCCTCCGGGATGCCAGGAGAGCCAGGAGCTGATGTGAGTAGACTTTGCCTTCTTTTTTGGAAAAATAACTAGTTCTAGGCTATTTCTGTAGGGAGGCAACCTCCTTCTAAGGTCCCTGGTTTAATTACAACCCAGATGGCCAGCCGTGCGTGAGTGAAGGATCTGGCTGCCATTTGAAAGACTCTCTCTTACACACAGGGCTGGGCTGGGAGGTGGTTATAGAGATTGGGCACAGGGTCTGGAGGACTGAGGTCCCTGGGGAGGACTGAGGATTCCAGCCTTTCCTTGGGTGATAACAGAGCAAGGATTGTTTGGAGTTACAGAGAAACAGCTCTCTCCCCCCTTGCTCTGGGGAGGGGCAAGAGCTGTGACAAGAGAGGAGTGTCAGTCAAAGGGGAAGGATGCGATTGGGAGGGAGGGACCTGGTGAAAGTCCCATGTGTAGGTGCCCATACTGTTCATCTACGTACAGCCTGAACAGACTCAGCTGCCGCAAGGGAAAGGGAGGAGGAGTCAAGCTACTGCATGTGCTGGGGGACAGGTGGCTGCAACAGGGAAGGGCGCCCTCTCCCACCCTATGTCCTGTTGTAAACCAGGGTGTGCACACTGCCCTCCACATGGAGTCCAGGCTTTTGGAATTAATGGGAGCCAGGGGCATTTGTGGGCAAATGAAAGTCAAGTGAGATTGGGGGAAGTGGTTTGAGCATTGGCCTGCTAAACCCAGGGTTGTGAGTTCAATGCTTGAGGGGGCCATTTAGGGAACTGGGGTAGAAATCTGTCTGGGGATTGGTCCTGCTTTGAGCAGGGGGTTGGACTAGATGACCTCCTGAGGTCCCTTCCAACCCTGATATTCTATGATTCTATGAATGGAGTCTCAGCATCAGGACCTGCCAGGCAACATCCTTCATTGGCTCCTCTCCTGCCTGCGGGGGTTCTGGGAGCAACCCGGAGAATCAGATCCGCTCTGCTGTGGGATGAGAAAAAGGAGAACAGCAAAGGAAGAGAGAGAGACACTTCGAATTGCCCCCTACTGACCAACAGGCAAGAGCAAGAGCAAGACCTGTCTCTTGAAATAAGCAAGGAAACCATGACTGAGGCAATTTCTTCATTTCCAGTTGGTGTAACTGGTCTGCAGGGGGCGTTAGCAGTTTCCAGGATGTTAAGAACTAGGCACAGATTGTTTCACTTTGCCCTGCCTGTGGAAGCATCACATTCACTTTTCCCATACAACACTATAAGGGCAATTGGGGGCACAAACATAGAAACTTCCTCTTGGGGAACGTTGAGACAGAATGAAGAAAAGGGAGGATATCTGTATGAGAAAGCCTAAAAAGACTAAATGGAAGACTCATGCAAGAACCACACTAGCATGTGAAGGAATAAATTTAAAATGTGATCCAATCCTCTGGAAATCAAGGGTTGTTTTGAGTCATTCTTCATGAGACAAGCTGTGATTTTTTTTTTTTTTTTTTTTTTTTTTTTTTAGAGATCTGGAATTTACTGCTGAAGAGCAAACTTTTATTTTATATTATTATTTTATTTTATATTAGAAGAGCAGTGGATTGTGAACTAAAACAGCAGATAGAAAGCTCATGCACGGATTTAACATACTCATGAACTCAGTCAGGAATGGATCTTTTTAAATCTTCCACCCTACAAGATGAACTGGAAAAAAAGTCTGTCACATATTTTTCAATATTTTCTGATTATGAAGCTTTATACTGGCTGGTCAAGCAATAATCTAATCTGAAAACTTTATGTCTTAAATAATAACCATGGACCATGGAGAAACATAGTATAAGAAGAAAATAACCAGAGGATTACTGTCTGGTGGTAGTGTTAATCAGAAACACTAGTTTCTCAGTAACTTCAGATAGAATGCTAATGTAGCGTATAATGTAAATGTATTTGTTGTAACATATAGTTACAAAATTATTACAAGCTTTCAAGTGCCCTATGGAAACAAATGAGGTCCATTTTTTACAATTTAAATGAAGAAAGAGACTGTGCAAGTTTTTTTAAATATAGATTTTAATTATCTTTATATAATTTTAGAAAACCAAAATATAATATGAAAATACAAATTAATTTAAATACCTAAGCAGATGATCGATGGTCTTTACGAGTGTTGCTTAACACATCCCACTCATTTTATATTATATAAACATTTCCCCCAAATAGAATTTTTATTCCTCAGTAGCAATACATGACCTTGTAAGTGCGAGAAAACTATTGTTATGTCACATTTAGTACATCCAAATTTGAGACAGTTAGCTACGTGGAACTGTGGTAAAGTAATGATTATGCTTTACTGAGCTGAAGCTTATGGATGGACTTTAACTGTGATCCCAGGAGAAACAGAATCCCAAGAGAAATAGTGACTTGAATATATATTATTCTGAAGTAAGGAGGACTTCCTTCCTTCCTTCAGAATAATATATGATTGTTACTGCCCTTGTAACTTTGTTTCTTCATGGGGAACAACACAAGGGCCTAAATAACTAAGGTTCAAGGGAATCTTATTTTGATGGAAAGCTAGAACAAATCCATTCTTACTGTAGTTCTTTGCTTTGATGGAGTTGTCATATTGGTATTTATGTCTTATGCAAAGATTTAAGCACATTACTGTGTAGCTTATATAAAAATGGCAGAAAAATAATTTGTAATATTAAGACCTGACTCAGCAGTTTTAAAGGGTGGAGAATTATATGGAAGTGCTTAAATTAACTTGAAAATGAAACATGCTGGAAGTTGATTGTTTTTTCTGTAAAAGTATTCTGCAAAAGGTAAACTAAAAATTCCTATTAAAACCTGTTTAAGATCCAAAATCCATAATAGAATAGAGATTTGATCTTGCTAAAATTCACATTAATTTCAATATTCCAAATTGACTTCACCGAGTTGTCCCTGAGACCTTTTGTGTGCAAACTGAAAAACAATAAGCAAAGACCAAATATAAAACCAAATATTTGAAAATCTTTTTCTCCTTTACTTTCCTGGCAAGACTCAATTTCTGGATTCTTTGTTTCCCTTTCAGGACAACTCAGTCACCTAAACCACATCATTTTCTTGAACTCCTCAGTTAAAACATAAGAACAGCCATACCAATGGTCCATCTGGCCCAGTATACTGTCTTCTGACAGTGGCTGGTGCCAGCTGCATCAGAAGAAATGAACAGAACAGGGCAATTATCAAGATCCATCCTCTGTCATCCCATCCAGCTTCTGGCAAATAGAGGCTAGGGACACCCAGTGCACAGGATTGCATACCTGACTATTTTGGCTAATAGCCATTGAAGGTTATGAACTTATCTAATTATTTTTTTAACCCAATTATACTTTTGGCCTTCACAACATCCCTTGGCAAAGAATTCCACAGACTGACTGAGTGTTGTGTGAAAAAATACTTCCTTATGTATGTTAGAAACCTGCTGCCTATTAATTTCACTGTGTGACCCCAGGTTCTTGTGTTATATGAAGGGGTAAATAACACTTCCTTATTCACTTTCTCCACAACATTCATGATTTTATAGACCTCTATCATATCCCCTTTTAGTCATCTCTTTTCTAAGCTGAACAATCCCAATCCAATATTTCTGTGTGGTATGAGGGCCAGTTCCTCCTTGGCTGAATGACAGGAACACTGAATGGTTTACTATGGCCTACAGAATGAGGTCATGGCTAACCTGGCCTCAGTAGAGCTGTTAGTCTGGGGACCAAAGAATTCCTGTCCTTTATAATTGCAATCAGAAGTAGAAAGGGGAGAGATCCTTCCTCAGAGTGCTACCACATACGATTGGGCCCTGCTCCCTATCCTTTCTTCCTCAACAGTAACCTCTTCAACTTGTTTTGGGAAGGAAGACAAGGGTGAGGAGATACACAGAGGGCCGCTGTGAAGAGTGGTTTGGGGAAGTCATTTCCATCCTCTCCCTTCTTGCACAAAGCAGATGTGGCTTCTATTCCCCTTCCCCAACTCCCTAGGCCTAACTACCTTCCTGATTGGTCAGCCTGGTGTCTAGATGACATATATAGCAAGTAAGTGGCTGCCATGTGCCTTATTACATACATAGGGCTACCATTTGGTTCAAAATGATTGTACCTCTTAGGGTACATTTTTAATACTATCAACAATAGTCTATTTTGGATGCCTATGTGTAGCTGTTATTGAAGTTATGCTTTGAAGTCAAAATATGGCCTTATATGTATGGATAATCTATACAACATATGAACAGTATAGGTGTGGGTATAAATCTAATGTAATACAGAGGCTTTTAGGGGGATGACTAACTGACTGACTGACTATTAATTTCCATATTCATATTGAGCTGAATATGAAAGGAAGGGTGGGACCTTTTCATCTGAGATCACCAAAAGGTCATCAATTTTTCTCATCTAATTTCAAACATTCAAGTATCCTTTTGAGATACATTCTTGAAATTAGTTCCAGTTTTTCACTATGGACAACTGATTATGCAGGACAAACATAGAAATTTGACATTTTAATCATAAGTCACGAAAGTTCATCTGTCTAGCAATTCAGAAAATTTCTCTGATTTGGAAAAATTTAAGGGAATCTGAGGTCACCTGTTCTTACTAACTGGAATTTAGACAAGGTTGTGTTGAAGGCAATATAACCCAGGTGATAATAATAGCCACAAACTCTCACCTTGAACTTTGGCAGAATTTGGATATGGATTAGAATTTTGTAAATCAGCTTCATCTCTGTATCTCACTAAACTATTTGCATTGTAAGACAATTTCACAGTGTTTTATATTTTAAAGAGTTTTCTGTTGTGATTAACAAAAATGTGAGTTACATTAACATGTTACACTTTATTTCACAAGGGACTGACAGGCCCTGATGGATCGCCTGGCCCAGCTGGACCCCGAGGACAAAAGGTAAGAATGAAGTCAGATATTAAGTCTTTGATGCATTTTTTACAGGCATACTTATAGATTTTTTTCATAGAATCATAGAATATCAGGGTTGGAAGGGACCTCAGGAGGTCATCTAGTCCAACCCCCACTCAAAGCAGGACCAATCCCCAACTAAATCATCCCAGCCAGAGCTTTGTCAAGCCAGACCTTAAAAACCTCTAGGGAAGGAGATTCCACCACCTCCCTAGGTAACCCATTCCAGTGCTTCACCA
>NW_020664393.1:32487256-32530554 GCF_002925995.2 Terrapene triunguis
CGCGCGCTCGGAGGGCGTGGGGGTGGGGGGAGCCGTGCCCCCGCCGGGGCTCGCTGGCCTCCCCCCGGGGCTCCGGCTGCCCCCCCCACAGGAGCATATTTGCCATTGAAAGTGTATGGGAGTGGTGCTTCTAAGTCACTTCGGTGTTTTTAAAAATCTCACTCTAAGTATTAAGCATATTTTCATATTATTTCTAAAACTGGGTAAACTTCACCCACAGGTATTTTGTTTGTCACAACATATTGTGTATGTACAGGAGTTCATGTTTTCACCATCTGACTGTTGAGAATTCCCCTGATTAAACCTCTCAAATCATTAACTTCCACCATGTGCCACCTGTGCTGAGGAGACATTGGACAAGATTCTGATCACAGTGAGAATGGTATAAATCTGGCCTGACTTCCGCTGAGTTAAGCCAACTCCATTTTTGCTCTGTGGACACTTCCTAGTGAGAGGTGACACACAAAAGCCAGAAACCATTCAATTCTGCAACAAAGGTTGGTGAATTAGTGGGGGATCTATTTCAGAGGCTCTGCCATTGTGGCAAGTGAAGCACTGCCTCATTTAGAAAAAGCACAACACGAATCAGTGTAAAACACATTCTGTTCTTCTCGATTCTATGCACCATTCATAGATGGTAATTTAACAGGGTAGCCCTTTGAAATGAAGGATCCATATGGGGACAGCTGCTCCAGTGCCCTAAGTGTGTATCCTCGTCCTTCCTATAAGCAGAATAGGAGCATGATTTCACTGAACAGCCTGGCAGCTACTACACAGCATTTAGAGACACTTTCAAAAGTACCCTTACATAAATGGTACATTTGAGCTAAAGCTAGTTACAGTATCTCAACTAAAATTTTGACCTAGAAGCACAATTGATTAAATAACATACTGTGGGTGCCCTTAAAAAGTTTCCTTTTATTTTTTTACCAGTAGGTCAGGTATTACAGGTATGACCATTATTCCCTTTTCTTAGAGTGATGTTCTAGCCTTAAAAAGGTAAAAGGAAACTTTTAAAGGGAATCCACTAAACATCCAGGTAAGTGATTTCTTTTCTCTGGAGGGTGGTTATATTATGATCTAGAACCTGACTGCAGGATATGTGCTGTCAGCATGTGACTAGTAGAGGGGAAATTTCATACAAACACAAAATAGTTAGGCTTCCCCCAGTGTCCAGTATTGCATGACAATGTACATTATATTTATCGCATAACATCTTTCAAACACACTGAGTTAAACCATGCAAGATTTAAATTACGCAGTTACACAGTTAAATAACAGCAGAGGGAAAGGTAAGTGGTGTAGGCAAGGAATAAAAGTTTACTTATTATTTTGCATTAAAAGAGTAAAATGAAATTGTATTAGGTTATCAATATGTTTGAAATTCTTCCCTCATTATGCAAGTTCTTCTAATGCTACTCTGGAAACTACAGTCAGTGCACAATATTTTGTGGCTTCTAAACTCCACTCAACCCAGGTGGTTAATTTCCTAAAACAGTCCCTGATCTTGCAGAGACTTAGGGTACGTCTATACTTACCTCCCGGTCCGGCGGTAAGCAATCGATCTTCTGGGATCGATTTATCGCGTCTTGTCTAGACGCGATAATTTGATCCCGGATCGATCCCGGAAGTGCTCGCCGTCGACGCCGGTACTCCTGCTCCGCGAGCGGAGTATGCGGAGTCGACGGGGGAGCCTGCCTGCCGCGTGTGGACCCGCGGTAAGTTCGAACTAAGATACTTCGACTTCAGCTACGTTATTCACGTAGCTGAAGTTGCGTATCTTAGTTCGAAGGGGGGGGGGTTAGTGTGGACCAGGCCATAGGCATGTGTATAACTTTGCATGTGAGCTGTCCCAGTGACTTCATTGGCACTATTCACTTGCATAAAGTTAGGCATATGCTTAAGTCTTACAGGATTGGGGCCGAACCTTGCTATGGAGTATGTATTATACCTAACAGGAAAAACAGCATTTGTTGCTAGGACATATCTGATTAAAATAATCAAGAACAACACTGATAGTAAAAGAAAACAGGAGCAGCTCGTTGCTTCTCCTGCTCAGCAAGAATAGGTTTAGTGGCTTTAAGGGACTTAAGAAGGCCTTGAAATAATTGAAATTTTTTCTACTTTATTATTAACCACTACTCATGGAGAAAGAAATGACCACTTCCTTCATGTGTCATCAAGGTGTATCTTTTGGCATAGGTTTCAATGCTTGATAACTAGCTAAACCTATTAGTATTAGTTTCTTCATTCCTTTGCCAGCACATATTTTTGTATTGCAGGTTAGTTTAGTCAAACAAAATTACTGTACTTGCCTGCTGATATTAAGTATCTCATGATAATCTTTATACTAGATGTTGAATATCAGTTAGAATTGCCAAAATACCTACTCAGCAATATCACATGTCAGGATAGTAATGTTTTAATATTCATTTATTGAAGGGATTGTCACAATTTTGTGTTTGATCACCCTAAATGATCCTACTCTTGGCATCCAACAAGATTAAATGTCAGAAAACATAAATATTTGCTAACCACATTTTTCTTTTTTCAGGGTAAGGGGATTCTTGGACCAGCAGTAAGTATCATTTTATACAATCTACAGTCCGCAATTGCATAACAAATCAAAGTAATAAAATGAAAAGACAGAATAATAATTTTGGCCCTGATATTCTGTATCTATTCATACATATTTTTACAACTAACATTTTAGACCATTTTAGTCCTTTGGGTGTACAGATGTGTTTCTGAGGGCATAATTTATCTCCTGTTGCTTTGGGAAGATATTTGCCTGTGTACTTAGATCTCTATCATACAGATGATTGTAAATAATTTATACATATTTTTTTCTTTTACTTGGTTATTGTAGGGTCCCCCTGGTGTAGCAGGACTTCCTGGTGAAGTAGGCCGTGTTGGTCCATCCGTGAGTACTGCATTATATTTGCCAGTAATTTGCATTTTCTCACTGGCTGAAAGACACTGTACAGAAGGAAATATAATTATTATACCATCCAAACATGGTTTAGGATATGAGAACAAAAAATATACATAAGTATTTAATTTGATTATTTTTCCTACTGGGATTATAGGGGGAGGATCAGGTTGGTGGAAATCTTGTCAGAAATAAACAAGAATTAATAGCACAAAGATACGGCCATCTGTAATAATAGAATGAAGTGTTTCATACAGTATTCCACACACAAAAAGAATGCTAAGGATGCAAAGGAAGTCACTAAAAAATTAGGAAAGGGCAAAGTTAAGGTTGGCTGTAGAATGTTAACTTTGGCCCCTGGTGCGTATACATTATGTTAAAATCTTTTATTACATGATCACACTCTGGTTTTCCCCACGACCCCTGTCTCATGTCCCTGAATAAGACAGTTCAATATTTCTTTTGATCCTCATCATTCAGTGTGACCCCATTTACTGCACATCAACCAACCCTGCCCTGATTAAGGATTTTTTTTCTCTTTAATTATAGCCTTTTTGTGGCACTGATCTCCAGACTATCTGAATACCTCACAAACATAATTAATTAATTTATCCCCTGGACACCTCTGTGAAGTCAAGAACTATTATTATACCCATTTTCAGAAGGAGAACTGAGACAGAGAGAGATTAAGGACTAGTTTGTATAATGTAAGTACATCCCATCCATTCACAAAGCCATGAGGATGGAGCAGTCCCCGTCGTCTCCTGAGCACATAGCACTTATATTTCACATCTTCAGAGCTCTTTAGAGACATCATGGGTTACACTCTTACCGGAATCAGAGGTGAAACATAGTTCCACCACTCCTTAGGTAGACCAGAAAATAAACTGTAACTCAGAATCTTAATTTCTTTACTTGATCAGGAGTGGGAGGGGGTAGTAGAGTAAATTACTTTATCCCTTTTTGTGGAACAGCTTATTTGCCACTGTTTACATAGATACTCTGACCAGTGAATAGGTGTCCCTCGTCCCTGCCCACCTACCCACTTTTTTCACAGTGGTGGCTACCAGGCAAATGTTAGTAAGGGCAGGTTCAGCATGTTGTCTTATTTTAGTTGATCATTTAACTTCAGTGTGAACCTTTCAAAACACTTTTCAGTCAGTCATATCAAATAAGAACACAGTTAAAAGGTGAGACCAATCAATAACCAATAAGACTTGATTTAAAGTAAGACTTTAGTCAGAAAAATGATATAGAACTCCCACAGTGCTATTTTTACTGAATTATTCTCTTTCACTTACTTCCATATCAAGTTTTCTCAGTTTTATATATCAAAAGATATTAGAGAGACAGGGTAGATGAGGTAATATATATTGTCAGACCAACTTCTGTTGACGGAAGGTACAAGCTTTTCATCAGGAGCTTAAAAAGCTGAATAAGAACAGTGCTTGGATTCAGGGGAAGGATTGGGGAAGGAAGCAGCATGTCTTCTTCCCGAGACCTGTAGAAGAGCTCTGTATAGCTCAAAAACTTGTACCTTATAGCAACAGAAGTTGGTCCAATAATATGTATTACCTCACCTACCTTGTATCACTCATATCCTGGGACCAACATGAGTACAACAACACTGTAAATCAAAAGATTCTAATTCTCAGCTTGGGCTTCAAAAATCTAGTTGTACTCTTTCTGACTTGTACATCCTTCCCAGTGATGAAGTTTCTTGATTCAGAAGTTAGCTGACAATTTTGTGGATGACACGTGAGGCAGAATAGGCTCTAGATTACTTTCAATACTGTACTGGTTCTCCAATGACAACAGTAGTAAAATCTTGGTTTGGGGCCTGCTCTTGCTTCCAGTAAAGACGATTGCAGAGTTCCCATTGGCTTCACAGTACAGGATTAAGCCCTTGTCCTTAAAGCAGGTATGCCTCAAAGACACACACAGAGCAAATAAGGGAGTGTCTGGTTTACACAATTGCTTTTCTGACTATAGCTATACTTTAACAGAGGCTTATGGCATGCATGAGATGGAACAACAGAGAATGCCACAAGTAATGGGGCATAGTAAAATATCACCTCCCAAACATCTTGCATACTACGGTACTTGACAGTATTATTTCACTTGTCATTCTACAGAATTCCTTGGGAGATATCAAACAAAATCAAATGCATTACAGTTCAAATGAAATTTCTGTTGTGACCTCTATTGTGCTGAAAATGGCCATTTCATGGCAGATGTCATGTGATATCTTTTTACTCCCTATTAAATTAGTACCAATGATACTGGTGCTCTATATGAAGTAAAGAGATGACTGGTGTTATTCAAGAAGACTCCTTATGTACCACATCTTTATTTATTTTAGGATTTTCTATCATGTCCATCATCATAGTATCCACACACTTGAATAATAAAAATAAGTCACATGTTGTTTGAGGATTACTCCACACTCTTAGGAGAACTTCGAGCATGTGATACAAGCAAATACAATCTCACACCCATCTCGATTTAAGTTTATTTCCTTATACTCTACAACCAGACCTGTATTCTTGAAATTTGAGTTTTACTGTTCTAAGATTGGTTGCTTAGTCTGTCCTTTTGTGGTTGCCTCACCTTAGCTGCTGCAGGCCTGAATATACAGCTGTTTTATATATCATTGCCATGAATTAATTAAATTTATTCTAAAATATTAGGGTGATGCTGGAAAGAGAGGTCCTCCAGGCCCACCAGGGCCCCCAGGTCCCAGAGTAAGTGGTTATATTTAATATATACTAATGTTTGGATAGGTACTGTGTTCCTGTGTGACCTATAATTTAAATCAGATTCTGTACCAGATGACTGGAGGATAGCTAATGTGATACCAATTTTTAAGAAAAGCTCCAGAGGCGACCCCAGCAATTACAGGCCAGTAAGCCTAACTGCAGTACCAGGCAAATTAGTTGAAACTATACTAAAAAACAGAAATATCAGACACATAGATGAACACAATTTAATAAATAAATTAATTGAGATATCCTATCTCCTAGAACTGGAAGGGACCTTGAAAGGTCATTGAGTCCAGCCCCTTGCCTTCACTAGCAGGACCAAATACTGATTTTTTGCCCCAGATTCCTACGTGGCCCCCTCAAGGATTGAACTCACAACCCTGGGTTTAGCAGGCCAATGCTCAAACCACTGAGCTATCTCTCCGAAGAAGAGGCAACACAGATTTTATAAAAGAAAATCATGCCTCACTAATATATTAGAATTCTTTGAGGGGGTCAGCAAACATGTGGACAAGGATGATCCTGTGGATGTAGTATACTTAGACTTTCAGAAAACACTTGATAAGGTCCCTCACCAAAGGCTCTTAAGCAAAGTAAGCAGTCATGGGATAAGAGGGAAAGTCCTCTCGTGGATCAGTAACTGGTTAAAAGATAGGAAACAAAGGGTAGGAATAAATGGTCAGTTTTCAGAATGGAGAGAGGTGAATAGTGGTGTCCCCCCAGAGGTCTATACTGGGTCCTGTGGTGTTCAACCTATTCATAAATTATCTGGAAAAAAGGGGTAAATAGTCAGGTGGCAAAGTTTGCAGATGATACAAAACTACTCAAAATAGTTAAGTCCAAAGCAGACGGCTAAGAGTTACAAAGGAATCTCACAAAACTGGGTGACTGGGCAACAAAATGACAGATAAAATTCATTGTTGGTAAATGCAAAGTAATGCACATTGGAAAACATAATCCCAACTCTACATATAAAATGATGGGGTTTAAATCAGCTGTTACCACTCAAGAAAGAGATCTTGGAGTCATTGTGGATAGTTCGCTGAAAACATCCACTCAGTGTGCAAAAAAGCTAACAGAATGTTAAGAACCATTAGAAAAGTGATGGATAATAAGACGGAAAAATATCATACTGCCTCTATATAAATCCATGGGACGCCCACATCTTGAATACTGTGCGCAGATCTGGTCACCCCATCTCAAAAAAAGATATATTAGAATTGGAAAAGGTACAGAGAAAGGCAACAAAAATTATTAGGGGAATGGCACAGCTTCTGTATGAGGACAGATTAAAAAGATGGGGACTTTTTAACTTGGAAAGAGACAACTAAGGGCTTGTCTATACTACCTGCTGGATTGGTGGGCAGTGATCGATCCGGGGGGGTCGATTTATCGCATCTAGTATAGACACAATAAATCGACCGCTGAACACTCTCCTGTCGACTCTGGTACTCCACCAGAACGAGAAGCACAAGTGGAGTCAACGGGAGAGAATCAGCTGTCGACGTACCGCAGTGAAAACACCACGGTAAGTAGATCTAAGTACATTGACTTCAGCTATGCTATTCACGTAGCTGAAGTTGCGTATTATAGATTGACCCTGCATGGTAGTGTAGACAAGCCCTAAAGGGGGGCTATGATAGAGGTCTATAAAATCTTGCCTAGTGTAGAGAAAGTGAATAAGGAAGTCAGCTGTCAGTGTGGACAGACTGCAGCGCTTTTTCTACTCAGCTGTACGAAGACAGGTTTAACTCACAGCGCTGTACAGCTGGAGGTGTAGCCATACCCCTAGTGTAATGGATGCAATGATGCCTGCTGGAGTCTGCAGACAGCCTAAAACAATAACTCTAAGAGGCGTGAATTATCCTTTGCATCTCAGTGAAGTGTTAACTCTAAGGCCTACTGCTCTGGTTGGTCCCACCAACAGCACCCAACCAGAGGATTCTGTGTGTCAGGAGGAGAAGTGTGCAGTGGGCCTAGCCCATCAATGCAAGCAGAGACACCCTGCTTCCTGGGTTGAGTACTGGGGGCTCACTTGCTGTCACCCCTGCTTCTTCCACGAAGGTGTCCCCTTCTGCCACTTCTTCTACCTCTCTGGGAGGGAGGTTCACCTTCCACTACCACTTCAAGTGGGACCTGGGGCTACTGTGTAGGGTTGGGGCTGGAGCTGTAAGGGAGGGGTTAGATTCTTAAGTTGGCGCTGTAGTCCAGTACATCTCTAGTCAGAGCATCAGATGTTTCCAAGTACTGTTTTTGTGATTCTCCTCTGTGGGCCTTTTGAGAGGAGGGATATGTATTATGCATTTACCTTTGCAGTATTTTAATTTGCGAGAGGTAGAATTGATGGCAGACCATCATCTGGCAGACAGAGTACATGCTGGGCAATGACACATCAAGTATCTAGGAAATGAGAGTGTCATCTTCATTTCTCTGTAAAAGGCTGACCTACTATCCCTTTGCTAGACAGTCCCAACAGCAATACAGGGATTCTGTTTTCTTGAGGCCATATCTCATTTTCCATGGAAAGTTGCTAGAAAGTGTGAAGTCGCCATTGTGGAAAATATGAAGGATAAAACTGAGAAAAATACCCCGGAAATAAATAGCAACAAACTACACCAGACTCTGCTGCTCCTTCTCTCTTTACACTGAAGATTCCATCCTCCTCAGGCACCACTGCAGTGCACCACCCCCATTCCACTTAAGGCCATTATATTCCCCCAAACTCCCCCAACCTTTCCCAAATATTTGTGCTTCCATGAAAGCCCATCAGTTCTCTCAGAGTCTCATGGTGCTTCCTTACTCAAACAGAAGGCACACCTCTCCATAACAGACTGCCAGATCCTTCCATGAACCCAGTCTTGCTCACATGTGGTTACCTTTCTTCCTAACGTATTCCCCAGTCTTCCCTCAGTAGACTCCATGATCCTCTCCTATTCCCATTAATGCCAGTCCATTTCCTAAGAAACTCATTTTTCTTCTATTGACTGCATCCCTTTTGTACGCAGATCTCTAACTTGCAATTCCAATGGCTGATAGAATTATGAATTGTCTATCAATTCTTCTGCTGCGAGAGGGATCCTTTTTTTCTCTAAAGAATTAAGTCTTGTCCTTATGAATGAGATGGTTTTGTTTCGTATTAAATTATCATCAGAATGTAAGAAAGTGCACCTTCATCTGTTTCATTTACCTAGATAACTTCTTTAAGAACCCCAACTCTGAAAACAATTTTCAGTCAATTACAAAGTAGAAATACTTGTGCTGAGAACATAACATAAGATCTGTGGTGCAACTGGACTACATAGCCAACTGAGATATGGGAACATTTAATACATAGTATTACAAAATCAGATGCAGCTGTTGATATTTAAAAGAAAAATATGCTATGTTTACAGAATACACTGAGTTCATATGTGATTATTAGTCTGAAAGTATAGAAAAATATGTATTGTATTACTTTAGTCTAATTCTCACGTGTGGCTTTCAGTACTTAAAAGAAATCTGTGACGCTTCAAAAACAAAGAGAGTTTTTGCTTTTCAGAAAAGCAAATCCAAGATGGAGGGCAGAATATTGCACACAGACTCCTGCAATTTATGACAATTAAATAAAGCTCCCTTTGCATATGTCTAGATAGCAGTTAAACACCTGCAGCTGGCCGATGTCAGCTGACCTGGGCTCGCGGGGCTTGGACTCCGAGACTGTAAAATTGCGGTGTTTGGGCTCGGGCTGGAAGCTGGCTTCAGGGACCCTTCCCCCTTGCGGGGGTCCCAGAGGTTAGGCTCCAACACAAGCCTGAACATCTAGACTGCAATTTTATAGCCGCAGAGCCTGAACACCATGACACGGGCCAGCCATAGGTGTTTAAGTACACTTTTGGGATTTCAGCCCCAGAGATTATCTGACATTTCTATATCTTCTGCTTTCCTACACTGAAGTGTGTCAGGTGTGGTTTTCGTTGTATGAGACAAGGTTATTTTTTTTCTGTTGTTCACTTTCTAACTTTGAACCTTTTTGTCAAATTTAGGGAACAATTGGGCTGCATGAAGGAGATCCACTGGTAAGACATTTGTTCACCTTTTTGAAAAATACAATCTTAAACCAAAATGTACCTTTTAAAGTTTCTTATCCATGTTAACTCAATGTGTGGATACTTTTTCAGTGTCCCAATGCTTGTGCACCTGGTCGTCCAGGACACGCTGGCCTAATAGGAATGAAGGTAAGAGAACTGATGTACTGAATCACTGATTAGGGTGAGGACTTCCTGGCCTTTGGGTCTCCCATTATATTGTCCAGAAAGCATGGTGCCAAGATACTGGCAAGATCACTTTCCAAAGCATCTACAGTCCCAAAGCTTCAGACATGCTATGTATTCCTCCAAGCCTTTTGATTTTATAGAAGGCCTCAGAATGTCAAATTGAAACAAGCACCTTCTTGACTCACACTTACTTTAGTTTCTTTTATGTTCTTTTGTCTGATTTCTGGGGATACTATCCCTATGAGGGGATTACTAGTGCAGTGTTGGACACACTGATTTACTGGATCTGGGATTAGGTTTTTCTGAAGGTTGCACTACAGCCCATTTCTGAAAGTGTCTAGGTGTGCATGGAGTTGGGGAGGTGTTACAGAAGGTTAGGGGTGGCTCTACGTTTTTTGCCGTCCCAAGCACAGCAGGCAAGCAGCCTTCTGCTGCACGCCTGCGGGCGGTCCGTGGTCACGCGGATTCGGAGGTGTTTCTGCGGGTGATCTACCGGTCCCACGGCTTTGGTGTACCCGCCCCCAAATTGCCACCGAAACCACGGGACCGGCGGACCTCCCGCAGGCACGCCACTGAAGGCCGCCTGACTGCCGCCCTCACAGCAACCAGCATGCCGCCCCCCGCGGCTTGCCGCCCCAGGCACGCGCTTGCTGCGCTGGTGCCTGGAGCCGCCCCTGCAGAAGGTACACCTGGAGAGTGGTAGGCAGGCTATGTTGGAAGAGTGGATTTCTCAAATTCTAAATAAATTGTCTGCACTCTTTTTTTATTCCTTTATTTTAGGGTCACAAAGGAGTAAAAGGAGAGGATGGTGAACCAGGGAAACAAGGTCATAAGGTAAGATAACAGTATTTTAATGGGCAAGCAGTAGTTTAATGGAAGGCAATGATTGGTAGCAAAATAACTGCCAGTTTAGCCTATGATTCAAAAAGAGTCATCTTGTTAGAATCCATCAAAATTATTGATACTTCTGCCAGAAAGAACTGACAGCCCACTTCCTGTATGGCATTTGGGTCACTATCAGCACATTATCTGCTAAGTCATCCCCTCTATTCTGCATTCATTATCACACAGAAATTGGCATTCTCACTTTTCATTTTGACCATCAGAATAATTATTATTGAACTAGCTGCACAATAAAATCAGTATTTATTAATGTTAAAAATTGGGAATTAAGTGCAGAGAGTCTGTAGGAGACTAGAGAATGCTTAGGATGGCACAACTGAGCAGGGAGAGGGCAAAGGAAGAATGAGATGGCAGCATGGGGGGAAAGAGTACATGATGGGGAGGGAGAGGTATAGGAAAGGTCTAGGTAACCACAACAGAGATGAAGGCAAGGACCAAGGACTGAATTGCTTGAAGACTGAACTACATTCTCACCTAAAAACATAATTCATCTGGAATGGGCTTGTTGGATACTTGTGAAGAAATTTGGGGAATCCTGAACTACCTTTACCCATGCTGTAACTTTTTGGTCCACAGAGGACTTCTCTTTCCAAGGCAGGCAATCTAGCACCTTAAAATACCTTAAAAATAAGGAACAAAGTTTGTGCCATAAACCCCTGCTCCATATCCATATATACAATGAAAAGAATATTAACTTCTCAGAAGTAGTCCCCCCCTTTTCAGAATGCTTGAGCTATAGGAGTTGCCAAATCCTTGTTGTGCCCCAGAACAGAGAAGGTACTAGGATGATCCGAGGAATGGAAAACCTGTTGTATGAAAGGAGACTCGAGGAGCTCAGTTTGTTTACCCTAACCAAAGAAGGCAGAGGGGGGATATGATTGCTCTCTTTAAATATATCAGAGGGATAAATACCAGGGAGGGAGAGGAATTATTTCAGCTTAGTACTAATGTGGACACGAGAACAAATGGATATAAACTGGCCGTCGGGAAGTTTAGGCTTGAAATTAGACGACGGTTTCTAACCGTCAGAGGGGTGAAGTTCTGGAACAGCCTTCCGAGGGAAACGGTGGGGGCGAAAGACCTCTCTGGCTTTAAGATTAAGCTTGATAAGTTTATGGAGGGGATGGTTTGATGGGATAACATGATTTTAGTCAATAAGTCAATAACATGCCATCGCTGGTAATTAGTATCAATGGTCAATGTGGGTCTGGCTGGTGAATCTTGCCCGCATGCTCGGGGTTCTGCTGATCGCCATATTTGGGGTCGGGAAGGAATTTTCCTCCAGGGTGGATTGGCAGAGGCCCTGGAGGTTTTTTGCCTTCCTCTGCAGCATGGGGCAGGGGTCGCTTGCTGGAGGATTCTCTGCGACTTGAAGTCTTTAAATCATGATTTGGGGACTTCAACAGCTGAGTCAAGGGAGAGAATTATTCCAGGAGTGGGTGGGTCAGCTTTTGTGGCCTGCATCATGCGGGAGGTCAGACTAGATGATCATAATGGTCCCTTCTGACCTTAAAGTCTATGAGTCTAACCAACCTCTTGTAAATCAGCCTGGCACTGAGAATTGTAGCTCTGCTCTCTAACAGCATAAGGGGGGACGAGGAGGGGGGGGGAAGGGTGTTACCTGGTCACCAGAAAGGTGTCTGGATTAATAAGGCACGGGTTAATAATAACAACACTGAAGGATAATGCTGGATTGCATGTGAGGCTATCAACATACACACCCAGTTTTCAGACTCCGACCTAAACCTCATTACAGTTTTTAAAAATCTGAATTAACAAACCTGGGAATACTAACTTTGAGAAAAATGGAATGATTTAGCTTAAATAAAACATACCCTTGCTATTCTTGAGCAAAATGACCTCCTTATCTTCATTCATATTCCTTCTTGGAACACATTTCTTCCATGAAGCCTATAAAAAATAATTCAGCAAAGAAAGAAGTCTGCAAATTTTTAATACAGAGAGAGTTGAAATGTGTTGCAATTCCCCTTTAATTAAATGAGCCAATGTATTATGTGCCTTAATTTACTATCTGTCTAATGTTAAGTGTAAGCTCTTTGGGGCAGGAAATGTGTCTATGTTGGGTTTCCTTCAATGCTGAGCATGTTGACAGGGATCAGTGAGTAAGAAGTGGTAACTCTTATGCTGATAGTGTTTTCCCTTTCCTGGTATGGATTTGCTTCAGCTTTCTTTCTTTTGTTTTTCCAGGGTGAGGAAGGTGCCCAGGGAGTCCTAGGTGATGTCGGAGCTCAAGGCCCTCCAGTAAAGTATTTCCTTTTTGAATAGCACTATCAATTTGTTTCATGTCACCATATTTGTTTTTTATAAGCAATTAGACATGAAATAATATTACACATCTATCTTTTAATAATAATATCACACTGATTGTGAATAAAGGTAAAAATATTTAAAACTGTGCATAGTAAAACCTCACAGCATGCCCTTTTCTGCTCTCACGG
This sequence comes from Terrapene triunguis, assembly GCF_002925995.2. Taxonomy (NCBI): domain Eukaryota; kingdom Metazoa; phylum Chordata; order Testudines; family Emydidae; genus Terrapene; species Terrapene triunguis. The sequence goes on from NW_020664393.1 coordinate 32,500,566, forward strand.
CTTGGTTCTTATAATGCTTTCACATTGTAAATAATTAGTGTGCTCTGTCTTATATTACTTTTTAAACCACAGGGGGGCAACTAGATGATTGAACTGGGCTTTTCTGACCTTACTGTGCATGATTTTGGTGACCTAGGCCCGAACCTGGAAAGATATATATGTGTGCTTAACTTTGAGACTTACGGTACATCTATACTGACAAAAATAAAACAAAAAACAACACAACCCTGCAGCAGTGAGTCTCCGAGCCCAGGGCTACAGATTTGGGCTTGTGTGATGGCGCTCAAAATAGCCATGTAGATATTCTCACTTGGATTGGAGCTTAAGCTCTGAGACCATGCTTCTCACCATGTTTCAGACCCTGAGCTCCAGCCTGAGAGGGAACATCTAACAAGGCTATTTTTAGAAATGTGTGCCCAAGTCTGTAGAACTGGGCTCTGAGACTTGCTGCCATGGGTATTTTTTTTTTTTTTTTTTTTGCAGAGTAGATGTACCCTTAGACTTTGCAGAACTGAGGATTTTGTGGCCACCACTCCTGGGCAGATTGTGGCATACTCCTTCTATAGTTTCATTGTGCCTCCCCCAGGAGTCCTAATTTCCCTGTTCCTGTTTGTTCTTCCTTAGCTGGTTCTCCATGATCAGCCCTCCCTCCAGTTCCCATAGCTAGGACATGCAGTAGGGAACAGAAAGGAGCAAGGGGATCACTCCCACAACACAGCTGGGCCTTAATTATGGCATGCTTACTCCCTTTGTTAGAGTTTGCATAGTCTCTGGTTTCCTGGTGAGTGAGTCAGGAGAAAGAAGTGTGGATGGTGAGGACTTATATTTTTCTGGGATTGAAAAGAGTTCTCTAATGCTTACTGTATCCAGGTTTGACTGGAGATTTGACTAGTGCAATTTTGGGGGAAATTAAATCACTCAGTAGGCCCGAATTATCCTTCACACTCATGACTTTCAAGTCCTAGATCATGGAGGTCCAGACAAACATAAAAGTCTGATTAGAGCTTACAGAAATACAAGAGACTGCATAGAACGAAGACTATAAGCCCTTCTTATCCTTAATACTGATAAAATCTCCCTGATAAAGTAGTTACCTGAGCTCACTGTACTAAAAGATCCATTTTCTGTTCCCAAAGGGGGCCTGTAGTGTTCATCCTCAGCCAGGCCTAGTCATTTAACACACTTGTAGTTAGTGGCCCACGGTCATACAGGTTCTCATGTAGTGTATTCATCAGGAAATAACACATTGCTTTACTCATTTAACTCCACAGCTCTTCAAAATCACAATATTTTAAAGTGTTGTCCACTACAATCCAGGATTCAAGAGGCAGGGAAAGTGATGTCATCTTAAAAAGGGATATGCCAGGCCTGAGGGGGGGCTTTATAGGGAAGATGGTAAGGATTGAAATAGTCTGTAAGGTTTCTTAGAAATAAAAGCCTTAGACCCGGTTCCTCTGTCAGATTTTTTTTCAGGGGTTTACTTCAACTTTATGGTCCTCAGAACAATGAGTGTTTTCCTGTCTCTAATATACAGTTGTGTTTGAGGCCTCAGTGTGGTTTTGGTCAATCTGACTGAGCTACCAGTGTTCTAATTTGATATTTTATTAATTGTACAGTTTTCAAATTACCACATGAATTAAACATTTTAATGCAGAAGCATTTGGCTCTTTTTTATATATAAGGGAAGGAATAAAATAATGACAAAGAAAATATGTAGTATCTTAAGAAGTCTACTATCTGAAAACTACTACATTTCTGATAACAAAATAGCAATATGGGCTAAATTGTCACAATACTTTTCTTATTTTTCATTTCCAGGGGATTCAAGGTTTGAGAGGCATAACTGGTATAATGGGAGCCAAAGGGAACAAAGTAAGTACTAGCAATTATCTCTATAAAATATAATGCAGCTGGTAGTCAGAGGTTGGCTCCACTACATGTAATTTTTAAACCATGGGTCACTATGCAATGGGTGCTTTCTGGGTTTAGCCTTACTTAAACTTTTGATACCCTCCTTTGCTATGCCTGCACTTTCCCTCTCCCACCAAGTATGTTCCAGCAATTGTAACATCATACTTCTGGTCATGAGGACAGCCAACCCATTCCTTTCTGAGTAAATGCCTTCAGTACATCAGCAAATTTTGTTGAAGTGGACTTTCTGAAGTTTCTTACTATTCTCTCCTTCTCCCCAAGACTTAGAGTAGTTTGGCATATCCTCTTGGTGCTGTTGGCAAGGCATCAAGCTTAATTGTGATATTAATTTACAAAGGCCATAACCTTTTGAAATAAAACTAAAGTTTATTGAATATTCATTTCCCCTGATTGTGTCCTCCTCAGCCTTTCTACTTCTTCTGTCTCTAATTTTCACCTGCTTGCCTTGGTACATGGATTACTTTCATTAACTCAGTTTCGATAGAAGTCACTGAACAGAATGGTGCAAATCCAGTCTGTGTATCCAGTGAAAGATATGGAAAGCAAAGCTTTCTTTCTTGTTCTACGATTCCCACCATATATCCCCACTGTCCCCTTCACCTCCCACAGTTATTTGGCCACTTACATTCCTGCCCCAGCTATGTGAAATACTTACTGCCTCTCTCTGAGACACACATTCCTTATTCTTTCTAAATCTTTCCTGAAAACATTTATTTTCACTTTGGCTTATAATTGATTCTCTCTATAAAGCATTTTTGAAGATAGTTTTATGAGACCCTATATAAAAATCAATTGCAATTCACATTTTGGTGTCAGTCCATTATGCTATATATGTGCAGTATGTTTTTGTGTGATGCAGGGAATTAGTTAAGGACAACAATGAATTGTTCTGAAATAGTTCAAAGTGGCTTAATTCATCACTGTCCAGTACGTTTGAGGAATGACATAATTTCATATATAACATTTGCTGGCATTTAATTATATAACTCCCGAAAAGGCAAACTAGAGTTTAAAAAGATTAAAAAGCCACTTTGTGAAAACTGTTTGTATTTATTTTAATAACCGAGAGCCAAATTCAGAGAGGTGCAGGGCACTTGCAATTCCTACCGAAGTAATTGGGATATGTAGGTGCTTGGTATATCTCAGGAAGTCAGCCCTACTATCTTGTGTTATCTCTTTATTCTTAGGGTGCTCGTGGCCTTGATGGTGACCCTGGTCCACGAGGGCTCCCTGGTGGATCTGTAAGTAGAGTTTTGTGTCAGCCAGATCATTCAAAGTGATATTAACTTTTAAGAAAGTTTATAGAAGTAAAGCAGGGGGCTATTTGCTTTGGCAAAGGGTTTTCCCTTAGTACAGGGGAGGGAAAACTACAGCCTGCGGGCCGGATCCGGCCCATCAGGGCTTTCAATCCAGCCCGCGGGATTGCCAGCCCCGTGACTACATCTTGCTCCATGCAGCTCCGGCCTCCAGGGGTGAGGAGGAGTAGCTGGCATATGACCCCTCAGAGATGGCTCTAACTGGTATAAGTCAGAGCAAGCTGAGGAGAGACTTCAGGCTCCTCCAAACTGAGTTAGGCAGAGACTAAGGGAGTCATTATTCGTGTTAAGTATCAGAGGGGTAGCCGTGTTAGTCTGGATTTGCACATGAGTCTGACGAAGTAGGTATTCACCCACGAAAGCTTATGCTCCAATATGTCTGTTAGTCTATAGGTGCCACAGGACTCTTCGTTGATTATTAGTGTTGCTTGTCAGCTTCTCTCTCATTTCCCCTTGGGGTGGGTGTCATGGGAGGGAAGTTATTCTTTGGTAGGCACAGCCTCAGGTGCAGACAGAACCAATCGAACTTCTGTTCTGCTTCCCCTGGGCTTCCACATCCTGACAGAAAAGCAGGGAATGAAGCAACCGGTGCTGCTCCCTCCAGCCTCTTCAGTAATGAGCAGATGCCAAGCGGGTGAGCTGTATAGCAATTACAACAAGGAAGGGACAGCAGTTGCTCAGAGTTCTCCCATCTCACCTCAGAGTTGCTCCTGTGGCTATGGAGAAAGAGGTGTCCCCATCTGGATCCCTGTAGTAATAGGGTTAATTCAAACACTTTGGTTTAACAATTTCAGGGCATTTTCTTCTTGACACAGTTATGCTCAAAGGCCACAATTTAGTCTCTTGAGGACCACAAGCGTCCCCACCCCAGACCCAGGGTTGGACACCACTGCTTTAGAGGCTGCTGTACATTTACAGCTGGCTGCAGCTGTGAGACTTCTGGTTGCATTGGAGCTGTTCTAGTCACACCTCAATTCACGGCAGCACGATGTTTCTGCTATGTGCTTGCTTCATTTTCAGCAGCCCCGACTGCCATGCTACTGGTGCCATGTGTTCCAAAGTTAGCTCAGACGTTCACTCTAACTTTCTCAAAAGTACCTTGTTCAAAATACCAACATCTAGACAATCTCACATGTGTTCTCCTTACTGATGCCAGAGTCACAATGTTCTGCAAGTCCTTATAAAGGCTTCCAAGCTTTTTCCAGGTCTCTGCCCTTTTAGTAAAAGCATGCCCATTTGTGTGTTACATTCAATATTGAAATGCAACAATCACCAAATTTTTAAAGAATGATCAGTACATATATCCTCAGAGAAAATGTTGGGAGACGGCACAATGGGCCTCCTTCTCTTCCCACTTCCCCACTAACCTCCCACATCCCCACTGGTTTCCCAGTTTTTCACTTCTCAAATCCAGCTAAACTAAAGGGAGGAGGGGGGATGAAGGGAAGGAAAAAGTAGATCAAATACCACCACTTATTGTCGGTGACAGTTGCTACTGCTAGGCATCAGCGCCCCAGTTACAAAGGTTTTTAACATTATTCAGGTATAAGCAGATTCTGAGGGAATCTGGAATTAATTGCCCTATACCCCCTAGGATCATTCTACTTCTCTAGTTGTCTCCCCAACCACCCTTCACATAACATTCAACCTTATAGTTGATCTAATTTAATCTCTACTAGACAGGATTTCTTCATGCTTAAGCGCATAATCATAAACTGTACAAATGACAATATATGTAAATAATTCTCTCTCCAGCCCATGATGTAACATTGCACAATTAGCCTGTGTGTGTTTGAGCATTTCTTTCTCAGAAGCCTCAGGAATAGATGATTTCCTGTAACTGATACCAGACAAGATGGGCCAGGTTAGCCTGGTATAACAATTCGTGTTCTTAAAATGGCATATATAAAAAATAAAGAAAAAATGTTTTTTAAAAATTGGGCATAACATACATGCATATCTTTGCCTCTATTCTTGCCCACTATCATAACTCAGCGGCAAGCACTTTTATGTTTTGGAGACACAAGAGTCCCTTGTTTTACAAACAAAACAGAAAAACTTCTCTTTGCATTATTCAGTTGAATGATAAAAATCACAGTGACTCTTCCCTTTCATACATGGGGATAAACAAATCATTTTTGAGTCCAATAGAAGCTAAATGTTGTCCATTTAAACAAGGGCACTTTACCTCTTTTCTAATGATATTTATTATGGTGGGGAAAGCAGCTTGGGTGTTTTAGATGTCATAATAAAAGAAATAAAAGTTAGCCTTATAGCAGAGAAATTGTTCTAATTAAGCACCTTTATTCAGGTGGTATTGTGTATTGTGTAGGTTTTTTCAGACATTTTGAGTCTGATAGTGTTGCTATTGAAGTTAATGGTGTAACTTGATAACAGCAGAACAGGCACTTAGTAAAAAGATGTTTATTTCTTAGTGCCAAGTCTGTAAACTCCCTTTGGGCTCTGAAGGTCAAGCTGGGTTCTTTTCTTTTTGCACATCATTATCCCACATTGGAACCGTTCCATAAAGGGGACCTGGGATCAATGGTGCAGTGCCTAACTTTTAGGTACCTTGCCTCCTAGTGGAATCCTCAGCCCTAAGTTAGGTGCCAGGCTCCTTATACAAGGCATGGGGAGAGTTAGGTACTTAAAGAGATTCACAAAAGCCAGCCAGCTGAGAGGGGAGCTGCCTAAACGAGCCAGTAGGAAATGCTGAGGAGAGGGGTGATATCTAAGCCCAGTTCCCCAAAGTTCTTCCTTGCAAAAACTGAAGAGGAGCTTGTGTCCCATTTTACCCACCCCAGAATACCCTTTATCCCAGTGGTTAGAGCACTCACCCAGGATGTGCGAGACCCAGGCCCACTTTGTGTAGAATACTTAAACACACATTGGAGTAGGGACTGGAACCTGGGTTTCCCAGGTGAGTGCACTAAGCACTGGGCTATAGCATCATTCTTACACTCTCTGTGGCCCAGTGAATATTTAAATAGTTTATATCAAGTGGAAATCAGGCAGAGGGGGGACACATCCTGGGTGAGTGCCCTAACTTCTGGCCTACATCAGGGCCTGTTAACTATAAACTGCACAGGCCAATTAATGTCAATGTAAATTAGACATATTTCATTTAGAATTAGCATCCTCCACAGAAAAAATATAGATGTACTCACCTTCTGAGCGTAAGTACCTAAACACCTGAAACACTGTTTTGATCTAATAAGGGGAAGGGAAGTACCATCTAACATATCTTAAGAAGGTTTGAGAAAACTATATACCTATCTATAATTGCCTAAATGGACTAGTCAGCATGGATACCAGCATACAGTGAATGTAGATATCTTCCCTTCCCATAGTGAAGTGATTCCCTTTTAAGAGGGTTCCACTGAATTACTTTTTAGTTGTTTATAGAGTGAGAGTGCAGCCTAAGCGGAGTATGGGTAAATGTGAAAACACAAGGACATTTAAAAGGCAGTGGTGCTTATTAAAAGCTAGATCTTGCATCTTTATGCACCCAAACTCTAATTGGTTTCACTGGGAGTTTTAGGTGTTCCCAAATAATGCAAGAGTGAGCCATTAAACTGAAATTCACCAGTTAGAGGTCGCTATGTACCATTCAAGACCCACCTAAACCCTTGATTTGGGGCTCAAATGTTGCACAGGGCCAAGCACATGCTCTCTGCACAAGAGTGAATTTCACCTTTGATGTTTTACCTGATTTCATTTAATCAATACGACCAATTGTATTCTGACTTTGTTGCTAAATGAAAATATTTCCTGCAGGGAGACCAGGGACAGAGAGGTCTACGGGGAGAGACAGGTCCGAAGGGAGACAGGGTGAGTTCAAATCATATTTACCAGTAAACACTTAGCAATAATATTATATATCCCATTACGTGTGCTGAAGGTAACTTACCAACTACATCCTTGAATAATCATGTATTGATGCTTCTTGCATATGTCACTTCAATGTATCTTTTTTTTTTAGGGTCCTCAAGGTATTAGAGGAATAACTGGCCTCCCTGGGCCTAAAGGAGAAGCTGTATGTATATCCCATTTATTTAAAAAATTTGTTCTCTATCGTGATCCTTTAGATTGCAAATGCTGGGGAACAGCATTAAGACAGGCAAAGAATGTTCTTTATAACAATATGCTATCTGTGTTTCAAGGGCTTACCGGGGGTTGATGGCCGGGAAGCGATCCCTGGAATGCCTGGAGCAAAGGTAGGCTAACTGTATCCTATCTGGCTATCTCAGTTTACATGTCATTTGATTCACATTGCTCTAACTGTAATAGCTCCACTCACCTATATATTTTGTATGTTTTTCAATTGTGCTACTGCTTTTGGTTTCTGAACGTTACTATGGTAATTTGTAGTAAACTTCCCCAGCCTAAATGTCTAAAATCATACTGTTTCTGCTTTCTAGAAATAAAGGTTTTTTACTTATTTAACTGAAGATTTTATATAATTTATGTAAATCGATTTTTTTTCAGGGTGAACCAGGAAAACCTGGTGCTCCAGGTGATGCAGGACTTCAAGGACTGCCAGTAGGTATCTGATACTTTAAATGTGAAAGTCCTATTCAGTTCAAACACAAAGAAGAGACCAGTTTCTCAGATGCACTTGTGCCAGCTTTTGTGCCCCATCATACCTTGGTGGAAAAACTGAGTGAATGGCCCAGGGAGGATAACTCCAGTGCAAGGGTGATCCTGAAGTGTATAGCCAAAATAGAGGGTTGCACACAAAACAACCTCCTGGCTGTCAGCATAATAGGGAAGTATGTTACTAAAAAAGGGTGGACCAACATGCAACTTCCTTGGGAGTTCTTTCTGGGCTAAGGGTTCAATGCCTTGTGGCTGTTACAGGCAGGCATAAATAACATCCCGCAGGCTACTCTAACAGAGCACATAGTAGAAGGCATGGACATCAGGATCAGAACAGTGTAAGTAGAAGCTTTACACATCACCCCCTGACTCTGTGCACTGTGGGAATATCTGAGCATGTGGCCCAATACGTTTTTAATTTTGCAAAAGTTTATCCAGGTAGTGGAGTTTACTAGACCTTGTCTGATAGTAGGGGTGTCTGAGTGTGGTTTAGTTTTAAGTATAAAGGAATTCGTTTACAAATCAGTAGAATGCTATTTTCATTCTTTCTACCAATATTTATTCTTTATTCAATTCTTTTTACTAATCATCTCTTTATAATTCTATCCACCTATCTATCTAGGTTTATATACTTGCTCATCACACATTGAAATGAAAAGAGTTAAGTGCCTAAATAACTTTCTGAATCCCATCCCGAGTGCCTTATACATTTTAACACAAGCCCAGATTTGTTTGTATTTATTTATCTGGTGTGGGTTTTAGATTTAATGCTGTAGGAGATGAGGCTTGTGGTCATCCTGAGGTGTAGGAGGCATTGCTATTGGGTTTTGTTTTTTTTGGTCTGTCTGAGTTATAGGATTGAAGATATATTCTGATATTTGTGTATTAGGATTTGATTTTGTCTTTATCAACACTGAGGGCTCAGTCCTCAGCTGTACTGATCTTGTGTTTGGGGCAGCTAAGGAGGTGAGGTAGTGAAAGATGGCTTTCCGCCTTTCCTAATCTTGGGACTGGCTGGGAGCCAAAGTGATCCACAATGAAAGTTAGAGCAGCCTAAGGCTGGTTGAATTTACCCAGATGGAACAGTCCCCTGCGGCTGTTCTGCCAGTCTAGGATTGCTGGAGTGCCCCATACTTCCTCTTGCCCCAAAATGTCCCATATGGAAGGGATGTGAGGGAGCTAGTGGCCAGATACCACCCACTTTATGTCAGTGTGGGATTTGCTTGTGATAGGAGAATCTGCAGCTGTCCCATTATGGGGCTCTCCACACTTGGGTGTTATGAGGGTTTAATTTAATTCAAACAGTATAAATAACTAAGAACAAATTGAATCTACCATAAAATACATACATAAAAGGCATAGCACTGCTCTGCTGTTAAAACACACAGTGCTATTCTTAATTCATGTGGATTGGTCACAGTCAAGGAGACGTATACCATACCAGTAAATACATTTTTATGTTTAATCTTGTAGTTTGTAGATTTAAAATGTTGGATATGTTGGGAATATAGATAGTGCATAATGTTCCCAAATTAAAAACCTTATTTCCTTTACATTTGCAGCTAGAGAAAAATTCAGCCTCCAATGCCAGGGTAAAGAATACTTCCTGCACTGGTTACAGTTACTTCTCTCACAATAATTGTTTATTTATGTCAAACCAGTGTCAAGTGTTAAAAGCCCAACAGAAACTTTTTCAAAACATTCTGCTACAGGAGCAGATACCCAGAGAAGATATTGAAGGAACTAAGTTAAAATATCATTTGATGTACAGTTGCATTCTGAAGTTGGTTCTGTTTTTTGCTATGTTTTTTCCTAACTATAGAGAGCACTTGCTGTGAATGGTTGTATACAAGAGAGGGAATGTGGAGTGTAAACAAGAGAGAGGGGTTTTGTAGTCTGAGCATAAGATTAGAGTGGGGAGTTCTGGGTATTATACCCATTTCTGAATCTGGCAGTGGCAGTGACTCATGTTGTGACCCTGAACAAAGCACAATCTTTCACCTCTCTGTGCTGCCTTTTTCCTAACTATAAAATGGGGATAATACTATTTACCTACTTCACAGGGGGATCAGGCTTTATCAATTACTGTTTGGAAAGTGCATCAAGATCTTCAGGTGAAAGGACTCGAAAAGTATAAATTATGATTGTAATAATGTAAAGTTACATTTTTAACAAGTTTCAGCAGGTGCTTTTTGTACATTTCTAGACTCCGTAATAACACACAAATGACATTTAAAATGTTGTTTCTTTTAGGGTTTACCTGGCTCCCCAGGTGCAAATGGTGTTTCTGGCCCAAAGGTAAAATAATTTAAATAATCTACTTCCTTTCCTCTAAAATTGGATTTTGTGTTTATCAAATTTTAAAATAGCCAGTGAAGTTTTGTTCACTTGTCATTGTGGTTAAATGAAAAATAACCATTGACATAAAAAATGATACATGCCAGATAAGTGAACAAAAACTTAATCAATGGTTGGTCTGCAGTTTTTGCAGTTCTTTCATTGTGACAATAGCATTGATCTTGTGTAAAAGATGAAAGGTTTTGTTGATTCAAAACACTTAAAATAATTTTTTTTAAATGCAGCATATAGTAATTCTGTGAAATGAACTGCAGAGGATATCATTGACACATATAGCATAGTACACTTCAAAAAAGGATTAGATATGTTAATAAGAACAGCATATGCAGCTTCATTAAATGGATAAAAAGACAAGAGCTTTCAATTCTAACAGTTCAAATAACTGAAAAATGGCTGTTCCAATTCCGCTCAAACTCTCCACGAATATTCACATAGGGCCTGAACAAAAAGCACGGAAAATTTCAGACCAAAAGAAATTTGAGGAAAAAACCGTGAGCAACTCAAAAAAGAGATTAGACTGGAAGTCGGGATTCATTTAAATCTATGGCATGCTTCCGTGCATCCACTATAATTGGAGTCCCATCAGTGTGATTGGTTGCTGTACAAAAATAAGGGAAGAACTTGGTGGAATTGGATGGAGGAGAATCAGGTGGAGAATAAAGAGTAAGAGCAAAAATGGGTACAGCAGGTGGTTTGATTTCATTGCTTGTTAATTTCTTTGTTAATTCTCTTGAACTGCTATGGTAACTGGTAGCTTGGTATGGCTAACTTTTTCACCTTTCTGTCTAACAGGGTAATGCAGGTGCCCCTGGGATACCAGGTTTAATGGGAAATTCTGGTAAACCTGTAAGATCACTTTTCTTCTTTTCTGAATCTTTCACAAGAACATTTCTATTTTGTGCAAAGAGTCAGTTTTCAAACATGCTCTGTTCTTATCATTATGAAAACAGGGCGAACAAGGACCACAGGGGATAGAGGGACCAATAGGACCAAGGGGTCCACCTGTAAGTACTTGACTTGTTTCCTACTGTGCATATTTGGAACTGTGATGTCTGAGGTCCTGGTTGATGAACCCAACAATGTGGTATACATACTACTTATCACAAGTGCCAGTTACTTAAGGAAAATACTAAGCTCTAACTCCTTAGTCAAGTGGATGCGCATCAACCCACATTAAAAAAGCAGCTGTGCTCACAATTACAGTATATACAGATTTCAGCTGGACTCAAAACAAAACAATTGACACAATTATTCCACAACTTATTTTGGGTGCTGGTGGTGGCGAGTTTGAAATTGAAACATGGATCCTCATTTTGCAGCTAGCCCTTGCTTTCATAATAGGCTGAGCAGAATCCCCAGATCCAAACAGAAGGACCCATGGACACACATGTAGAGACCCCCTGGTCACAAGTGGGAACCAAGCCCAAGACCGTCAACACCAGCAGCACAATCCCTACCACTAAAGCTAAAAAAGTAACTGATTAGCTATCAGTAAAGAGCATGCTCTTATCCTTTTCAGGGCCAGCTATTAGAAACAGACACCATCACATGCTCTGAGACAGTGCTGTCTCCGAACATTGTGGCTTGGATCCTTTCTAATGCTTTTACTAGATATTACTCACTGGTGGAGGGGGCTGGACAGGTAGTGCTTTGAACCATAGTAGTTCCTTCTGGTTGAAAATACTGGTGTTCAGAGGAGCATGTACTTTTGCTGGAGATTGCTTCCACAGCACTAGCCTACTTCAGAAAAACATACAAGAGGTTTTGAAAGATGGCTAGTCCAGGGTAAGAATAAGCCTTGAGGGAGGGTGGGATAGGAGAAGCAAGGAATTACATAGAGAAATATGGTGGCACTCATTGAAGTGTAATGTTGAAGACATAGGGACAGAGTCTATGCTGCGGATGAGATATGAGAGGTGGTCGCTGTAGGGGGCTGGTAACAGCTTTTTGATTTTCTCTCTTTGTCTCTCGCCTGGCCCCAGTCTTGGTCCTGAGAGAAGTTAGAAGAGCATGAGGCTGCTGTAACTTACTGGAAATGGTCCCCAACAGACTGTCTGTGAGTTGGGGATAGCTTTAATGCACTAGAATTCACAGTGTGAGACCATTTGCTGCTCAGAAGAACTCATGCTCCATGACCTCTGTTTGCAAGTTCCTCTCTTGCCATCCCACTCCAGAGGTGCTCACTTGGAGCCTTCAGGCCTTGTGCTGTGATATTACTTGTAAGGGGAACCAGGCAAGGAAACTGGCTCCTATAAACTAATTGCTCTCTGACTTTAAATATTCAACAAATCTCAGCTAAAGAACAAGTTTTCTTTTCCTTTCTGTATGTTTCTGTGGTTTGCATCATCATTTGCTGAATGTACTTTATTACAACACACTATTTTCTTTGGAACACACCTTTGCATGACTTTTGGCCATTGGCTGTCCAAGAAGGATATAAAAATAGATAACATGAATATATATACTCAGCATGTTGTGACACAATATCTCAATGTTAAGCTTGCCATAACTATACTCACCAAAGCTTGGGTTTGTTGGAAGCCTCCAACTGCGTTGTCTTGGATGGAATGGAATTTGTTTTCTGAACTGTTCTCCTGGCACTGAGCTCCTAAATACTTGAGAGACACATAAAAGTTATAGTTAGATCAAGAACAAAGTATCTCTCTACATTGACCATGCAAGATAATCTGCTAAACTATGCTTTTAATCCCATAACATGCAAGTATGAGTTTATGAAATCAGCGGTCCATAGAAACAGGAGTTGACATGCTGGGTTAATTATTAGTAACCCTGTTGTCAGACAGAAACACTCAATGAAGATTAAATACAGTGATTTTTCTGTTTGTCACTGCAGAGATCAGGGGAATGTGTTCCCCTCATTTTGTTTCATCATTCAGTAATGTAACAGATCCCATGGTTGCTCTTCAATGAATTATTTCTTCTTTGTCTTTCCTTCCCCTAATCTCTATTTGGTCACCTCTTTACCACTTATTTCAGTTTCTTCCTTCCTCTCTTCTAACTTTTCCTTTCCTCAAGTCTACACTCTCCATCCTCCTACTGATCATTCCCTTCCTTTTTCTCCTCTCCTGGTTCCTTCTACTGTCAAAGGCCCTCTACTCATACTAAGCCCGTATTCCATGCACCACTCTCATTCCAACCCCTGCTCCCATCTTCCTAGTGGAGGGTTCTGTGGCAGGAGTCAGGAGGGACCTGGAGTTCTTCCCTTTTTCTCCTGACAGAGAAGAGGAGGAGCCACCAAGAAGTCACTGCTATCAGGATCATTTTCTTAATAGGCCCAAGGAAGTGAGAGAACTAGGAAGCCACTGCACCTTCTCATGGGCTAAAAGGAAGGGGTGTCAAAAGGGTTGTGTTACCTCTGTCCTCTGCTTCAGTGCGGTGGAGAGACAACAAGGCTAGTAATTGCTGAAGGGCCGGGACACCCTTCAGTATGGGATGATGGAGCCAACAAGATTAGCACTCCTCCAGTGCGCCTCTGTGGTGTAACTTGATATGGAGGGCGGGGGGTGAGATTCGTGTTTACAAATTTAAACGTGATTTTTTTCTATTTTATTAACAATATTCTCAGGCGGCCTCTTTTATCTAAGCAGCCTGCAAGAGGCACTTACCAATGGAAAATTCCCATTTCTGCTGGCAAGTGAGTTTTCAAGCCCTGTTGCTGCTTCTGTGCACTATTAAATAATGGCTGCATTTCCCTCATTGGCGATTATATTTCAGTGGTGCTCAGAGCAGGACCAACACCAACTAAATCATCATATTGTTAACATATCAGTTTGGGAACCTTTGGGATGTAAGGTGCTATATAAATAGAACAATTTTTATTATTAAAATCCACAGAAGAATATTGTTACCCTGGTTGTTAGCCAGTCAGTGCTCAAAAACCAGAGCTGTCATATCCAATAGCTTAAACATTTATAATAGTTTTTCAGAGGAGGTTTTAATGATTCAAAATGAAGATAATTAGATTACATAGTCTATTCCAACAACAGACAAAATATTTTTTATCTGTTTATTGGAATAGATCATACAATCTTATCTGCTTGACTACTGAAGATTTTCTGTATAGGAAAATAAACACTTGAGAAAATATAATCATCTATCTAATTTTAATTAGAAAATTGGTATGGGCAGTTGAGAAAAAAGCCTGTTATAATTTATGCGCTTTTTATGAAATATTCAACCTTCATTTAATAAAACAGGAAAATGACATGCTTACATTTGTAACAAGAGTACCGTGCAACTTGCATTTTCTAATTTCCAATCAAACATAGCTTCTTTTCAATTGTAATTGTTTTGTCAGTTAACAGTATGTTTGCATCACATTACAAGTCATTCTAAATAATTACTGAACTTGTGGTTTAAATCCTTTTTAAACTGGTCATTGTGGCAGGTGGCCCAAAAGAAATAATTCTTAAACGTCAAAGTGTCAAGCCTAATCAGTGAGGTTGACTGTGTTCCCTTAAGTAATTATCTGCAATTTTTCCCACACATTTATTAAGATTTAGCAGCATTTAATTTTTCATGGTGAATTTATACCAGATACTTGTTCCTTTTGCTTTATTCCCAGCCTTTCTAGTTGGTTAACATTTTGTATAGTTCTGAATTTGTTAAATAGCTTGGTGTTTTAAGCTTTTATAGTAAGTTGAGTAAATAACCTGGAGACATGCATGCATATTAGCTTTTATATATTGGCTGTTTTTTTTTTAAAATGTTTAGTATATACAGTAGTTTTTAGCTAAATTATTTTCTTTATCTGTGCTCTACTGCAAAGATTATTTTCATAGGTACAATTGTAAGACCTTTTTTTCAGCCTGAAATGTATCCTGGATTGCTGTACTAATTGTCCTGTCACTTAAATCAACTTTTTGATACCAGGTCCCTTTACATGCCTGAAGTTTAAAAAGTGGGTCCATTTTCTTCAGTTGGGCATCAACACGGTGGCAGGATAAGTAGTCCGATGTCTTCACCTTCCCAGGATGTACTGTGCATACACAATTTTTTTGGCACTGCTCGTCTGTTTAGTCTTAGAGTTTCACAAACAACCCCTAGGACATAGGGTAGTATTACTATTCCTATTTTAAAGATGCACAGATAGATTAACATCACCCAGGATATGTGAAGCAAAAGAAGAACCCAGGTTTCCTGGTCCTCATTTCTAAGCCATTAGATTCTCCCTCCTGTGCCTGACTTGATTTTGAAAGGATAATGTCTTAGGCTATGTGATCACTTGGCACTTGCAATAAGTGTATATTAATACGTATCAGAGTCTATATTTCTACTGTATTAATATGCATACACACATATCTTTAAATATTTAGCCCAGGTAACTTTAAATAATGCTGGATGGTTAATGGAATGTCACCTGTATTCTTGACGCCATACATTCCATGGATAATTGTTAGTGTAGCATTGGCAGAGAATGTGACATACAGATGTGTGAACATCCTGTCTGACAGCATAAAACTGATATTAAGCCATTTGAAAAAGTTAGCTTTTTTTAAAGATTTTTAATTTTTTGCTGGCAGTCTCAGTTAATTCAGGCTAGAGTGTGGCATGTGGGCTGGAGGGGAGGTGGAGGAGCCGTGCTACGGACAATGTCCCCAGGAAGAACCCTGTCTGGCTCATGGCAAAACTGCCCACATTGCACTCAAATTTACCCCAAAGTGTGTTTATTCTATAGTGGAATAGTAAACTCTAACAGGGCTGGGTCCTTGCCTATCCTACCAGCTGTTTTGCATTACTGGGCCAGACGACTTGTCCCCTTGCATAGCCACCAATGCCCTTCTCTGCTCAGGTGCACCTGAGGATCCAGCAGACAATGGATGGTGCCTTTTATCTGAGGCTCTGAAAGGACACTGGGGCTAGATTGTGGCCGGCCCCTTTACACACCAGCTTGGCAGCTGCATCACCCTTGGAGAGTGTACCCCTCCTCACCCCTTTCCAGGCAGCTATCACCACAGTGGTGCTAGGAAACAGCATGGACTGGGAACATACTTGAGAGACACACAAGTTATAGTTAGATCAAGAACAAAGCACATTCTGCATATGAAGGTCACAATCCTGCTTCCAGTGAAGCCAATGTTAAAACTCCCACTAATTTCAAACAGGGCGGGAGTGGTCCCTCCACAACTTCAAGATGTGTAATATAAAATCTATCTGCCTTATATAAGAGATAAGATAAAACTAATGTGTATAAGTATGAGATGTTCTTTCTTGATGATCAGAACTGGTCATGAAGTCTTTGGTCCACATCCTCGGCCTGCCATCCAGCTGCTTTGCACTGGAGGAGCCAGGATGCTGTTGTAACAGACTATCTATGATCCTATGATATCAGGGCATCCCCAAGTAGCAAAATACCACCTACTTCTGGCCCTTCCACCCCTGCCATGAGTGATGTGCTGGGGGCATGGCCAGAGCTTTTTGTGTTCTGGTGATCCCTGGCCAACAAAATAGATCCTAGGGGATCATTCCTGTCAGGTGTAATGTAGAACAGGTCTTGGGCTGCTTCAAATTATGCCTGGGGCTAATGAAGATCCTGGCTGGCCCTAGGACTGGGAGTTGGTGGTGGTGGAAAAGTGGCTTTGAGTCACTGTCTTCCTGTCTTTCCACTCAGGTCCAGTGTCAAGCACAGCTCATCTGGACCCAAAGATGTGACATTAGTATGAAATAATCTATCCAATAACAGTATCTGTGGTAGCAGGAGATGATATCTTCAGTGTATTTTTTCACCATACTAGGGAAACACTGAAAAATACTGCTATTTGAGGAAAAATTGCAAATTTAGTATCACATGACCAGAACCTGCATGATTCAAGTGCCAAGTAGTTATTCTGTGTCAATGTAATTGTGTTGAAAGGATTTATTTTACTTTCATGTCATTCAGAAATGGTCCTTATGGGGTATCTAGATATAAATGGTTTTTAAACTGATCTTAGTTAAAATTAAATCTTCTTTCTTGAACCTGAAATCTAGAACAATATGTGACAATCCTGGGTAGAAGTGTAATACAGAATTCGTGTGGTTAAATGTAGGATTTACAGAAGATTACTGAGTTTTCTGGGTCATAGGGTGAGGGTCAGACTGTTACTATGAATAATGCTTTCACAAACCATGCAGCAATACTTTTTAAAAAATAATGGCTTTAACAGCACAGGAACTTTGTTGAGGAAATGACTGGGAAAAAATCTTTCTAAATTCTCTGATCTCTCCAGGATACCTCATTATTTTGTGAAAATTTGAGAGTTCAGTCTTTCTAACCTTGTCTGAGAAGCCAATCCATGCATTTATGACATATGGTGTAAAATGCATTTTTCATGTCTCCTTTTATCCACTCATGTCACAATTTCCTTTTCATTCTGAAATAGTAAGTTATCTACTGTATGCCATATTGGAGTAATTAGATCCATTCTCAGCCAGATCTTTTAGAGCCACACACATCAGATTAAAATAACTGGTCTTTATAACTGATAACTTTCACTGCTAAATAAAGAATGTTATAGTCTCATTACATGCTGCATCATGATTTTATAGCAAGTATTCTCCCTAAATTGTATATGGTACAAATGTCAAAAGTCCCCAAAGACCAGATTTTTAAAGGTTTTCAGGTATTGTGGCACTCATCAGTGCAATGGCTAACTGATTTAGGAGCCTAATTCTCATCTTCTAAAGGGATTTAGGCACTTAGGACAATCACTGGGATTTAGGCTCCCAAGGGTCTAAATGCCTCTAGGGCCTGGTCTACACTACGGGATTAATTCGGATTTAGCAGCGTTAATCCGAATTAACCCTTCACCCGTCCACACTACAGAGCCAGTTAATTCGAATTAAAGGGCCCTTTAAATCAATTTCTGTACTCCACCTCGACGAACGGAGTAGAGCCTAAATCGATTTTGTTAATTCGAATTAGGGTTAGTGTGGACGCACACCACCGAATTACTGTGTTTAAGTTAATGGGGTAGTGTGGCCGCACACCACCGAATTAATGTGGTTAAAAACCGAATTAAGGTGCTTAGTGTGGCCGCGCACAATCGAATTTATACAACCTGTTTCCCAAATTCGAATTATCTAAATTCGGATTAATCCTGTAGTGTAGACATACCCTAGAAAGTGAGATGTAGGTTCCTAAATCAGTTGAGCATTGCAACACTGAGCACTGCAATGCCTGAATACCTTTAAAATCTCAGCCTATGTGATTTAGGTGCCTAAGTCCTATTGACTTTCAACAAGAGACTCTTAAGGGGCAGATTTTTAAAGGTATTTAGGTGCCTAAAGATGAAGCTAGGCACTTAGTGGTATGTTCAAAAACACCTAAGTGCCTAACTCCCTTTGAAATATCTTTAAAAATCTGTCCCGAAGTTCCTTTTGAAAATGGGACTTAGGCGCTTTTGAAAATTTCTTCAAATTTTGAAATTCACCCATAGCATATATTTTAAAGAGATAGTGCTGGTATTAATATATGGGTATGATGTCTAAAATATATACATAATTTAAATTTTAATATGTACACATGTCCTAAAGTAAAGATGTGAGGTTAAAGCATAATTAAAGATGTATGCTTGTCCTGACATCCATGACAAAACCCACAAGTTTTAGGGTTTCCCATAAAATTCATGGTCTTTGTTACCTCATTGAGTCTGCTGCTGACCAGAACTCTCCCATGAAATGTTCACATTTGGCTCTGGATGTGTCCACTGTAAGGGAGTATGAGACTTTAGGCTAATAGTTAAAAGCCAGATTATAATATGCAAACTCACACTGGGCCTCATGACCGCACTTATGCATGCACGTAAGTCCCATTGATGAGACTTAAAAGCACATGCCTAAAGTTAAGCATGTGCTTAAGTGCTGTCTTGGATAGGGATAGACTTAATGAAGTGATCAAGTGCTTTCCTGAAGTTGGCTAGTGATGAGCGGCTACTCACTGGAGTAGTCCCACGGAGAGGATCACTTCTGTGAGTAATGGCTAACTGGTGTGAGTTAGGGGTTCACAGACTGTCCCTAAATATTATTAAATAGCAGTAAAATTGTAATTGTAAAATAGAGTTTATTTGTCTGTATTGGGAAATTATGCGAAAAGTCCAGGAATGTAATGTTAATTAACATAGTGTATGCCATGACAGATGTATAGTGATTTTTAAACTACTTTTAAGAACTTTTTAGTTTTATGACTCTTGCATTTGTTTGCATTAATATACATGAGCCTTAAATTAGAGCCCACTGAAAAACAGTAATTGAATCAAGTTTGAGGGGGAAAAAGGTCATTCATTTACAATTAATTAGAAAATAAATATTCAAGGTTGTAACAATGCCCTTCTGTTTCTTAAAAGGGTAGCAGAGGTGAGCCAGGTCCTGCCGGGCCTCCAGGTCCACCAGGGAAACTGGTAAGCAGCATATTTCAATGCCCATCAGCTTATATTTATTTTCCAGGAACTTATGGCATCAGAAGGAATCCTCACTCCCCTATTCATTTACACAGGGAGTCAAGGGAGTATGATGAAAAGGATGATTGATAAGCTTCCTTTTCAGTACTTTGTGTCTGTACTAAAATCACAATGTTCAAATTTTAAAGCATATGAAAATGTGTTGAGAATGTATTGTGGTTATAAGAGGTGGCAAGATAGAAAAAGCATAAAGCTTTTTTGTTTTGTGTGAAGCCAAAGCTGTAAGATTGTGTGCGCTATGCATTTTCAAGAAGCAGGAGTGGTGAAAGAACAGCTCTTTGCTAGCAGCTACCTAGAACTAATGAATGGGACAGATCATGAATACCCTCTTGTACTACCACTCAAACAATATTTACACAGTACTAGTTAGAAGCACAGTTGGAGAGGTCTGAGCTGAAAGAGCCTGCTGTTAAGGAGGAATGTACAAGCCATGGGGGATAAATGACAGGAATTTTTTGTTAAGAACTAAACTATTTAGCACTAGGGCTGGAGGGGAAAGTCCAATAAGTGCTGCTATTTGTGTTCGTCAATAATAAGTTCCTCAAAAGTACTGTTCAGATGAGCAAGATTCTGCAATCTCCACTCACACAGAGTATGCCCTGACTGTATGAGCTGGGACTACTCTGGGAATAAAATCCTACTCAATGTGTGTAAGGGGCCCAGAAACTGGCCCTTGGTTATAGTTATCCATTGGTTCTACCCAGAAACAATACTGGGAAGTTTCCATCCTTGGTTTGTTTTCACAGGGTCCTGAAGGGGACCTAGGACTACCGGGACTGCCAGGTCCTTCAGGCCTGCCTGGCGCCAAAGGTGACAGGGTAAGAAATGCGCTCGAATGCACCGTGAAGAATGGCAACATGAGGAATACAATGATTTTAACATCACTCATTCATTGTTATGATTATTAATTTCTCAGAGTTTCTTGTTTCACACCAAAATCAATTATAGCTGCTTAAAAGTTGGGTGCTCTAAATGTCCGATGGCTAATTAAGGCTCATAAGAATCTACCAAAAAAATCCACCCTGTAAATAAATACGGTTACAGATAAAATTTTCAAAAGTGTCTAAGTCCCTTTGAAAATCACTGATTTAGGCACTCCTGAAAATGGGAAGTCACTGAAAATGTTACCCTACTTCAGTATCTGCAATGTTTCTATGTACTCTGTATATACTATAGAAATATAGTGACTGCTGCAACTTCTGAGGCTATCTATGCACATTCACAAGATACAAGTATCTCAAACAGTATTTTGTAGGGAAAAATTGGGCCCCTGAGAAGCCTCAGAATTCCTACTCACTTGCTGGAGATTTCCTGCCTTGCAGGATGAATGTCACTGAATAACAGTGGATTCTTATACAAAATATACGCTTTTCCTCCAGTCGCTCGGGGAAGGACATGGAGAGCGCACATTGGTGATGTAGCGAGGCTAGGCGGGGGTTGTGGTTGTGGTTTATGCCCCCTTACTCTTGTGCTTGCCCACAGAAGGCTTAGTGACAATTTTTTAAATTACTTATCTAGGTAAATTGGCAAGTTTTTAAGGGCCACCTTGAACATTTGTCCTCTCTGTATTACTATCAAGTTAGTATATTTCTGTGTGGTTTTTCAGAATGTTGACTTCAGGTACACACACTCCTAGCCAGCTGTCAATGTTGCCAGATAGGAATCTGCAAATTCCTCTTTTTAGTAGATCAAAGTGTCTTTCATAGTTTCTGAGAGTACATCCAGCTGACTTCCATTTGTGTAAGTGATTTCTGAGAATATTTCTAAATTTGCTTTAGGGCCAAATTCATTCCCAGTGTAACTCCCTTAAAATAAATAGTTATGCTAGGAATTAATTCAGCTCATTGTTTCTTTTTACTTTTCCTATTTTGAGAGAGAGCCCTATATATAAAACCATATTTTTAGTTTATTTCCTTTTTCATCCCATAGAGGCCATGCCTTCCACTGAGCCTTCCCACCCTGCTGGTCCAGAAGATTTGGAAATGTCTACCTCTGGAGCCAGTCTCAGGCTTAGACAATGGGGTCACTCCAGACTGATGCAAAGTCATCAGTGTCCCCCTCCTCCCTTCCTGATTTCCTGGGGACTGGATGTGTTTTGCAAGCAATGTATCCAGCCTTAGTTGAATCAAAAACCCAGTGATATGTGCATTAAGAGGTGATGTACAGAGCAACCAGAAGAAGATATTTGCAATGCATGACAATTCATTTTAACAGTCCTTCCAAACCCAGGACTTATGCCACATATTCTTCATCACCATTCACTGGGACCTGTTCTATTTACCTGTATACAAATATAGAGTACTCCTGTAACTGCATGGTAGCACTTTGGTGGATCTTTCATATTTATGTTGGGAAGTGGGGGGAAAGCAATGCCAGCTCTTATGTCTCACACTATTTCTGATTCACCATATTTTGGTCTGTTTACCTATGGCTTTTCTGTGGCCCGTCTTTGAGTGGCAGTTCAAGTCCTTTGTGATGATGGCATTGGTCTTATGAATACCTTTCCACTATGAATTGGACAGAGATAATCAATATAGGGCCTGATCCAAAGCCCAGTGAAGCTCATAGGAGTATTTCCAATGATTTTACAAAGACCTTAATGAACAGCCAGTACATCATAGTCACTTTTGGTCACTACCCTCCTGCTTTGAATCTGAACTGGAGTGAAATACTCTGTTTGGCTATTAGGCAGGATGGGCAGGAATGGTGTCCCTAGCCTCTGTTTGCCAGAAGCTGGGAATGAGCGACGGGAGATGGATCACTTGATGATTACCTGTTCTATTCATTCCCTCTGGGGCACCTGGCATTGGCCACTGTCGGAAGACAGGATACTGGGCTAGATGGACCTTTGGTCTGACCCAGTAGGGCCATTCTTATGTTCCTATGGCCAAATGATTGAATTTTCTATTCCCCAAGTATAAACATTCTGAACAAGTGTGTCTAGAGATGGACAAAGGAGATTGGAAAATTTCAGAATGAGCCCTACGTGACATTTGATCTAATTGGATACAAAGATTTACTAGTGCCTTCCCTCCTCTCTCTGTCCTTATCACTATCCTTCCCCGTAGGAAATATCAGAAGAACAGAGGACTCAGATCTAATCTTTGTCTCTGAGTGAATCTGATTTATAAGTACACCAAAAAAGCTCCTGAACTGGTTGTTCTGCAGTGTTGTTGCAATAATACAACAGCAATTGAGACCCAAATATCTCTAGGAGTACTTTTGATAAAATAAATTTTAAAATGGAGGAAGGAAGAAAAAGCTGCTTTCAGATCCAAATAGTCCAGAAATGCTGGTTCAAGATAACAGCCTCTTAGTTCTGACCAGAGTGAAATATAAAATCCCTCTTTACATTCAGTGATTTCTAGGTTCTAAAATATTTTGTTTTTTATTTTACATTTAGGGATTGGTTGGTGAGCCAGGGCCTAAAGGTGAACAAGTAAGTCTTCTAATATTAATTATGATATCAATCACTGTACTCTCTAGAATCATCAAATTTTAAGGAGCGTAAGACTCTTACAGCATGTGTCTTGTTTTGATACAGGGTCCTGCTGGAGGAGAAGGAGAACCAGGAGAAAGGGGTGACCTGGTAAGACATTATTTTCACTTAATCTGTTTTAAGATGTTCTTATGTGAATGATACTAACTTTTTTGTTTTATCCGTTGAAGAAACTTTTCCAACATGATTTTTTCCCATTAGAAACCAAATCTCAGTGTTATCATATAATTTTATCACTGCAGAAGTAGAGTGGATGTATTGGTTACACTGCAGAGTTTTGCAGTGTCCTTTGGGACCTGCTGCACCAATGTCTCAGTTTTGAAATCCCCTGGCTCCTCTGAAACATTAAAAGCCTTGATTTTGTTTTTAAAACTATATGTAAAAAAGGAAACATCAGCACACTTGTCCATCAGGTCCAATATGCTGCTTCTGCCAATGGCCAATACCTGATGCTTCAAAGGAAGATATACCCTTCTTCTACTTGTAAAGCAATATACTAACCAATTGTATAATGCAGTAGTCTGGACAAGAAAATTAATTCCTAACTCCTGCAACGATCAGCTTACTTCCTAACGTATGACATTTGATTACCCTTATGTCAGCAATTAAAAGTTTTTAAAATTGAAATAGGGACTCCAGGGGATTTGCTCTTCAGCAAGTGTGGTTCCCGTGAAGCAAAATTTTGAGTCTGCTACTAGTGAGTCAGTTTCTAAAGTGATGACATGGCATGTTCTATACTAAACACAAAAATATAACCGTAGGTACATTTATTTGTAAAAACAGTTACTACATAGTAATTGTAATTATAGTAAATGCCCATTCCCAGCCCTGGGAAACCTGCTACTCCACTACAAGCTATCACGGATTGGGAGAGCAACCACTTTCAGGCAGGACTGGATTAATTCTCCTGTGGGCCCAGGGCTATTAGATTTTGTGGGGCCCTGTATACAAGTCTTTTCACTAATTGAAAACAAAATGAGCACAATTATGGCATCGAGGCTATTAACGCTATACTAAACTTGCCTTTTAATTAACATTAAGCCATTCTGTGGTTACATTTCAGTTTTAAAACATATAGAATATAGTTAAGTTAATTCAAAATAGCCTACTTCTTACCTTGGAACAGCTGTTATATTTGTTTCTTTCCGAGAGGGAGTTTGGCTGCAGGAGGGGGTTCCAGACTGGGGCAGAGTGTTGGGGTATGGGCTCTGGAAGGGAGTTTGGTGCAGGAGGGGATTCTG
Organism: Terrapene triunguis; assembly: GCF_002925995.2. Lineage (NCBI taxonomy): Eukaryota > Metazoa > Chordata > Testudines > Emydidae > Terrapene > Terrapene triunguis. The sequence continues at coordinate 32,524,969 of NW_020664393.1, forward strand.
ACCTGGGGCAGGGGGTGCTTACCACAGGCGGCCCCAGGCCGGCAGCGCAGCAGGGCTCTGGCAGGCTGCCTGCCTGCATGCTGTGGCCCCACGCCACTCGCAGAAGCAGCCAGCTGCTGGCACATCTCTGCGTGCCCCTGAGGGGAGGGGGACAGCATGTCTCTATGCGCTGCCTGCACCCACAAGTGCCGCCCTCGCAGCTCCCATTGGGAGCTGTGGGGACAGTGCTGGGGGCGGGGGCAGCACGTGGCGCCACCTCCCCCCCCCCCCCCACCAGGGACCACAGAGACGTGCCAGCAGCCAGCCACTTCCGGGAGCGGCGTGGGGCCACGGCATGCAGGCAGCCTGCCTGAGCCCTGCTGCGCCGAGGCCCCCTTTTGCCCAGGGCCCTGGGCTGCAGCCCCTAAAGCCCCTGCGTTAATCCGGTCCTGCTTTCAGGGAAATATCTCCATTGGTATTATGATAAAATGCATCTATACATCATTATGATAGTAATTTGAGCTTGGTGTAGGACAGTAATTTTGTTTCACAGAGGATTTTGAGATTTCCAAAACTGGTTCTGTTATGATTTGGAACAGAAACCATATCTGCACATGTGGCAGAATGGACTCGCCGTCCCTATCTGAAACCCTAGGTCAGTGGTGGGCAATCTGCGGCTCGTCAGGGTAATCTGCTGCCGGGCCGTGAGACAGTTTGTTTACATTGACTGTCCGCAGGCATGGCTGCCTGTATCTCCCAGTGGCCGCGGTTAGCAATTGGCCGGGAATGGTGAACCACGGCCACTGGGAGCTGTGAGTGGCCATGCCTGCGGACAGTCAATGTAAACACTGTCTTGCGGCCTGCCAGCGGATTACCCTGACGGGCTGTGTGTGGCCTGTGGGCCGCAGGTTGCCCACCACTGCTCTAGGTACATACTCAGGGCGGCTAGCTTATCTCTCTGTCTGTTCAGCCGCAGCCACATTGCTATTTTTAGCATGCTAGCTCAATCAAAGCTAGCCCAGATATGTCTACCCAACCTGGAAATTATACCTCCAGCCAGGGCCGGCTCCAGGCGCCAGCTTGCCAAGCAGGTGCTTGGGGCAGCCACTCCGGAGAGGGGCGGCACGTCCAGCTATTCGGCGGCAATTTGGCGGATGGTCCCTCACTCCCGCTCGGGGCAAAGGACCTCCCGCCGAATTGCCGCCGCAGATCACGATCGCGGCTTTTTTTTGTTTGTTTTTTGTTTTGTTTTTTTTTGCGCTGCTTGGGGCGGCAAAAACCCTGGAGCCGGCCCTGCCTCCAGCTCCAGTGTAACATACCTTCAGGCAGCCCATCAGGCAACCTGCCCCAGAGCTGGGGAGCCTGGGCTGCTGAGGCTGGGAGCTTGGTGACTTTTGGCTCCCCATCAGCTAGTCAGGCTGCCCACCAGTAAGCTGGGCAGGCAAGATGGCAGGAAAACAGGCAGGTTTTGAAACCTGCCTGGCTTCCGGGGGAGTTTTGTTGAAAGTGACGCGGTCCCGCAGAACATTCTGATTTCAACAAATCAGCAAATTCTGATTAAAAAAGCGTTTCAGCAGTTTTTCTGCCCAACTCTAATTATTATAGACCAGGGGTGGGCAAACTGTTTTAATCCGGCCCTCGAGCTCCCACTGGGGAGCAGGGTCTGGGGCTTGCCCTGCTCCAGTGCTTAGCCGAGGAGCAGGGTTGGGGGCTGCTCCACGCAGCTCCCAGAAGCAGCGGCATGGCCCCCCTGCGGCGCTCCAGCCAGGGAGCAGGGTCAGGGGCCGCTCCACACGGCTCCTGGAAACAGCGGCATGGCCAGAGGCCTCCACTCTGCACGGTGCCCCCGCCCCAAGCACCGCCCATGCAGCTCCCATTGGCTGGGGACCACAGCCAATGGGAGCTGCAGGGGTGGTGCCTGTGGATGGGGCAGCGTGCAAAGGCCGTGCCTCTGAGTAGGAGCTGGAGAAGGGACATGCCGCTGCTTCTGGAAGCAGCTTGAGGTAAGCGCCACCTGGAGCCTGCATCCCTGAGCCTCTCCCCATGCTCCAACTCCCTGCCCCAGCCCCACCCCAGAGCCCGCACTCCCAGCTGGAGCCTGCACCCCTTCCCACACCCCAACTGCCTGCCCCAGCCCTGATCCCCCTCCTGCCCTCCAAACCCCTCGGTCCGAGCTCAGAGCACCCTCCTACACCCCACACTCCTCATCCCCAGCCCCACCCCAGAGCCTGCACCCAGCCAGAGCCCTCACCACCCCCCCACATCCCACTCCACCACCCCAGCCTGGAGCCCTGTCCCGCACCCTGATCTCCTCATTTCTGGCCCCACCCCGGAACCTGCACCCCCAACCAGAGCCCTCACCCCCCCCACACCCCAACCTCCATTTTGTGAGCATTCATGGCCCGCCATACAATTTCTATTCCCAGATGTGGTCCTTGGGCCAAAAAGTTTGCCCACCCCTGTTATAGACTATTACTCAACAATGGGGTGTTAGGGGGCTTTCCTTGTTTATCATATATATTTTGAAATATATATTATAAATAAACAAACATATTTGATAATATGGTACAAAAATCACTTTTTGAAATTGCAATACTAATGGAAAAACTGAAATCTGTTTTTTTCACAAATAAATGTATTAATACAAATTACTTTCAATCCTTTTGGTTGATTTATAGGTGTCATTTTGTGTACTTCAGCAAATTCCTTAGCTCTTAATAGAACAATCATTTTTTAAACATTGAGGAAAACATATCAAAAACACTGCATTTGTAATTGAATATGAATATCCTGTTCTGACATAATTTGTCTTATTTTTGGTTTAGGGTGATATGGGATTGCTGGGCCCAAAGGGATCAGTAAGTATGATGAACTACACTGTTATAGAAAATCAAAGGTATAATAAATTGCGTGGATCGTTTTCTGGTTTAGGAAACAGAGTACAAATATTTAGCTCTTCAAGAACTGTCGTGTAAGCAAATGAAATCCCACACTCATTTTTTGTTTTTAAAATTCTGCATGACTCTAATATACAGACTAACTTTGAATAGGAATTCTCATCTTGCAAATTAAACCCTGTAAAAGAACATGGTAGTTTTATTTGCAATTAGGATACGACTTGTGGATATGTCAGTTTGGAGAGTGAGTGATATTGCATAAAAGCACTGGCAAGACGGTGTCCTGCAGACAGTTTATAGTCTTTCTTCTATGACAGTTCTGGCTATTGGGTTATAATGTCTTTGAAAACAAAATTATTTCTGGTACCAATCCCATGTACTACCTTATCCTGAAATTAAAGATAGTGGGCTGATGGGAAGCCTAGCAGAAGCACCTTATGTACCATAGAGGAAAAAGAATAGGAGATTTCATCTTGATCCTTTATTTTTGGATCATCCAAGGTTGGGAGTATTACTGTAGCTGAGGGATTGGTCTGTAACAATAACTGTTCTTACCATGAGAAACTGAGGATGGATATAAAGAAAAGCTCTGCCAGCATCCTCAATGGAAGGTGGAATCGTGGGTCTGAAAAAGCCTTCTAACAAGCACTAGAATCAGGAGCTTTAATGGAATAAATGAAACATGGGATCTTCCAAGGCAGTGGGTCTCAAACTATTGTACGGGTGACCCCTTTCAGATAACAAGCCTCTGAGTGCGACCCCCTCATATAAATTAAAAATATTTTTTTATATATTTAACACCACTATAAATGCTGGAGGCAAAGCAGGGTTTGGGGTGGAAGCTGACAGCTCGTGACCCCCCATGTAATAACCCCATGACCCCCTGAGGGGTTTTGACCCCCAGTTTGAGAACCCCTGTTCTAAGAACTGCTGCCTAAAATCACACAGTTCCCTTACTGTGGCCCTAGACTGATCATCTTGGTGAGTGGTCCCGCAATGGAGAGACAAACTTGGCAATTGGTCAGATACGGTGAGAAAGAGAGACTGGGGCAATGCAGAGCCTTCAGGATTGGGAGAGCGTTGGTAATAAACATGTTAAAGCCTACTTGCTGGATTTCCTTTGTGCAAGTCCAGTAGCCTTTAAGATAGCTCCATCTTGTGGGTTTAACAGAGATCACATACGGGTAATTTACCACATTTGTGGGCATCCCCTTGAGTTGGGAAGTTCCTTGTTTTTGATAGATTTGTGGATGCCTAAAGTGCTTGGGTATTTATTTATTATTTTATTGTAGTAGCACCCAGAGCACCAGACAGGTCAGGGCCTCATTGTGCTGAGTGCTGCACAAACATATGAGTGAGAGACCGTCCCTGACCCGAAGAGTTTATAGTCTAAGCCTGCACTCCACTAGAAAGTGTTTGCCCATATTCCATATAGCCGTATAGATATACCGGCAACCCCCTTCCTTCCCTCCTCCCGCCGGGGGAGACACAGCTCATCTACACTAGGACCTGCTATGTCAGGGTTTGTGTGTGTGATATTTTCATACTCCAAACCAACATAGCTATGTCGGTAAAACTTTAAACTGTAGACCAGGCCTAAGGCCCCTGCAATGTGTGTGCAAGGCAGAGTTCTGTGCCCAGGCTGAACCCAAATGAGGTAAACAAACTAACAACCCCCCCGACCTTCTCAAACTCCTCTGCCTGATCTCCTTGGCCCTCCATGTGGGCTTAAGGGGCTGACTGTAGGGCTACCATATGTCCGGATTTCCCCGGACATGTCCAGCTTTTCGGTCTATAAATAGCCATCCGGGGGGGGATTTTTAAAAATCTAAAAATGTCTGGGATTTCCCCCCGGTCGGCTATTTATAGACAGAAAAGCGGTGGCCAAGCGCCGCTGGGCACCCAAAGCCCCTTCCCGGCTCCCCCCATCCCCTGCAGCCTTACCACGCTGTCCGGCCCGCAGCTGCCTTCCCCCTCCTCCACTCCCCTGAACACTCCGCCCACCTGCTCCTCCCCCTCCCCTGCTTCCTGCAGGGGCAAGTAGGAGGCAGCAGCAGGTAAGCTGGGGCAGGGGGGCGCGAGGAGGAGAGCTCCGGGGAGGCGCGGCCCTGGCCGAGCGGCTCCTTCCGGCCCGGGCCGAGCGGTGCCCGGCGGCCCCAGCGGCTCCGGCCCAGCTCAGGCCCCAGCGGCTCCGGCCCCGGTTCCGGCCCCAGGGTGGCGACCCCGGTTCCGGCCGAGCACCCCCGGCCTGGCCCAGCTCAGGCCCCAGCGGCTCCGGCCCCGGTTCCGGCCCCAGGGTGGCGACCCCGGTTCCGGCCGAGCACCCCCGGCCCGGCCCGGCTCGGGCCCCAGCAGCACCGGCTTGGGCCCCGGCCCGGCTCGGGCCCCAGCAGCGCCGGCCTCGGCTCCGGCGGCTCGGGCCCCAGCAGTGCCGGCCCTGGTTCCAGCCGAGCGCGCCGGCCCAGCCCCGGCTGAGCACCTCCGGCCCAGCCCCAAGCCCCGCAACCCGGGCCGGAGTGCAGCCCGATTCCTGGGCTCTTTAAAGCCGGCCCTGGTCAGGGGACAGGGAGGGGGGGTTGGATGGGTCGGGTGTTTGGGGGAGGGGCTGTCAGGGGGGCAGGGGTGTGGAGAGGGGTTGGGACAGTCAGGGACAGGGAGCAGGGGGGGTTAGATGGTTCTGGGGGGGCTGTCGGGGGGGCAGGGGTGTGGA
>NW_020664393.1:32530954-32598005 GCF_002925995.2 Terrapene triunguis
GTTGGGACAGTCAGGGACAGGGAGCGGGGGGTTAGATGGGTCAGGGGTTCCGGGGGGGCTGTCAGGGGGGCAGGGGTGTGGAGAGGGGTTGGGACAGTCAGGGACAGGGAGCGGGGGGGTTAGATGGGTCTGGGGTTCTGGGGGGGCTGTCAGGGGGGCAGGGGTGTGGAGAGGGGTCGAGGCAGGCAGGTAGCAGAGGGGGTTGGATGGGTCAGGAGTTCTGGGGGTCCTGTCAGGGGGCGGGGAGCAGTTGGATAGGGCATGGGAGTCCCCGGGGGTCTGTCTGGGGGCGGGGGTGTGAATATGGGGTGGGGGTGTGGATAAAGGTCGGGGCAGTCAGGGGACAGGTAGGGTTGTAGGGGGTTCTCAGGAGGGGGCAGTCAGGGGACAAGAAGCAGTACGGCTTAGATAGGGGGTGAGGTCCTAGGGGGCAGTTAGTGGCAGGGGTCCCAGGAGGGGGCAGTCAGGGGACAAGGAGCGGGGGGGGTTGGGGGTTCTGAGGGGGGCAATCAGGGGGGAGGAAGTGGGAGGGAGTGGATGGGGGCAGGGGCGGGGCTAGAGGGGGGCTCCCCCCCCCCCCCCCCCCCCAGTGTCCTCTTTTTTGCTTGTGGAAATATGGTAACCCTAGCTGACTGTGTACAGCAAATTTTAGAATCAGGGTCTGAGGCCCTAATCCTGCAAACATTTACACACATGCTTAACTCTGAGCATATGAGCAGTCCAATTGATTCATGTGCATTCAGTTTAGCAAATATGTAAGTGTTTGCAAGACTGGAGCCTGCATATTCATATGTACTTCACTACACTACAAAAAAAAATCCATCAAAACTTTCCCCCAGTTCCATACTGTCAGAGAATATCATGTTTATGCAGAATTTCATATTAGCTGATAGCACATACTTATGCTGTTGCAGTTGCCAGGCGATGGGTCTGCAGGGATTAGCAGCTGGAAGGCAGTCAGAACTTTTGTCATTAGAGGAGTATTAGGCATCTGGAAAAGAGAGGGAGGTCAGACAGGGTGGGGAAGTCAGTTGTCTTGTTACTAGGGGTAGCTTCTGGGGCCCCTCTTCCAGTGGGATTGCACATGGTATGAATTAGGGCAGAACTTGGCCTGAAATTTGAATATGAATATACTTTTAAAAGTTGTGCATCAAAAAAATGTCTTATATGCATACCTAAAATGGATGCTGATTAATCCGTGTCAGTGGAATGGTTTATTATTCACCACTAAATTCAGGAATACAGAACTCTTCAGGTAAGGCTATATGATGGTTATGTCACTGTGGACTCTAGTAACCTATTTAAAAAGGCATAGAAAGCAACTCTTCTGGTCCCATCCCTACCACTCTGCAAGCATCGACTGATCTAGGCTCATATATGGTTCTCTGAGACACAGAGGGTACATCTACACTGCAGTAAACAATGCATGGTATGGCTGCGGCTGGCCTAGGTCAGCTGACCTGGGCTCAAGGGGCTCTAGCCCTAGGGCTAAAAATGGCTGTATAAATCTTTGAGTTTGGGATGGAGCCCAGGCTGAGACCCCACACACGGGAAGGTTGTGTTGGGTAGCTGGATAGGTGACTGCTGGGGCAGCTAGAGTTAGTTAGCTGCTGGTGGTTGCTTAGGAGCAGTTAGCTGGGGCAACGTGATGGGGGAGGCTGTTGCAGCTGCAGGAGGATGCAGGAGCCAGTGCTGGGTCCCTCACTTTGTCCTTGTGCTGCCACTTCCTCCTCTTCTCACTGCTCCTTTCTGGCTGTGCTCAGCAGAGGGAGCAACAAGCCAGGAAGCACTTGGTTGCCTGATCAGCAGACACCACAGCAGCCCCATGTGATCAGAAGAAAAAATTTCAGGCAAATGCCTATTGCCTTCCTACAGCTCAGGTGGCTGAGATGGAAGAATGCAAGACCCCTGACAGACTTGCAAGCCAGACTTTCTTATTAAACAAATGCAGCTTTTACTTTGCTGCAAAGATGGCTATTGCAAGATCCTTGCACCTTTTCATTCAGTGAGTGTAAAGAGCTGTGGCCATTAACACCAACTGCTTAATTTCTGTTTCTTTGAAAAGCTAAAAGATTTCAGTAAAGCTTCTTCCTTATGGTCATGAGGCTGCAGCTTAAATGCACTTTGATTACCTTTCTTCAGCATATCTAATATTTATATTTATAGATTACAAAATGGGATGCTTCAATCTGCCTTAGTTTATGGCCTTTTTGGTTCATAGGCTACTTTTAAATATTTAATATTATAGGATTTGTGCAAAGGCTTAATAAAAAAATTAGTTCTGCTTCAGGGACTCTGAATAAGTAATATAGCATTGTGGAGGTGACTACCTGGGCCTGTCAAGTGGCAGAAAAGGGCTTGTTTTACAAGTATCTCTTTCCAATCAGTTTATGGGCTGCATTGTCAGGGGAAATAATTGTTCCCCCAGATGAAGATGCTGAAGTCCTCAGAACACCATGTGTGCTTGCTTCAGTGGCTCTGCCCTGGCACAAAGAGAACAAATCCTTGGATGATTGAACGCTCCCCTCCTAAAAGGCACATTACTTGTCTTTTTGTGCAGTGTGGCTAGTCTGGGGACTTTTCATCCTTACATGTGGGTTTCACAGGACCCTACTACAGTAGCCTGTACTCACCAAGCTGAGCTTGGCTACCGCAGAAAGGGCAGTGCCAGCACAATGGTACGTTCCCCTTCCTTCCCTGACACTGCAGAGGCTCCTCCTTGGGAGTCCACGGGGTAGGAAGGGATGAGAGCTCTCTGTGGGATTTTCCTTCCTATGGAGGAATGTGGTGCCAGTTACTGCAGAGAAAGTCTTCAGTAAGTTACAATGCTTACCTCCTTTCTGCTGTTCTAGGGACAGATGCAGGTGAAGGGATCCCATTGGAGGCAAGACGCTTGGGGAAACAAGTGACAATGTGAAGGCCTAATGTCTCCATGCACAAGCCCCTTGTCTCTGAAGATCCACCCCGATCTGTGAAGGAAGAATCAGAAAAAAATTATATGAGAGTTTAAACACAAGTGGTAAAATCCTAGTCCTATTGGGGTCAAAAGGAGTTTTGCCATTGACTTCAATGGGGCCAGGATTTTACCCATAGAGTTTCAACTTCCCTATGCAGGTTCACCCTGCACAGAGGAGCATCCAGCTCTTAAAATAATGTGGGCTGATATGTATAATAGAAAGTTTTATAATCCACTAACCAACCCTTCTTTTATTCTGGATTTTAGTGCATCCCTTCCCTCATGCTATTCCCTTTGTAACAGAAAGGATATTTTTCTTTAACAAAAACAAAGAGTCAAACAATAGCCAACAGAATTTGACAGAGGTGGCCATCATCTTTCATAGTAAGCAATGTGAAAGCGTAGGCACTGCACACGGCATATCTGTTCCTGCAGAAACATAGTGTATGGCTTGTATTGCAAAAATGCAGTCATACAAAGTCACTGTCTCTCATTTGTAGGTTGGTAACCCTGGTGAGCCTGGCCTTCGTGGACCTGAAGGAAGTCGTGGACTGCCTGGCATAGAAGGGCTACGAGGCTCACCTGGACCTCGCGGTTTGCAAGGTGAACAAGGTGCTCCAGGTCTGCCTGGCAGCCAGGGTCCAGCAGTAAGTGCTATTTTTATGTTACACAGATTTTTCTGTCTCTCAAACACCACATACAACAAGGTATGTAGTTATAATGGAGATGTGTTTGCTGCTGGTGGTTTGGGGACATGCGCATGAAGCCCAGGTGACTTCAAACACCCCACACATTCTGGAATACATTATTCCTTTATAGGTGGTAGTGCTACTGAAAAGAATCTGGGGGCTATAGTGGATCACAAATTGAATATGAGTCAACAGTGTGATGCGGTTATGAAAAAGGCTAATATTCTGGGGTGTATTAACAGGAGGGTCATATGTAAGACATGGGAGGTAATTGTCCCAATCTACTTGGGACTGGTGAAGCATCAGGTGGAGTGCTATCTCCAGTTCTGGGCTCCACATTTAAGAGAGATGTGGACAAACTGGAGAGAATCCAAAAGACAGCAACAAAATTGATAAAATTTAGAAAATCTGGCCTGTGAAGAAAGGTTAAAACAAATTGGGCATATTTAGTTTTGAGAAAAGAGGACCGGGGGAGAGGGAATCTGATAAGTCTTCAAATATGTTAAGGGCTGTAATAAAGAGGACTGTGATCAATTGTTCTCCATGTCCATTGAAGGTAGGACAAGAAGTAATGGGCTTAATCTGAAGCAAGGGAGATTTAGGTTAGATATTAGGAAAACTTTCTAACTCTAAGGGAAGTTAATTTCTGGATCACGCTTCTAAGGGAGATAGTGGAATTCCCATCATTGGAGGTTTTAAAATTGGACAGACACTTGTCAGGGATGGTCTAGGTTTATCTGGTCCTGCCCTAGTGCAGGGGATGGACTTGTCTTCCCAAAGTCCCTTCCAGCCCCATATTACTATGATTCATGTGACAATTGGCTACAATGTAGTAATGTCACATATCTGAATAGCTGGAACCTATGGTACTCAGTCTGCAGCCTGACTTTTTCTATTCATGTTCTTATACTGCATGCATTCCTGTGGTATGTGTGTGTATCAAGATCACAAAAGTGGTCCATACACTGATACTCCCGTTGACTTCAATGGGACTAGTCATATGTGTAAGGTTGAAGGGCTGGAACTTTTATCATCAGCCAGCCAGCGTCTTAATTACATTCTCATTTTATAAATAACTACTGTATATTAACTGCTATTAAATATTTTTATCCCAGGGTAGAGAGCCAACAGATCAGCACATTAAACAGGTCTGCATGAGAGTCATGCAAGGTAAATAATTGCAATGTTTAATCTTTCTTGTGCATTTAAAGCAGGGGTGTCAAACACCAGTCCGCTGGTTGGATCCAGCCTCCTTGATGTATTAGTGTGATCCATTTGACGTATTCAGATTCTGCAGAATCTAAGCTTTGATTTTTTTTAAAAAAGTAAGTTTCTAGCCCTCCTACTTGCAAAGATAATCTTCCAGTGTGAAGCAAGTTTAACCCAGAGTCCACAGAGAACCTGGAACAATCACTCCTGTTCCATTTATTTTAGGGGGGTGTCTGATGATGACATTTTAAATGTCACCATTAACTATTTGATTGCTGATCATTTTAGCAGAAAGAATAAGGGAGGGGTGGGAGTACAGCACATAGGAAAGCAGGAATTGCCGCAAGGAAGAAAATGCAAAGGGAAGAAAAGAGGTGACAAAGGAGAGGGATAGAGAAAGGGAAGGAAGAGAAATAAATACCAGAAATAATAGTGGTCCTAAAGTTGAGCCCATTTTTCCACTAAGTGATATTAACTGTCACAAAAGCTATTGAGCAAAGAGAAAACAATTGTGATAATATATAATTATTACACAAAGGCCATCCTGTGCCCTTGATCTTTATGCAAACTCTGTACTGTCTTCAGAGCTCAGCTGTGGACTAAGGGTGCTTCTAAAGCTGTAACATTTATTAAAAATTGAACTTGTTCCCATATACAGAATGAGTTTGATCTCCCTGGAGTAAAGAAAGTAGAATTTGGATTAGTTCATTGTACTCTTTCTTGGATTGAATGCTTTCCAATGAAAATAACCAATAAAAGAAACATTCCCCTCACTTACACCCTGTGCAATACCATTGACCAATGCAGGGACTAAATGGAGGCAGAATTCGGGGCTTTATCAAGCAGAGACTGTTTTCATGCAAATAATTGTGGACTAAGTCCAGCAGTATTGGGCCCCCGTTGTTTTAGAAACAAAACAATTGCCAAATAGGCTCATTGTGTCCAAAACAATGTAAAATTATATTTGTAGAGTCAAATCCTGCCCCCTCGCCCCCGAAACCCATGCAGCCCTATGGAGTTCTCTGGTATAACTCTGCCTGTCTTGGGGTTTACATCAAGCTAATTACTGTCATCACTGAGGGGAGAGTTTGCATTTATATGTACACTTGGAAGCATTAGATTTGTTTTTTATCAGTAAGTGTCAATTTCACTGTACACCCACAAACCACCAAAAATATTTCCACTGCTAATAATCGAAATTTACAGATAGGCAAAATTCAAAAAAATGCTGCTTGAGAACTTATTGGAGTTTGATTTAAGAATATTTACTTGGTATATGTGACATGTGATGCGGATAGTGTGTTTTAATGGTTATAAAACTTTAACTTTTTGAATGTCACCACCTCTTGTTATTACATAATTATTATATGACTTGTTGCAATAATTAGGCCTAAAAATTTACCCTAATTGTAAGCTCAACTGTAAAAGTATGTAAAAGTTCATAAAATGTCATAATAACCTGTAATAACAAATGTTAATGAAAAAAGGGATGAAAAGAAGAAAGACCGAATTAACTCTAACAAAAGGGCCTACTAATATGGTTCAAATACTATGTTAAAATCATACTTAGTAAAAACAAAACATATAATACCAGAAATTAATAATTGGTATGTCATATATTAGGCCTAATTGGTAAACAAAATGAGGGGATGGGCTATTCTACCCATCACTGCGTTTTTTGGGTCTTTAAAAAAAGAGACTTTGCGGTAAAAAAGATGTAAAAACAGATGGAAACTATTGAAGCAAGCTTCACCATCATTTCTGCCACCCTACCATCTCTTGGAACCCTAGGCCTTCGTCATTCTAATCCTGAAAAACTCCCTACCCAAACCAGGCCAAAAAAAGGAACCCAAATAACATCACCACCTCTACTGGCTCCAGCTAAATCCCAGACACCACCTAGAATAAAACAGAATCAGACTTGAACAGCAGCAGCAGCTCTTGCTCATCTCAACTAATTTCTTCTTTTACCCAAAAACCAGTTACTACCATCTTGGATACCGTCCAAGAGACTGTCAAATAAGAAGGTTTTTCCTTCTGAAACTCCTTCCAGCTAAAGGGAAAGGGAACAAGGAATGTTGTTAAAATAAAAGCCTTACTTGATACTTTTACATGTCAAATACTTTAACTGTTTTTCCTTCTTCTTTGTATCTTTAATAAAAGGTTTAAAAAATGGTGTGTTTTCCATAGTACTAAGCAAGCTAAAGTTTCTGTGCATCAAACCCTGAACCTTGTTTACATTGTTTAATGTTAGACAGTAACTAAATAATGTTAACACCTTTGGTCCATATATTCCATCAAAACTAATATAACAGACCCTTTCATAAGTTCCTGCAAATGTGAAAATTTAAATAGATAAAAAATTCTTATATCCCATAATTTGCACAACTGTGAAAATCTAAATTGAGAAAAATAGAAAAAAAACCCACATTAAAATAACCAGTGATATTATCCATCAAAGTTATAAAGAAAATAAAAATCAAATTCTGCCAAACCTGTTTATATGTCAGGAATTTGCATCTCTATTTATTAAATTGGAGAGTGGATTAAACTGTGGTTTGAAAAAAAACCATCATTGTGGGCCAGATGCTGCAGTCTAACAGTGTAGGACCCGAATGTGGAGGTGGGGAGGAAAGACAGCTTTAAACCACCTTTACGCTAACCTGATTCTGCGGCTGACTAGAGGCTGGTCCCACTCCCAGCATAAGAGCAGCCTCAGAGCTGCTCTGACCTGCTCCCGGATGCTCACAGCTCCATGGAACTTTTCCATCAGCCAAGGATAGCCAGAGCAGAGCAGTGCTTCAGACACTCTCCCTTTCCTCAGATATGCCATCCCCCCACCCCAGTCCGGGGAAGAGAGGTGGGTTAGAGCTACTATGCTGACTCTACATGTCCTGCGGATCCCACTTACACAATGGGAATCCCCAGGCAGCTATTTAAGCAGCCAGAGCTTAGGAGAGGATCCAGCTCTCTATCCACAATGGATATTGATTGGTAAGAATTTTAGAACAAGAGCTGGAGAACAGCCTCTCATGGGAACCCCTGCACCCCAGGAGAAATCACTATCATGATTCCCTCACAGATTTCCTCCACTATGGTCCCATTGGGGAAGGGGTTACTATCTCTGCCCTCCCCTGTGGAGCAGGCACAGATCCCTGCAGAGCCTTGTAGCCAACTGCATAGACCATCTGCCATGGCTGCCCCAAAGCCTGTATTATCTTTTTTGTAGACTCTCCTTACATCTGGGAGGGGACAATGTTTATCCCCTCATACCAACTACTGCCTAGGCCCCAGCTTTCCCTATCAAGGTTTCAGGACCCACAGAGTGTCCTCTGCAGGTGGGAGCAACTGTGCCAAGGGGTTGTCTGAGCCTTCCTACTTTTGTACAGAAAAGGGAGATGGATACAGAGAGGGTTGCCTCTGCTTGAGGACCTGAGACAGCCAATCCCACCCATATTACAGAAAAATGAACATCTCTTATCTATCAAACAGTCCTTTGCAGCCCATTGAATTGCCAGTTCTTTTGTGCAGAGAGTTCCCTGCAGTTCCCTGCTATTACTATGGTAACTGAAGACTGGAAAGTGTTTTTATGAAAAAAAAAAAAGTAAACTTTGCATAATCTGAAATCACTGTGCTTTAAATATGATGGTAACTGCCTGCACTGAAAATGTGATTTGCCATTGGTACTTGTTCACTGTTAAATTATAACATTCAGCCATCCACTTGCAATATATATATATATAAATGTAGAGAGATGGTAGGGGACTTATAGGATTAAGTGACATGTCAAAGTGAAAATCATGGGCAAATATTCAATCCCCTAACTCTATTTGTTTGGTGGGATTTGAGTCTAAACATTTATACCGTCCTTGAAGCATCAAAGAGATTTTTAGATGTCTGCCATAGAATAGAAGATGCCCTTTGGAAATTAGGCTATCATTTACCGGGATGACATCATTGTTCTTTATTATTTAATTTGAAAATTCTCAACAGTTTTTTTTGAAACTGCCCAACAGGGTATTATCTTATTTCATTTCAGATTTGATTGCTCTAGCAACACAATATTTTGATCTGTCCGTTACCAGTATTAAAGGACCTTTCTAAAAGAAGTGTTCTCTTGAAAGGTAGAAAATACAGGGCCATGGAAGAGGCTTATAATGAGATCAGCCCTAGAACTTGAGGAATATACTTACAGGCATCACAGCTAGTGATGAATAAAATGATCTGGAAAAATCTGTATTGTCCCATTGTACCCATTCAGACCTCTCCAAACAACACTCAAACCTTTCAAATATTCATATCCAAACTACATTGCTCCTGAAACCCACCTTGTTTAAAGACAACTGCCTGAAGCCCAGCTCTTCACGCTCCAAATGTCTCTCTCACCTACATATTGTATCCTGCCTTCTATGCAGCTGTCCCCAGGCTCCCAATACTGTAGTACCTTCCTGTCCCTACTGGAATCATGTGCTTACACATTCTAGGATCTCTGTGTTCCTTTCCTGTTGAGAAGAGTGTTTAGCCAAGAAAAACAGACTGTCTGTCACAAAATTGGGACTGACTGTGCCTAGGAATGGCTTTTAAATGTAGGCGAGGATCTCTGGACGGAAGAAGAGAACTGAATAGTCTGAAAAGGGGACCACTGCCACTAGAATGAGTATGGCAGTGGCTTGAAAGAAAAGGAGGACGAGGAAGTAGTCTGTGGAGGCCATTCTAAGGAATGTTGAGGAACTGATCCTACTTCTATAACAATCAAAAGAGCTTTGCCATTGACTTTAATGAGACAAGTAACCATTTGAAACATGCAGAAAAATTCATGCACACTTACAAATTGAATTTATGCACATTGTCATGGCAAATTAAGTGCAAATTTGAGTATTTCCCCCTGAAAATGTGGGTTTAGGAGCTGCTCTCTTTAATTACCTCATGAGCCATGTCTTGACTTAGCATTATATGCAGGATGATATATTTCTTCCTTATTTTGGTATTCTTTATATGCCCTTTCTTTTGAGGCCAGATCCTAACATTAACTACAGTAAAATTGAAACCCACCCACCCTTTAAAGAGGCACTCTTATTTTCTATTTAATTAATTTTACATATAGACATTTTACAATGTATATAATTTATTTAGATCATTTTAGATTCTCACAGCCACAAAATGTTTCGAGCGTGAGGTTCAAAAAGCACAAGACACTACTTTGTAGGATACGTATATAGTAAGCAGCTTGCTATTGACAGCACTGGCTCACAGAAGCCTCCTATGTCATGGCTTATGGAAAATGCCCTGTAGAAACATTGTGTGATGTCATGTGCATCATCCTTCTCTAACAGCTTCCATGGTACAGTATTTGTTGTATGTCAGCTATCCTTTTCCTTAGTGACAATCAAATACAAAATGCTCTTTACACTCTTGGGAAAGCCACTTAGTGCTCAACTAATTTAGGGTCTGTCTCTTAATTTCTCCCTTCCTGTTTCTTTCTTACAGAACAACTTGCTCAGCTAGCAGCCAGCCTTAGGAGGCCTGAATCTGGTGCTACAGGTCTCCCAGGTCGACCTGGACCACCAGGTGCTCCCGGGCCTCCTGGTGAAAACGGCTTCCCCGGACAGATTGGATCCCGTGGTTTGCCAGGTCTTAAAGGTCCTCCTGGTGAGATTGGTTTTAAAGGTCCAAAAGGTAAGAGAAGCTGTAATAGGCTTTTTAATTTGTGAAGCATAAATGCTGCCTGCTTTTTGGTAAGGTGACTTACTTATAATATGGAATCAAATCACACTGAAGTGATGTTGACCTTCCAAGGAACTAATTTAATCAACACAGAGTATGGCCTCATGAGTTATCTGGGTCGTAAAGCTTTGAGCACTTTGATTTTAGGATTAATACTTTAACCTCCTTTCTCTGCCGGCAAAGTGTCTGAATTTAAGTCTCTAATTTTTCTTTCCTTATTGTTTACTTTAACCTGCTAAGCCTTGAGTTCTAGTGTCTCTGGGCACATCTAGACTGCAAAAAAGCCCCCTGTGGCAACAAATCTCTGAGCCCAGGTTTACGGAGTCTGGCTCATGGGGCTCAAGATATGGCACTAAAAATAGCAGTGAATATGTTCCCACTTGGGCTTGAGCTCAGGCTCTGAGACCCACCCTCCTCACTATATTTCAGAGTCCAACTGGGAACATCTCATTGCTATTTTTAGTGCCATAGCGTGAGCCCCAGGCTGTATACCCGGCCTCCCAGATTTGCTGCTGGTGGTATTTTGCAGTGTAGACAAACCCTCTGAGGCATAGAAAGATAAGGGGCTGAGGGACTAAGGGCCAAATTTTTAAAGGTATTTAGGTGCCTAACACCTAACACCCAGATGCTCAAGTGGTTCTGAAAATCCCACTATGCACCTAAATACCTTTAGATCTCTGGCCCAAAATGACTTGCCTAAGATCACATAAGCCTCAGTTCAGCAAAGCATTTGGTCTTAAATCCAACCCTAGTGATCCAGTCACTTAACCACATGCTTAACTGCTGTGCTGATCAGGGATGGACTTCTGAATTGGGGCCATCATGAATAAATGGCAGGGTCTTGCCTCCTAGTTAATCCTTAGAACCCTCCTCACACCCATTTACTATATCGCTTCCCCCCACTTGGGGTGTGTCCACACCAGTGGTAACTAATACATGGTAAAATCCTAGGATGGACAAGGCAGCTTGGCCTTTCATACATTAGTAAGTTGAGATAAACAGTAGGAGGAAGAACTAGCAGGAAAATACATTTTCCCCCCTAGTGAAGACAGGGCCTTACAGTCTTCTCTCTTTTATTTACCTAGTCACTTTACATCTGCTTAGTTTTTACCATGCCTCCAGTATGTTCATCCTGCAGCTCACACAGATGGTGCTCTTTGTCTTCTGATACTCCCTCTGAATGTAAAACCAGCCATGTTTCATCAACAAACATCACTTATTCATTAAACTTTACGGTAGTATCAGCAATCATTTTAAATCCATCAGATCTCTTAGTTTACAATCGATGGACAAATCTTCCTTACTGTTTTCCTATAATAACCAAATTCTAAATTCAGCACCATTGCACTGTACATTGCAAAATCTATTGATCCTTTGAAAGGGTGAAATCTGTGTTAAGGAATTGGCTTACCCAATGTATTAAAAATCTTTATTTAATCTAAATTAATAATTTTTTGTTCCTGACTGACAGGGGGTTTTGCCTTCAGAGGATGGTTGGGGGAAATTTTCTGCAAAACTAAAGTACTTATTTCTATTTCCAGCCAGCAGTGGGTTTTTTTTCTTCTCCTTCTTGAATAAGGGCAGCAACAGTATCCTTTTAAAAATTCTCTTCCCTTGTAAAACCCTCTGGGTAACAGGATTGGAGTGTTAGTTTTTGTCAAAAGCAAAATCATATAAAACCCTGATGAGAGGTACAGTATACAAGGAAAACACAAACTTTAATTACAGTGGTGCTAGAGATCTGCAGCTACATTAATGTAGGAATGGCTCAAGGAATTATTTTCAGGAAATTCTATGGCCTGTGTTATATAGGAGGTCAGACAAGATGATCACAGTGGTCCCTTCTGGCCTAGGAATCTATGAATATATAATGTAGTCTCACCCACATTCTCTTCTTACAAAGCAGAAAAAAAATAGAGGCACAAAGGTTCACATACTGAACACTCTTTACTTGGCCAAAAATGTTGTTATAAAATACAAGAAAAAAAAGTTTAAGCACAACCAATAAATGAAAAACAGCAACTAGAAAAAGCAACTTCCCATAACGCCATGATTCCATGTTACCCTCTGGTAAATTTGTGGGTGCATTTCTAAATACCTCAATGGTAGTATATGTCCTATCCCATGCAAGGGTTTTTCTAGTAAAGAGTGTTTTTTAGGCTGTAAAACAGCCATCACCTGAAATTGTGTACATTTGTCAGTAATTGTGCTTTGGACCAACCCTTACGGAAAGGTTTCTTTGCATGTAACAGTCAGGTAATTTTTCTGCACTTGAATGCAAGAGAACTAGGGTAGGAAAGTGAGATAAGTTCAGGGAAAGCTGCTGCAGAGGCTTCAGTTCAACCTAAACAACTGGAATTGCAGGAGCATTTTGATGATGTTTGTTAAGGGGAGCTATCTGAGACATTTCAGTCTGTATCTACTTTGGCACCTAGACACCAAGATGATCAATGCCTTAGAAACACAGATAAATACTAAGTGCTTTGGCTTTGGAAGATGGAAAGAGTTTTTAACTGCTGTCAAGGAAAAAATGATTCTGCAGAAGAATTACATGCTGCCGTTGAGCTGAACTAAATACACAGTACGGCTCTGAACGTGATAATCCCTGCCTTCTAGCACTATTTTATTAATAAATGCCAAAAGGGTACATGGTGTTCTGCAGCAGGCAAACTGTGCCAAACAAATAACAGGTTCCTGCTCTGAGAATCGGTGTTACCATCTGAATGCATAGTGGTAAACGAGAGTTTATAGAGATATACAAAGACGAGGTCCTGAATGCAGGGGGAAAAGTGAGGACTGGGAAGGTATAGCTGGGAGCTATTTGCAGAGAGGTGAACCCATGGGATTGGAAGAGGTCACCCAGGAAGAGAGTCAAAAGAGAAAAGAAATGAGGTCCAAGCAGGGTCGCCAAGTACTATGGAGCCATGGAAGAGCACGCTAAAAGAATAGTCAGAGAGGTGAGAGCACAATGCAATGGAAATCTGGAAGGAGAGTGTGTGAGGAGTGATCAGCTGTGTCAAGGGTTGAGACGATTGAGTCTGAGGGAGGAGGTCTTTAGTGAGAGCAACTTTGGTGGAATGAAGGAAGCCAGAAATGGAAATGCAGTCGAAAGCCACTTTGAAGCAGGTCAGAAAGAAAACTGGAGGAAAATTATCAGAGGGTGCAGCTGTAAATGATACACTCAAGGAGTTTAGTGCAAAGAGGAGAGGCGTGTGTCTATAACTGGCAGTAAACACTATTCCAAAGTTTGCAGTAGTTTGGAGTACTAAAATATATATGGGTAACGTGACATCAAGGCTCCCTGATGCTGTAATTACCAGGACAGGGTTAGTTTCCAAGTGGCGTGGGCAGCTGTAATCTTCTCTGAAATTTAGAGATAGCAGCTTCCTCCTGTAGCACACATTCGGCATCCTCAATGGATACTCAAACATGTGTGCTATCTCAACAGCATCAGCTCAAATGACTTCCCAAGAAGTTTCTGCTGTGCCCTTTCTAACTAAGTGATAATTGGCTATTCAGTCAAACTCACCATACTGGCTGTAGCGAGTTAGGACCATGAAAAGAAAAGAAACCATTCTAGTTTTTATTCTAAACTTTCTCAAACATTATTAGATTTATACTTCAAGGGTTAAACTACTAACTTTCTATCTGCTTCAGAATGCCAAGGGATTGCATAGGCCTCTTCAAAAGAGGATGAAAACATCTACAGTGACTCTATATGGGGTGGACAGCATTTAATCCAGATGGTCAAAGTAGCAAAGATTTTAAAGCTCCCACTCAGGGGTGAAAGTAATAATAAATTTTTACCGGTACGGGGCCAACTCTGGCCCCCAGAAGGGGTGGGGCCTCAGGTGGAAGGGGAGGGGCTGGGGGGTCAGCCTCCCCCAGCCAGCCCAGCCGTGCTGCCTGGCCCCCGCCGCCCGGGGCTCCGGCGCGATTTAAAAGGATCCGGGGCTCCGGCTGCTGCATTCCTTATTCTTTTAGGTGCCTAATAAAACCCAGTTTGGATGTCAGAGAACATTCTAATAAGAATGGGCTTCTTTTTCTGCTGCCCTAGGATGTGGAGCCATGACATCCAAAGCAGTCATGCACAAACCAGGACCCAGCACCTGAGAACTATTGTACTTTGTAGTCCAGCTCATGTAGCGTAATAAGGCCCCTACACCAGCTACTTCAGCCTTTCCCCCAAAATGGCTTGCCTGTTTTGTCCTTCATGTTTTGTTTTTGACTAGTCTCTCTCAAGTTATATTGGGTGGCACTATATGAAACATAGCATAATCCAATTGTCATTTTAGGGAAAATATTTTTTTTAATGTGTCTGCCCTTGAGTGTAACTGCTGTGGATAGTAATATGCTGAATCCACATTGAATTTTTACAAGAATATAATTCATTGTTGTTTGCAGTGTTGTTGTAGTTGAGTTGGTCTCAGGATATTAGACAAGCTGGGCGAGGTAATGTCTTTTATTGGACCAGCAACTCTGGATGAGAGGGACAAGCTTTTGAACTACACAGACCTGAAGAAGAGCTCTGTGTAGCTTGGAAGCTTTTCTCTTTCACCAGCAGAAGTTGCAAAGAATGTAAGTCAGGCCATCACTCAGACATGCTTGCTCTGCACCTCACTAGGTGAGTCCTCTGCTAAACTCCCCTTCTCGAGTCAGTTGTCCTGATAGTTAAATGCCTTGAGGTAGAAAAAACTGCTTTGCACAGACTGTGAATGACATTTCATTAATTTACCTCAGGTGAAGCTGGTGAAAAGGGGGAGAGAGGATTTCCAGGCAGAGGACCCAAAGGCTTACCTGGAACAACAGGTCTTCCAGGTAAATATTCAGGGGTGTATGGAGGTGATAAGAGGAATATATAAGGGGGGAAGATGGAGGTGGGGGGGGGAGGAATTGACATTATTATTTTGAAAAAATTCAAGTGCAGGCATTTGTTAAGGAATCAGCTGTATGTCTGTATTTTTATATTGTATATAAACAGTTACACTGTCATGAACAAGAATTATCATCATCATAGTAAGAGAAATGGGCCTGGGCCTGATCCTGTTACCATTGAAGTCAATGACAAAACTCCCATTGGTTTCAATGGGATCAGGATTGGGACCAGTGTGTGTAAATCAAAAAATGTCATATATGCAATTCCCATAATGACAACCACAAAAATGAAAGAATCTTACCCATCAGCAACAGTGGAGTCCTCAAAGCCTCTGTTTACAATTTTGGGGCTTCAAATTACAGTTCTCCTTTACTTTTGTGGTCATTAATTGCCATGTTGTGTCACAGAATTCCAGAACCCAGATTCATGCTCAGAAATGTAACACAACCGCCCTCTAGTGGTTAAATGAAGAGGTACATTAATTTTCAATATAACAAATTCTCTCTCCAGCACATTTCTGAGTATATGTATGGATATAAGCCAATGAATGTCCTTCTCTGTGTAACAGGGATAATAGTTTCACTTATTAGCAAACACAGATGTCTGGGATGTCTGAAAACCTCAGTTTATATAATATAAATGTACCACTTGAAGAGACTTACAGAAATTGCTTATTATTTAATCAATTCATTGACAATTTAAGGAGAAATACATAAAAATGCACCTTGCTACTCAACAGATCTGCTCCCTGTGTGTATTGAGAGTCACATCTGACTATAGTACAAAACATAATTTGTTAGTGCTTCTTACTCCTGTTAGTTCTAGTGAGTTAACAGCCTGGATTGTATCCTTCTTGTGCATCATCAACAGAACTGTTCACTAGGTTCTAATCATTAACACTGCAACACCACTGATGGCCGTGGAGCTGGACAGAGGTAACTGTGGGGAGAATTTGGCCTATGGAAACTTTATTGCTTGTAATATGTGAGAACCCAACCAAGCTCAGGTTGAGTTTGGAGGAATGGCTAATAGAGAAACATATTTTAATGTGTAAAGGGAACACATTTTATACAGAATTCACAGAGTAAACATGGAACCCCACAAAGCTATTTTCACAGTCACTTAAGAACAAAACCAAACTTTAAATAAAACAATCCACATTTTATACCTGCCATGTAGTGCTTCTGTTTACATATATGTCCATTCTTCCAGGTGAACCCGGCAAACCCAGCTATGGAAGGGAAGGTCGTGATGGTGAACGAGGCCCACCAGGAGTGGCTGGTCAGCCTGGAGTACCTGGTCCTCCAGGTCCTGCTGGTCCTCCGGGATATTGTGAGCCATCATCTTGCACAGTGCAAGCTGGACAGAGAGCTGGTAAGAACGTGAAAGGGCCATGAAAGTGCAATGCAAGTGCTGTGAAATGTTAGTATCAGTTTACTCTCTGCACGTACAGCTGACAATAAAAAAAATGGAGGAGAAACCTACCAAATAAGGAGGAGAAACCTAGCATCCAAGGCTTCAACAGGACATACTTTAACACATTGTTTGTACGTTCTTACAAAAAGGCAACCAAAATTAGAATGATGGTGCTTACAAAACTACACAGGCAAGACCCTTTGGCTCTCTCTTGACCCTTGGAGATAACAAGGCAGTTGTCTTAAACCAATTTCTTTTAAAAATAAATAAAGCCCTTTCCCAGTCACTTCTTCCCCCTCTTCCTTTCCCTCCCATCAACTAAATAAAAAAAACAGAATGGTTTGTATATCTCAGTTGTAGCTGTTACTTTTTTTTTTTGATACATTTGTAAAATAAATTCCATGGAGCTGAATTGAACTAATCAGATCATCTCAGCTACATTCATTTCACCATGTGTTTGTGTTGTACAATGTATATTAAGCCTCTTTCTCCAATCACTGTGATTTAAATTGCACAAACATGGCTGCCAGACCCTTCCTGTAAAAACATGCCACACTGAATACTTTGTATGCTGTAAATCTCTGTAAATGTGTGATCACTGGGTTATCATGAGTACATCATGTACAACAATCTCTATACATAATGCCGGTTTTCATTTTTGTCTCCAATTTGTGTTGAGGCCCTACTTTTATATGAAGCCTGCTCCATCTCAGGTCCTTCTATGTGAAATCAAACTAAGAAGGCAAGAAGCCACTGTGAAGGGAATTTTAATAGCCAGAAATAAATGAGTTTGAGATTTATTTATTTTAAAAGTCTAAAGTGACATCTCTGGTTGTACAAAAGGAAGAAATAAATAATGTTTCTTAACCCCTTGCATGTTTTTGTATGAATGGTCATATACACTACAGTTAAAAGAAATAGTTCAGGTAGAGTCTATCCCATAGAGACATCCCTGTTTCCCTTTTCTATTACAACTCTATTGCTAGAGAAAAATGTGCAATGTGGATATTTTTGTTTCTCTCCATCATGTAAATTAAAGTTTGTGTGTTTTGGAATATATAACTTCTCTAAAGTGTCCTCTCTTGAGAAACTGTCCTGATTTAATGCTTTTTTCTCCCATTGCCATTAGTTTCCTAATAATTTTAAAATCTACACCTGGGTACAGGTGCCATAAATATTAATGTCTTCTAGTTCTTCACTTTTTTTTGCTTATGCTCAAACCCTTCACATTTTTGGGACAGGAAATAAAAATGATGGGGGGGGGAGGGGTAGGGGATCAGTCAACTAAGCTATAAGTTTTGCCCAGAAAATACAAACAAGATCAGTGTGTGTGGGGGAGGAGGGGAGGGAAATCCTGAAAAAAAAGAAGTACTTGAAACACTTTCACTTGATGAGACTGTACATTAAAGCGCAACATATTTCTGAGTAATTCCTCTGTGGGGCAGTAATGAAATTAATACCTACCAGAACAATGGCAACCACAACTCCTTCCCACCTCCAGAAAAGTCAGTTACTTCTTGTTTCAGGCACATACCAAGAGGATGTGGTGGCAGAGCCAGCACAGCACTGAAGCACATGCTTAACTTGAACTGTATTGTCTAACTATGAAAATATTACCACTGCAGTGGTTGAAGCAGATCACAATAGGAGGAGAGGAACTCTCTAGTTTTGGTGGCTGTTGCAATAGCTCTTGGTGTTACAACAGCAATATGGCAGATTTAGGATGTACCTTTCAGAAGAAAATAAGGACAAAAGTAGAAAAGTACAATAAAAATTGGTTCATGGCCCCAAGCTGGTCCATAGCCTGTGCTCTGTGTGTGTGTGGTGGTACTTAGTAACATGTCTGTTGTGGAGCACCTATTCCTATAAATTCCAAGAGTTAGACTGGACCAGTATAGGGAATCTGTAAGAATGTAAGAATAAGTAACAATGGGAGGTTCGGCTGGCCGTTCCCTGGCAAATTTTGAAATACATTTTAAAAGATGTTAAGACCTTAAAGGAGGAGGAGGAGTTAACTGTGAAATTGCCATAACACCTTTCCCCAAACAGCACCTGCCTCCTGCATCCCACTCCATTCTCCTGCAGCAGCCATCTTTGATGGGGCAGCCAGTGGCCTTAGTGCCACTGAGAACAACGGGAGAGAGCAGCCATTTTGAGATGCTCCAAAAGAGACTTCTTCTGCCTCTGCTGAAGGAGAAACTTCAAGTTATGATGAATAATGGAAAAAAGCCAATTAATCCTTTTTTTTTTAAATGACCCATTGCACAAAATGTATTCAAGCTTCATGTATCTGCCACTCTTGTGTAGTCAGATAGTGGCCTAACTGTGAGCTTTTGGGACAAAAATATCTGACATTGAATGCTGAGTTTCATAAAGGATCCATTTAAAAAAATTATTCTGAGAGATTTACTTGTAAGTATTCAAAAAAATTCATTCAGTACTCAGTAAATGTAACTTTGGAGAGAATACACTGTATTTGTCATACTACATAACTAAAAGGTTGAATCCCTGCTTTAAGAACAAAACAACTCAACCTTAACAATAATTAAGGTGCTGCTGGAATTATTATTTATTACTAGTATTATGGTATGGCCTAGAGGCCCCAACCAAGATCAGGGCTGAGGCACTGTATACATACTGATAGTAGGAGAGTCCCTGCCCCCAAATGCTTACAGTCTAAATGGCCAAGATAGATAAAATGAATTGCCCAAGGTCACAGCAGGACACTGGCAGAGCCAAGCATAGAAGCCAGGTTTCCTGCATCACAGCCAAGTGCTCTGTCCACTATACCACATTGCCTCTCAGCCAAAGTCTCTACTCTAATACCCCCATGATATCAACAGTGAAGGATCTGCCCCAGGGAGTTTAATTCTTTGTAAATACAGCTCAGCACTTTTGTGTAAGGTGATTAGTTTGTTCACCCACAAAGCAGGGTTATTTAGTAAGTGGAAGTTGGTCTGTGTTTTCCACAGATAGATCGACTTCTTTGAAAAACCCAAATAGTTTAAGAGTAGGGTGCAAGCCTGGTAGGTGCCGAGTACTTTCTATTTCCTGTAATTGCTTAGCTCCTCAAAGAATAGGGACCACAGTGAATTCAACAGAACATGAATACAACGTTATAGTTTCACCAACAAACTTTTATTTAGACTATATCAATGTAATAAAATGTGTAAAACTGTTACAAGAAAAGAAAAACCTGATAGACTGAAAACTGTTTCTCCAAATGTAATATAGTAACAGCAGGAAGGAGTGGAAGAAAAAGAAACATTTTAAAGACAAAAAATATCCAACTGCTTAAAAAAAATTATTACAGTCTTAAAATGCTAAATATTCCACAATAGAAATGAACAATGTAAGGTAGAAAATGTAACCACATATATATTAAAAATAAATAAACTAGAACTATTACAATAAACACATTTGACATTCTGGGTTCAAATCAATGCAAACTTCAGTTAAGTGGATAACTTATGATTTTGCAGCAGAATTTCTACTTTGGAGCTGAACTGGAAAATGAATTTCTAGTTTAAAAAGCAAAATAAAACTGACCAGTAAATCCTCAGTCCCATGAATAGTCAAGTATATGCAACATGGACTGAGGTCTCACTGGTCATAATATATATAGATGACAACCATATGTAATCTATGTGTATATACGAATCCAAGTGGAAATATCAAGAAAGAACAAGCAAAGAAAAGAAGAAGTGACATGGGTCACTGTTAAGCAGAGTCTATAATGTGGACATCACCCAAAACAAATGGAAGTTCATTGACTCTTAACAAGAAAAGAGCTGAAGAAGTGCTGACATTACCTACCTTTGATTTTCATTCCAAATCTCTGGCACAATAGTGTGAGTTAAGACTAATGGGAGTCACTAGGGGTATGATGGCATTTACATTAATTCCTATAATCTGATTGCATAACGAGAAATAGCACAATTAGATCTACTGCACTCTGGGTTAAGTGTAGAATCATAGAATCACAGAAGTGTAGGACTGGAAGGGACCTCAATAGGTCATCTAGTCCAGTCCCCTGCAGTCAAGGCAGGACTAAGTAATAACTAGACCATTCATGACAGGTGTCTGTTTAACCTTTTCTTAAAAACCTCCAATGATGGAGATTCCACAACAACCCTAGGCAATTTATTCCAGTGCTTAACCACCCTCACAGTTAGGAATTTTTTCCTAATGTCCACCCTAAACCTCCCTTGCTGCAAATTAAGCCCATTGCTTCTTGTTCTATCCTCAAAGCTTAACAAGAACAATTTTTCACCCTCCTCCTTGTAATAATCTTTTATGTACTTGAAAACTGTTATGTCCCCTCTCAGTCTTCCCTTTCCCAGACTAAACAAACCCATTTTTTTCAATCTTCCCTCATAGGTCATGTTTTCTAGACATTTAATCATTTTTGTTGCCCTTCTCTGGAGTTTCTCCAATTTGTCCACATCTTTCCTGAAATGTGGTGCCCAGAACTGGACACAATACTCCAGTTGAGGCCTTATCAACATGTGAAACAGCAGCAAAATATTGCTTCATGTTAAATACAAATGTAATACCTGCTTATGATTAATCAACTCATCACATTCAGATCAGAATTCAATTAATATATCTAGTCTGATGTATCACTTATTAGGCTATCAGCCGAAGAACTGCAGCATGTGCAATCGCACCAAGATGCATCAGTGGTTCTCCACTGTCAGGGCATGAGGCACAAGATGTTGGGCACAGGTGCTCCCAGTCATTCCCTTTTCAAACACTTATCTAAAAGACATTCAGTGTGAATGATTCACATGCTTTTTTTTCATTGCTATTTAAGAGTTGCAATAATATACCTGGACTTCAGCAAGGCTTTTGACACAGTCCCACAAGACATTCTGATAAGTAGGCTGGAGAAATTTGGGCTTGGTGGAACTACCATTAAGTGGATACATAAATGGCTAAACAACTGCAAACAATGAGTAACTATTAATGGAAAGGTGTCAGATTGGAAGAAAGTCTCAAGTGGGGTTCCACAGGGATACATTCTGGGTCCAGTGTTGTTTAACATTTTTATTAATGACCTGGATGTAGGAATAGAGAGCTTCCTTATTAAATCTGCAGATGACACAAAGCTGGGGAGAGGGCTTGAAAATGCTTTGGAGGATAGAGCTAGAATTCAGAGGAATCTTGATAAATTGGAGAACTGGGCTATAGCCAACAAAATGAAATTAAACAAAGACAAATGTAAGGTGTTACATTTAGGGAAGAAAAGCCAAATGCACAAATACAGAATGGGGGATAACTGGCTTGGCAGCAGCACTGCAGAGAAGGATCTGAGAGTTGTGGTGGATCACAACCTCAATACGAGTCAGGCTATGTCTATATTAGAGAGCTTATAGCAGTGCAGCTGTACCAATGCAACTGCACCATTCTCAGCTGTCTAGTGTAGTAGCTCTAAGATGATGGGAGAGAGCTCCCAATCCACCCCCAATGAGCAGCGGTAGCGATGTTGATGGGAAAAGCGCTCCTGCCGACATAGCGCTGTCCACACCAGCGCTTATGTCAGTGTAACTTACGTCACTCAGGGGGATTTTTTTTCACACCCCCGAATGACAAAGTTATACTGACATAAGTGGTAGTGTAGACAGCCTCAGCAATGTGATGCTGTTGCAAAAGAAACAAATGCAATTTTATGTCACATTAACAGAGACATAGCATGCAAGTCAGAGGAGGTGATAATACCGCTTTACTCGGCATTGGTTGGGCCTCAGCTGGAGCGCTGCATCTGGTTTTGGTCACCAATGTACTGAAACGATGTGGAGAAACTGGAAAGGATCCAGAGGTGAGTGACAAAGATGATCAAAGGGCTGAAATGCAAGTCATATGAGCAAAGGCTGAAGGAGGTATGTTTAGCTTGGAAAAGAGGAGATAAAGGGAGGGGACATGATAGTCGTCTTCAAATACTTTAAAGGCTGCCATAAAAAAGAGGGAGAAAAGTTGTTCTCTTTTGCCACAGAGGGCAGGACAAGAGGCATAGCAGATTTAGATTAACTCTCAGGAAAAACTTCCTAACTGTAAGAAGAGTAGGACAATGAAACAGACGGCCTATGGAGGTTGTGGAAGCTTCTTCACTGGAGGCTTTCAAAAGGAGGCTGGATAGCCATCTGTCTTGGATGGTTTAGATACAACAAATCCTTCATCTTGGCAGAGGGTTAGACTAGATGACCTTATGGTCCCTTCTAATCCTATTGTTCTATGATTCCAACAGTTGATTACAGATGCTTTATTTTTAGTAGTGGTTTATAGTTGGTCTCGATAGTTGGGTTACTAGAGAGTATAGATTTTGAGTGTTGCAAATATTTCATTTCTTGGATCTGAGGTTGCATGGGTGTAAACGAGTGGAATTTGGCTTTCTGCCACCACTCTACAACTCCCTCTGAGGAAAGAGGCACTAGATGAAACAAGGCTACTTTGTCAGGAAGAAAGAGACAGAGCGAGAGATCATGGACTAGATTAATAAAAAATGTAGGTATGGTGATGCTCACGTTCATTGTACCTAAAAAATCACTGGGATTCAAAAAGCCTCCCTGTACAATGAATGGGGAGAGCCAGGTGCTTCAGAATGGCATTCACAAAAGCCAATGTGCTACGTGGCTGCTCATCAAAGCTACCTAATAGGAGATGTAAAGAAGAGGTGTGTATTCTAAGCCCTGCCCCTCAGCCTAACTCTGGGCTGAAGGGAGGTACCTCCCTCTGTGTGGGATTTCTCAGCTGCAAAATCTCTCTTGAGGTTAAGTGCCTTGCCATTTTTGCAAGAAGATGGGTGTGGGGATGGGAAGAGGAAGAGGGCCCTGCTTCTGAGATTTAGGTACCTAAAGTGGCAGTTTAGGTGCTTAAGCCCTTTTGGACCAATGGACTCCATGCCTTGGTTTCACAGACATTAAGGATTTTTCCTAGTAGCAGCTAGTAGTTATGCTACATGGTACAAGCAAATATCATACTCATACAAATATGTTTTTAATTGCTGGAGTCATTGCATGAAACCTTGACCTGATGACTGGATATGTCAAGGAGATGATGGATGCCCCTGGTTTTGGTATTATTAACTGGTCATGGGTTCTTTGCTTCCTTTCTCTAAGCTGTTGCTTAAAATATGGTCACTATGTTCTTTGTTACAGTGCCACAGGCAACAAAGAGAAGGAAGAGAGACAATATGTACATCAGTTCTCTTCTTTTGCAAGGCCCTTTCCACTCCCATTTTAATTTTGTCATAATCCTTTATTTTTCAGTTCATCAATTTGAATATAATTATAATAAGAAGAAAACCTTGCCGTAATCTGCATTTTTGTGAAATTATCGATAAAGACTAAAACCTTAGACAATAGGTGCAGTGAGCTTGCTGAGGCAGCTAACTTTATCTTGAGAAGAAAATCATCATTACTGGTCAAAATGCTGCCTAGTGCCCTTTCAACTCCATCTAGCCCCTGTGCTCTTTTCCTCATGGGAGAGTTGGACATTTATATTAAATTTTCAAATGCAGGTATCTAAAAATAGGCACCTATATTAACCCATATTTAGACAACTAACTAGATTATCTGATTTTCAGATGGGCTGAGTATCTATTCCCATGGAAGTCAATGGAATCTCTGAAAAATCAGTCCACACTGAGATGTCTATACATAGATTAGGAGTAAAATCCTGGCTCCAGTGAAGTTAAACTCCCATTGACTTCAATGAAGCTGTGATTTCAGCCCAGATATCCAGCCGTAGGTAACTACATTTGAAAATACTGTCCATAGTGAATAGCAAAACCTGAATTTACTCATTTGTGGCTGAGGCTATGTCTACACTTAAACTGCTACAGCAGCACAGCTACTCTGATGCAGCTGCGCTGCTGTAGTACTTCAGTGTAGACACTTACTACAGCAATGGGAGAAGTTCTCCTGTTGCTGAAGTTAATCAACCTCCCTGAGAGGTGGTAGCTAGGTCGATGGTTCTTCCACTGAACCTGGCCTTAATCATCCCTTTTGTGCTTTACCTGACTTTGAACCTTGTGTTGTCATTGTCACATCTACGAAATGAGTGTAAACCATTACCATTCTCATCTGGTAGGATCTGACACAGATGTAAATGACCATGCAAGGTACAAGGCAGTGAAGGATATCTTGTAATCCACTTAACATGTATGCACTGAATTGAACTTTAAATGTTGAGAAAAAATTAATGGGGCCAAGAAGTATAATATTTATCACTAGAGCCTTGCGTGGATACAAAATTTGTATCCGCATCTGATTCATGATCCGCAAACATAGTCCGCGGATATCTGCAGATTTTCAGGGCTCTATTTATCAGTATGCATGTACCATGATGAATTCAATGACAGCTAAATGTTATTTGAAAATGAAATACAACAATAAAATACAGTGCATCATCAAATTCTTCAAATAATGAACTGAGACAAAATATATTTACAGTGAAAAATTCAGTATGTAATTAAATGCATCACTTTTCTAAGATAAAAGTCTCAAAATCTTTGTAGATTACATTCTTTACATGTATGAGCTCGTTTTGGTCTATTAACACATAACATTTCTGTTAGCATACCATATGTTATACACATTCTCTTATGGTACGATAAAGCTTGGATTTTCCATTTGAACCACACATTTTTTAGGCAAAGATAGTTAAATTTGTAAGCCTTCATGAGCCATACCAAACATGGTAGATGGAGCTGGATTGAGATATCATGTACTTCTGGATCTATTTTAGTTTTGGCCACATTTCAGAGATAAATTTATGCTTCTTGATATACACAGAATATGAAGTAAAAATTATTCAGTAAAAATTAATGTCAACTTTAATTTTGATTTCTGAGACACTCCTAATATTTGAACAAAAACAATTTTATATCACAGCAGTCATTTTAGTAAATAGATAAAATTCAAAGACCTTAGATGACATTGCAGTATGTTTGAAAAACAGATGTGTATATAATATAAACCATCTAGATCATGTTTCTTCATACAACTGTTATGTAACACTACAGACAACACATAAAATACTATAAAAAGGCCAAAGAAAAGAAACAGATCATGTATTCCATAAAGCTGGGCACAGGCTGACATGAAAAGTAATAGCTCACCATCCTGACAATCAGAAGCACTAAAATATTTTATGAAATGGTTATCAGTGAGTTAAGAAATTACTTCACACTTAGCCTTACCTATCAGGTAAACATGTATATTTGTCAATAACACATATGATCAGAAAACACAAAGGGAGGATTGATAACAAGGGAAACCAATCCTAATACTATACTACAGAAACCTATGTGCTTATTTTACCACTGAAATTAAATACAGTTTATTTATACAAAATATCCATGTATTAAAAACATTAATGTAAAAGATCACAAGTAGATTGCAATGCTACTTGATTTTAAAAAGCACCCTACTCTACGATTTACTCAATACTCCAATAAACTTACCGCTCCCTTAAAGATGCATACCCTTATGGTGGAGATAAACTGATGTATAGAAGTGACATGTTTTCTTACTGTACAATCTCCTGCATTATATGCATATATAAAACATAAATAAAACCTATGTCATATAACCTGGAAATATTCATCCAATAAAGGCAGTATTTCTGCAAACACTGCTGTCTAAAAACAAACTGTAAATTTTAGAAAAAATATATTAGGCTCAAGGATAAAAGTGGAAAGACGGCACAAGATGTAATATATCTACACTGCACTGTTTCCTGCCTTCCATTTTTAGAGTTCAGTCTCTGTTCAATCCTTTGCACTAACAAAAGTGTCCTGAGTACCACCATGTGGACAAAAGGAGGTATATAGCATAGGCTCTGAATAACTCTGAAAGGTTTTGATATTAACTAAGCCACAGCAGCTTTATTACTTTCCTGAAGCAAATCTAAACAGTTCCAAATATACCAGCCACTTTAAGAAAATTCCAAAGTTATCTTCATAAATATTGGACAGTAGGATTTTAAGTGATAAGAAATACAGGAAACTGGTCCTGGTATATTCCAAATATTTCAAAACTAATCTAGAACAATTTGAAGGATCTTATTAATATTATATCTCATCATATTTCAATTCTAAATATTGTTCTAGCTAAAAAAATCCTAGTTCAGAAAAATATCTTGTGCTCTCAGAAAGATAATCCTCTTGTATTAGGCAACATTTACTATAGCACACGTTTGTTAACAAACATATAAATGAAATTGAAGAAGTAAAGTAAAATCCTCAAAACAGGTATAAATCAAGGAAACATTAATCTGAAACTGCAAAAAATTTTTAAAGATAAAGCCTGCCAAATGAGAAGCATGTTTCAGGCCACATTCTGCTTTCAGTTCTAATCATGCAAAACGGAAATAACTCAGTATAAAAGTAGAGTTAATCCAGAATGATGCCATTCTATCCAAACACAGAATGTGGCTCAGCATCTTGGAAATGGTATACAGGTACCTGATATTACAAAACACTCTTTTTCTCATGAGAAATTAAATTGGGTCTATATCAAAATGAAAAATCATTAACCAAAAAGACAGTGTGAAATAAATTAATCATTACCAACACAGTTACTGATGGAGAACTTCAAAATGTTCAAATACAGATTTTAAAAACTCTAATAATGAGTCAAAAATGAGGGGGGGAAAAAGCACCTGTTGGAAATGTGTATGAAAAAATAATCTTTTTAAAATTCAAGTAAATTAACATTTATAAAATCAGGCTAGGTAAGTTACAAGCTTTCAGAGTTGTAGTTCAGCCAGGAAAATGCCCAAAATATACAGATAACACCAAGTAATATATCTATATACACTGTTCTGTATAGCATTCTAGAAAGGGAACAAGCTCATAAAGATTCTAATCATGTAGCTTTCTTAAAAGACAGCACCCTTTTTTGGTATTATCACAGGAAGGAAGTGAAGTTTAAA
Organism: Terrapene triunguis; assembly: GCF_002925995.2. Lineage (NCBI taxonomy): Eukaryota > Metazoa > Chordata > Testudines > Emydidae > Terrapene > Terrapene triunguis. The sequence continues at coordinate 32,558,763 of NW_020664393.1, forward strand.
ATTAATTTATAAAGTTAAAAAAATATTTTAAATATTTTAAATAAGATTTGGAATCACTAGAGAAGTACAAATAAACCAACTTAAAAAAAACCCCATGCAATATACCTGACCAGCAGTTCATGTAACTAAATTGAAAATATATATGGCCAATTTTTCTGCTGGTATAAATTCACTGACTTCAACGGAATTATGCCAGAAGAGAATTTGAACCATACAGTCATGGGTGCATCTGAACAAAGCAACCCATTTTAAAATCTGTCTCAATCTAGATGTACTTGCTAGGAACTCTATTCAAACCAAATTTCATTTTCACTGTAGGTTCTCTGAAGGCATCCACACTTCAGCTTCTCTAATACCCATTTGCATTCTAAAGTAAAAAGAAAAATTCTTCTGGATGTCTCTTTTGAAGTCCGAGAGTCCAAGATTTGGCAACGATCCCCTGATAGCTGTGGATAAAGAAATTCTGTCTCCCCTAGCTCATACTGTATATAACCACTTAGCTGAGCACAATCCAAGAGAACCACTAACAACCCGCTGATAGGATAGAGCTTTGTTTTCCACCATCCCCACCGATTTACTCTGTGGTCCTTGATTACAACTACCTGTGCTCTGCTAACAGCATTTGCAGTTTCTAGCACGATAGTTTCAAGTGAGATTAGTGAGCTGAAGGTCCCTTCTGGTCTTAAACTCTATGAAACTATAAAACTTGTCATGTAACCCTACATCTATCCCAGGGAATGAATGAGGCTAATACTCAGATGATCTGGCTTCATCTGTTTCAGATAATCCAGAGGGGATCTTGGGGAGAAAAATAGCCTCTTTTCATTAGCCCTGCAAGACTGAACATTTTATTCATTGTTGTTGACCGTTTGCTAAATGATCCACTTCTTAAATGTCTGTAGGATTCATTTCACTTCATTCTATTTTGTTTTCTAGTGATAGCGTCTGCCATGGTAAGAGTCACACAAAGTGTTTGTAAACGGTATCCAGTTATGCTCCATGATGCCATTCCAAAGTGATTTTCACATGTTTCCAAGCCGTCTTGTGCCATCCAACTAGTCTTTTTGCATTCTAATCTGTCCCTGTACAGATATCCTTTTTTGGCACGTACTGTTAGTGTAATGAGGTCATCAAGGAAATACATGTTGCCCGGGTACCACTTGCTGAGTTTTAAAGGTTGCCTCATTGACCCTATCATTGTCTAGTACTTACACTCTAAAGTAAAAGGTCTTTACATTGCAAGCAGGGATAATGCCTGCTTACCAGATTAATTTGGGTGTAGACAACTCGGAGACCACATATTATATGGTTATAACTATTTGTTGGAGGATGTGCCATCATTAATTTAGTTCCAAGCTAAAAATAAAGCCAAACCCCCAACAACTGGCTATCTTGGATTTATGCACCTGAAGTTAAGTGAATGAGCCAGTTCTGAACTGGATTATCATTCAGTGATAGGAAATGCCTTTATTGGCCAGATATGATAAATTTCTAGACAGTCTGAATCCAGCAATATGGTGCACCAGGGTAGAGAGGATATCATAACAAAATCTTCATCTCCCCCTTTGGCTCCACAGAAGCAATTCAAGCGAGCTTGAATGTCCTGGGTGTGCTTTGTAAGCATAGGTCAGCTGGGTGTGGAAACCTATGCCATGACTTTCTGAAGTGAACAGTAACATTTCGTATGAACAGAGTTCCCCAGCACCCTACCTAAGAAAATAAACTTCAGTGTGAACATGTGAATTTAAAAACTCTACAACTGTAATTCACTCTGTAATAAGATGAATAAAACCAGTATTAACAAGACTGAAAAATCTGTACTGTCTTAAGATCATCAAGTTGTAAGAAAATAAATTTTGTTTGAAGAGAAAAGCTCATAAGAACTATTTGGGCCTGTTGCATCTCTAAACCAGAGAAACAGTAAAAGTATAACACATGGAATGAACTCACAAAATCATATCAAAACTCCAACACGGCAATTAATGTAGTAAAAGGCTCGATCTAAGTGCTCTATAAAATGTCTATATATTGTACAGTATATATATGGACAAAATGCACTAAGTATTATGAAGATTAAGTTGATTCATAAAGGGAAATAAGGTATAAACATGAACCAAAGTGTCTCTGGAGGGATGTTTATTTCCCACTGGCACGCTGTCGAGCCTGAGATACGTGATAGTAACAATCTGCTGGGTTGCACCTTCCGCTCGGCCCTGAAGGCCCCTGGGGACCTGGTGATCCTGGAGTGCCTGGGAGGCCTGGCACACCAGTGGCTGATAAAATAAAGATCGCAATTAGCATTGACATCATCACTGTGCATATGATGAGCCTCTTGGTATCCTCAAAAGCCTGCTCCTTCGCACCAACTAAACAGCAAGAGGCATGGGGTCTGATTCTGACCTCAAACCAAAGAAAATCAGGGGTTACCTTATGAAAATCAATGGAATTACACTGGTATAAAACTGGGGTGAGATCAGAATCACGTCCAAAGAGTGCATACAACGATAAAGCTAGAGACATTTACCTGAAGGGCCAGGTGGACCAGGATTACCTGGGAGTCCAATACCAGGCTCACCTCTTTCCCCCTTCTGTCCTCTGTAACCTACAAAGGATAAAAAGATAAAAAGAATAAGAGTGCCCAGTAATTATAACAATCTTTTTTCTAGGCACCTTACTGACACAAAACTACCAAAACAAACATGTGAAAACTGATGCCCATTTTTTCTGAGGCTGGTAATCCAGCTATTGTACTATTTACCTTCCTTTTATTACACATGAGAAGATTTCTACCAGTAACTGATGGATCCTGAGACAGAAGAGTATCAATGGATCAATTGGCCTCACCCTTTCCAAAGATTTTCTGCTACTTTGGTAAAGACTCCAGGATAAAAAAACTGAACGTATATCCTGCTTCAATATTAACCACAGGGTGAAATGATATATGGTACCAAACAAAAACTTAGATGTAGTAGAAAAAGTAAAAAACCTGCCTATGATGTATCTAAAGAAAGATTATGGGACTTGACAGTCTGTTTAACTAACCTAATTCGCTACAATGTGCTCATTGTAGTGAATAGAATAGAATGCCAGAGGATAGCTTATATACCAAGGTAGTCAACTTTCTGACCACCGGTAGCTCAACATCTCCCAGGAACTACTGCATCTAATTTTTTATCATTTGTATTATGCATGTATTTTAGACTGTAAGATTTTTGGGCGGGGCCTACATCCTTCTGAGGGTTTGTAAAGTACTATGCACAGCTATGCCACTATATAAATGGGGGGCGGGGGAGGAGCCCTTTAGTTATAGCGTACATCTACAGCTGTCTTCACTTTTAATACAGTGTTGTTAGAGCCTGTGAAGATTATAGGTTCCAGCATGCAACGGACTAGTGCTCACATGCTCAATAACTATGCATGGCACATTTGGATTTGCGCTCTGCACAGGCCACTACTCTGTACTGAAGATGAGTGGCTACGTTTGTTCAATTGTATGCAAACAAATTCAGCCCTCAGCTGCATGAGAATTAGGTTCAGCCCTCCTGTTTCTTGGCAAGTTGTCAAGTTGTCTCAGCTGGGAAAACTCTGGATGTCCTTAGAATAGCAGTACAAGGGTCACTGAAATAATAATATTCCTTACAATTTCCCTCATAGTCAAAAAATAGGCCTGTGACTTTTACATTAAAGCAAAATGACTCATGGGAAATAAATATAATTTAAGAGGAATAACAAATCTGATACCAACACTTAACTTTTATAAGGAGTTTTGGGAGGCCCATTCCTCCTCGTCCAGGCAAGAGTAAAAGTGGGTGGGGTGGTGACATACACTGAGAATTAATGCTCTATCCCTGGTTAAATATAGAATTGCAACAGAGAAGATTAAATTTGCTGTGGATAAGGTATCAATATATTTCCAGTGTCTTACTATGTCAAGTAAGCTGCTCCTTTGTGGAGCAGCTGTCCCCCGATGAGAGGAAAATTAGAAGAGAAGGGTTGTGAGGTGACCAATGAGCACTGAGTCAATTGTTATCTGAAGAATAAAGGGACTGGCAGCTGTATGGCTGAAGTAGCCGGTTAGCAGTACTACATGGCAACACTACTTCATGTGACAACTCAAGAAGAAAATGGGAGGACATATAACTATTGTGGGCACCAAATGAAACTATACAATAGAATGGTACGCAGATTCATACAATTTTTCTATTAAACACAAGATCATCTTAAATTTCAACAGAAAACCTATTATCAATTGCCATCATCCTTTGTCTCAGAATAAAGCAGCAATTGGTAATTTAGTCTCCTCTCTCAACATCCCAACATTCCCCTTCAACACTGAAATGATAATTGGAGTACATAAAATCCCAAACAGTAGAATATGCATGCAATGTGACATACACAAAACAGGCAGGTATCTAAAAAGAAAACAAGCAATTGAATAATTCAGAGAGAAAAAAAGCTCTCTTTACATCAGCTGTGCATTCTGGTAGCCAAGCCCCATTAAACAGAACTGTCTAAGACATCCACACACAACTGTGAAGCCCCCAATAGGAAAGGTGAAGGAGCTTATATTCAGTAATGGATCTTGAATTTGTTTTTAAATTGCCATGATTAACAGTATTTGTGACTATATAAGTTAGCTGGCTATGGAAGTTTTGTGCAATTCATTGCAGTTGCTACTGTTTGTGAAGGTCAATCACATAATTAAGAAGCTGATTACATTGCCTATTTATTATACCTCTATGCGTCTTATTTTTACAATTAGTAGTTAGAGTACAGTTTATCAGAACAAACCCAGCTAATTACACTTTAACAAAACAGTGCTACCATTAATCATTTATGTTTTGTATTTCTATATGCATGGGGCACAAAGAAATCACATTTTAAATACATCGTGTTTACAATCTCTATAACGTATCATGTGTACATAATAACGTGGTCAGAAAGGGACTGAGGCAGATTGACAAATTCTGTAAACATTACTGAATTTCAAGTCAATAATAAAAAAAATCTCAAAACCAATAATATATACAGCAGTCCACCTAGGCACATTGTATGAGTGAAAATAGTATAAACAATGGCTAACTGTGTTTGAGTACATATACAAATGAGTATTTTGTACATATTGGCATAGTAAGTTTCAATGATACCAACATTTAATAAAACATTTCTCAGGTAACTTTTCTAAAAATAATGCTTTATTTTACAGTGTGTGAACAATAAGAAAAACATGTAAGTATATTATTGGAGCACCTTTCTGAAACAATCCAGTATTTAACTCTTGCAATAAAACAGTCGATTTTATATGAGGTATATTTTACGCAGAAGTAGGTCCCATGATTACACTTCTGGAGGATAATATTACAATCTACCTGAGCAAATTTTTAACAAACTCATATGAGGCACAGAGGAATATAACTATCCACCTAAGCAAGGTTTTAGGTTCATTACAAAAAACCCAGGCACAGATACGATGCTGTGTATTTTCTGTTGGCAGAGTTACAATTTCAGTAACAGGTTTTAATTTAATTCAAAAGGCTCACAAAGGCAACAGTTTCCCTAAAGCCTTTTAATTGTGTTCTGGAAGTTTTATTTTGTTGTAATTCTTAAAACAACAAATACCCAGAAGATTTAGGTCCATCAGGATAATATGTGGATAGTTTTGGTAAACACTGAGTAGTGTGCAGAAAATATATACTAAAATGGTAGAGTGCTGTTTTCTTCTCATAGACTGATTTGACTGGAATTTTACATACAGTTTCAATATAGTGCTAACTGCCAATATCATCATCATTAATAGTCTGTCAGCAGCATCACTACTCTAATCCAATAGTATATATTCAGGAGAGCACAATTACATGCCTGAGCATTTTGGAAGAGAAAAGTCACTGAGTTATTTAATTCAGAAAAGCTTCAACAAGATTTTTTGTATGCAGTCCTGAGTCTCTTCTCCCCACACTGATACTCATGGGAGCTACAAGAGTCGTGTCTAGAGAAATATGAGGCTCTTTAGCATACATGAGAAGGGAAAGGACAACAATGCCAAAATATCTGATGCATTTTACTGTGTAAATAATCTAGATATTTAAGAACTCTTAAATACAAGAGACCATACCATAAACAGTTGTAAGAACAAAATTCTCCTGTCTGAGCTCCCCTGGATATTTTGTGTGTAGGGCCAGTTCAGCCAAATCTGTGGCTGCAAGGATCATGTTTACTGCTTACACTCTGGTGTAATATGTTTTATGAAAAACAAACTGCTTCATACAGAAAGATCTCTGCCCTTCCCTTCTTGCTCTCCGTTACACCTGTGCAAACTCACTTAAATCAATAGAGTTGATTAAGTCCGTTACTATAACTTTGAACACAATATAGACTCACATGAATGCTACTGCTGCAAATAACTTGTAAATCAACTGCATATATTTGTGTATGATATTTGTTTCCTTTAAGACTCCGCTTATAGTATAGTAAAGTCCACGGGGTACCAACGGCTCTCATTAAGCTGGCGTTTTACATTTCACTGGTAACACTGCCTTATGGTATGGTATGTTACAATATTCGTACTGTATACTTACTTTTAAAACATGAAAAAGAAATGTAAAAAAGTCTCACTCACTATTACATAAAGCCTAACAGCTTCACTGCTAGTCCTGTATTGCAGCATCTGTGCTGCAACTTTTTGTTGAATTATACCACTTCACTCCAATCCTAATGTAACATCATGATTATTTGTATCTGATACATTTTGTCTGATGCACCTACCAATGAGGTTAACATCAGTTTTTCCTTGCATTGTAGGAACATTGTCAAGGCTTGCAGGGAACAATTCTGGGCTTCATTAAAATTTTATGAATCTGCTCCCAATGTTCTAGTGATCTCTTAAGTATGAATGTTTTTTTTTTTTTTTAATTTGAGCACTGAAGCACTTATGCACTGGCAACCTTTACTCTTCTCAAAAAACAATGGCAGAACTACAGTTTAAAATAACCAATCCAGTGCACATTATCTCTCTGGTATACCAGGTGTGCACATGAACATACCCTGCTGAACCTAGACACACATGCACATAACATGCTATCTTGCTGAGACTAGACATACATGTATGTTACATGCTTCCCTGAAGAGTCTGTCTACTACATTTTTAATTGTCTCCGATTGTTCAGTATTTTAAATTTTGTTGCCTGCACTCAAGAATGAAATGAACAGGCATAGCAGGGAAGGGCATCTAATGCTTGTGTGTCCTCTTTGGTTTCTCACTACTGATGTAGGGGTAGGTAGGTCAAACTTTTGCTTTTTCTTTCCTTTAAAGTGCAATTTTATATCAACACGTCTATTTTTTATGCATCAGAGGTGGGAATGCCTCTCATTTAGCTCAAGTCTTGTTATTTTATAAACAGTGTACTGAAATGAAGGGTAAAGTATGTGGGAATCCTGTGTCAATGGGGCACTACTTTTACTTAAGAATAAAGCACCAAAAATAAGCTTAATTTTTCTATAAGTATAGCTACCATCTTCACTTCTTGAAACTCACTAACGTGAAGTAATTCATATTACAGTTTGCTACTTCTGAGAGTATCCACCATGTACAATCTCATTGAACAATCTAACAGTGGCATTAAAGTTGACCATTTACAGTGATCTGAATACTTAGATAATTAACAAGTCACTGTTGCAAAACTCTAATCCCTTTTATTGCCTTCCTGGAGCCTTTATTCTTGTTTGTTCTTCTTATTCTGAGCTCATCACATTTTTCAAGCTTCAATCAAGGGTTTGCTCTTATCAGTGTTAATAGTCTTTACTCTTCTTTTAGCTCTCCACTCCACACATCTTCAGATTTGCTTTCATGTTCTTCATTCCAGTCTGACTTGCTCTGAATCCAGAGCAGACCAAACTAACAAAAGATAATAATAAAGAACTACCTATACATATACTGTAAATTATATACTATCCCCAAATCATTTTTATATATTTTATAAATTCTTCTGCCATTCTTTTCCTATTAATTTCCCATGCTAGTGTGGTTTGTGATGAAGTACAGGAGAATCCAATTATAATGAACTCAGTTTCTGTGAAACTACATCTATGGTGAAGGACGGTACAGTAGAATCAAAGTCCCAGATTGTTTCAGTGCACTGCACTGTGCAATTTGCAGTTTTGAATATAGTGAAAATCCAGTTACTGTGAAACTGTTTTGTGAAAATAAATGACTTCACTGTAAGAGAGATACATTATATGGGGAATATTCTTTCCCTCAATCTTTTCTCATCAGTGTTGTCTCTGGATCAGAGCTGCAAGAACTCAGACTTAGAGCTCAAATCTTTGCTTCTCAGGAGATAACCTGGTTGCTAGAAATGTGTATCAGATATGTTAAGATCTACAATTGAGCATTGGTATAGTTTTTTTCCATGTGAATGTGTTTTGGACCAAATCACTTCTATAGCAGGTTTAGATAAGCTATCTGTCAGTATCTAAACTTTATCATTTATTAGAATAAAATGCATTGATTAGGCGTTTTTAATAAGGAAATACCACACATTTGCTATGGGTTAATTTATAGATTTACTCTGGAAATGCAGTAGTATGGTTTTAAAAGTTAATCATTAGGAAGCTAGATACGTAGTTCTAATTTAACTATCATTAGCAAGTATATGAAGACTAAAAGCACAATACCTGTGAACATTTTATTAGAAACCCTACCTTGAGGTCCAGGTTCTCCTGGTGGCCCTGGTAATCCATCTTTTCCTGGTGGACCTGGTTTCCCATGACCGTGGGAAGCTAACATTGCAGCTGGCAGCTTCAGTTGGGATACAAACTGAGCCATCCTCTCTTCATTAACAAAGGACATAGAAAAGAAAATGTGTAAGAGGTTTGGTAGCACAACATATGAAAATCACTAAAACTCCAGCCTCAATTTCCAGACTAATCCAGAACTAGTTACCAGAAGTGATTTTAGCTAATCCTTTAAACAGATAATACCTTGATCTTACAAGGTGTTGGATATTCCTGTAAGCACTGAGAACCTTCAACCCCTTTGACATTAATGGCAAGAGTGCTTACACCTCCCAGGGTTGAGCACTTAATGAATAAGCACTAACACTAATATTCTGCTGTATATATATATATATATATATATATATATATATATATATATATATATACAGCAGAATATTATATATTCTGCTGTATATATATATATATTTACTATTTACAGTTCCCACCATCTCCTGGTGATAGAAGTATACAGATACATGGCTATAGAACAGTATATAACCTGAATGAAATTCACTCCTGTGCAGAGAGTCCACACAAGATCTATAATTCCACTTAAGGTACAAAAACAGGGCTTAAGTTAGACTTAAATTCTACACATCCTTGTACTGGCTGACCTCTGCACTGGGGTGAATTTCCCTCTATGGTTACCTTGCTGACCTGATGGAGTGTCTGAAGGTGTCAAACCTAAAAGTGATCACAGTTAAAAGTAGAGCCAAGTCAAAGTTGTCAGACACTTGACTTGTCAGGGAGGATGCAAGTAACCCATTTCCCAGTGTGTGGAGAATGAGGAAATGCTGACTTCATTAATGAAGAAAAACCATGTGGGTTCCACTAAGTCTTGCTGGCTCACTGCCTCTGAGATACAGGAATTGGAAGTGCAATATTCAGGATTTAGCTTTTGGGTTAGTTGTTGGAGTGGCAAAGAAACTGCTTACGGTGGTTGGGCAATTTCCTAATTACAACCATGTCTGCTGCAGAGATTTTCAATTTAAAATATTAATATTACATGAGAACCAGACCAATGGTCCATCTAGCCCAATATACTGTGGCCAGTGCCAGATACTTCAGAGGGAATGAACAGAACTGGGCAATTTTGAGTGATCCATCACTTGTTGTCCAGTCCCAGCTCCTGGTAATTGGAGAGTTAGGGACAACATAATCCACTTGCAGCTGCCTTATTAACTCTTTAGATGTAGTCAAAGATTGTTACGGTATATTTCGTAATTCATTCTAATGTTGTGGATTCAAAACTTTAACTCAAAGTCAGAACATTTCTGGGCTTGAATTCCATTCATCAGAGAATTTGAATAAAGAGCTGCATGGGCAGAAAATAAAATATTAAAGTGAAAAATGGAGCAGAGAACAGGCAACATACAATTCTATTTTGAAACACAACTGTGGGGTTCCAGGCATATGAATGACTCCAAATCACTGTATTTATGGTGCTGGATGTTCTGCATAGAAAAACATATGCACAAATGGCTTTCTATAGCATGCAAGTTCTGCTGTTTTAATATTTCTGTGCAAGAATGACAACACACAAACATAGGGCCTGATCCTGTATCCACTCGAAGTACAGGACTCCCATTCTCATCGGTGGGAGTTCCACTTACAGAGTGACTACAGAAACAGGCTTACACCAAAATTGTAACACACTAAATATTATTCTGCATAAGTTTGGCCCAGTTGTTAGTGCCTGGATTGACATGTTAGAGGGACAGGTTTGATTCCTGAGCTTTGCAGGGCTTTGAAGGCTGCACATTCAACCCTAACTTTGCTCCGCAGTAACCACTATGGCAGAAGGGAAGGAGGGAGCTATATCAAGCCATCATAAACCAAGCAGAGCCAACTGATGTGGGGAAGGAGAAGGTACAGGTGGAAAGTAAGTTTCCACTCTGGGAATAGGAAAATTCTCTCTTAAGGGTATATAAATTTATTCCTCAAACAGGAAAAAACAAACAAACAGCCCTTATTGGTGTTCAACATCCACACCAAAACTAGTGCCAGCTGTGAATACAAACAGCAGAGCATTCACAATTAAGGTCAGAGAAGTTAGTGTACATGCTAGAGTTGATTGATGTATTTGTTTGACTAATAATCCTTTTTTGGTAAATGAATTGTTCATAAACCAGTCCTGATTTTTTCAAGTGTGTCTGCTATTTGTATATATGTGATGAATAGCTTCTACAAATATTTTTCAAACTATGAGTTGTCATTAACGGTTTGCTTTGACTATTTGGTTATCATCGTTCATGCTGTGAAGAGATCTGCCAAAATGACATGGCATTACTTCTGCTTCCCGACTAGATAACTAACTTTTAAAATAGAATAGCAAATGACTACATTGCAGTAAGAATTAATGGCTGAATAAACTCGCCTAAATTCATGAAACATTCACAATTTGCAAATATTTGGGGAATTCATGACAGAGGCTGAACACTCACAAATAACATACATTAATTATTGCCTTGAGCCAATATCTCAACTCCTTTTAGGAACGGTTTAATATTTCTTAAGTAAAGAGGAGACATAAATAAGAAAACATGTCAAAGAGTAAAGAGAGTATCAATGTATATTTCAACACCAAGGACTGAAGTTAACATGACAATTCCATCTGAAACACACAGCATGCAGAAAAGCAGTTAACATGTGTAGTAGTTTTCTAAAGAACTGACATTATAACTCTTTAGGCTAACTTATTTATGGAGAAAGGACAATTAAATAGATATTTTGGAATGAGACAACTGTGCAAAAAGTGAAGCTTAAATACATTTCTAGATTATCTCTCATACATATGATATACTATACACATTATTACGGCGGAAGTTTAATGTTAAACTAGCTAACAGTTATAACTAATAGTTAAAACAATTTTAGCTAATACACCTCTACCCCGATATAACGTGGTCCTCGGGAGCCCAAAATCCCTACCGCGTTATAGGTGAAACCCTGTTATATCGGGGTAGCGGCGGCAGGGCTCCAGCAGTGATTTAAAGAGCCCGGGACTCCGGCTGCGGGGAGCCTGGGCCCTTTAAATCGCCACCCGAGCCCTGCTGCCGGAAACCTGGGGTAGTGACGGCATGGCTCCAGCGGTGATTTAAAGGGCCTGGGGCTCCCCACAGCGGCCAGAGCTCCGAGCCCTTTAGAGCGCCACTGGAGCCCCACTGCCGGAGCCCCGGGGTAGCGGCGGCAGGGCTCCAGCGGTGATTTAAAGAGCTCCGGGCTCTGGCCACTGCGGGGAGCCCGAGCCCTTTAAATTGCCGGACGAGCCTCGCTGCCGCAGCTCCGGGGTAGCAGTGGCAGGGGTCCAGCGGTGATTTACAGGGCCCGGGGCTCCTTGCAGCAGCCGGAGCCCCAGGCCCTTTAAAGCGCCGCCCGAGCCTCGCTGCCGGAGCCCCAGGGTTACCGCACTATATGTGAACCCATGTTATATCGGGTCACGTTATATCGGGGTAGAGGTGTAGTTAAATTTAATTATTATTTTACATATATTGTCACAGGGTCAGGCCAGACGGCTATAGGAGAGTGATAGAGGCAGATATATTAGCCCCAGATTAAGCAGGTCCCTTTTTCTTGGTAATGTAACAGGAGTGGTTCCAGAACAATCAGGAACTTGCTGGAACCAATTACGGCAAGCAGCCTAATTAGGACACCTGGAGCCATTTAAGAAACTGGTAGAATCGATTAAGACAGGCAGGCTAATCAGGGCACCTGGTTTAAAAAGGACCTCACTTCAGTCAGTGAGGGGCGTGCAAGGAGTGGGAAGTGAGAGGGCGTGCTGCTGGTGGACTGAGGAGTACAAATGCTATCTGGCATCAGGAGAAAGGTCCTGTGGTGAGGATAAAGAAGGTGTTGGGAGGAGGCCATGGGGAAGTAGCCCAGGAAGTTGTAGCTGTCACACAGCTGTTACAGGAAACACTGTAGACAGCTGTGATCCACAGGGCCCTGCGCCCCAAACCTCTGCCCCAGCCCAGAGACCTCCCCAAACCCAGATCCCCCTCCTGCAACCCAAACCTCTGCCCCAGCCCAGAGACCCCCCCAAACCCAGATCCCCCTCCTGCACCCCAAACCTCTGCCCCAGCCCAGAGCCCTCACCCCCCTTTGCACCCTGACCCCCTGCTATAGCACAGAGCCCCATCCTGCACCCCAAACACCTCATCCCTGGCCTTACCCTACAGCCCACACCCCAACTCAGAGCCCGTACCCCCTCCTGCACCCCAACCCCCTGCCTCAACCCGCAGCCCCCTCCCACACTCCGAATCCCTTGGCCCCACCCCCAGGCCAGAGCCTGTACCCTCTTCCACACCCCAACCCCCTGCCTCAACCTGCAGCCCCCTCCTGCACCGTAAAACCCCACATCCCCAGCCCCACCCCAGAGTCTGCACCCCCAGCCAGAGCTCTCACCCCCTCCTACACTCCGACTCCCTGCCCCAGCCGAGAGCCCCATCCAACACCTTGAACCCCTCATTTCTGGCCCCAACCCGGAGCCTGCACCCCCAGATAAAGCCCTCACTCACTTCCGCACCCCAATCCCCTGCCCCAGCCCAGTGAAGAGTGAGGGAGAGTGAGCCACCGAGGAAGGGGGAATGTAGTAAGCAAGGGGTGGGGCCTTGGGGAAGGGGCAGGGTTAGGGTGTTCGGTTTTGTGCGATTAGAAAGTTGGCAACCCTAACTAGATGGCTGCCTATGACTTTGAGAGTTAATATGAAGGAGACAGACTATCTCACTGGAAGATTTTGCAGGTTATTAGTCTTTGGTTAGCAGGTGGCAGTAAATACCCAAACCTTTTAGCTATATAAAACAAGGATGGATATATTGTGGGAGAATAGGCTTTCTGTGTCTCCTTAACAACCTCCAGGCCTCCCATCAAAACCTTTAGTGTGAGTGAGAGAGAGAGAATTTCTACAATGCAGAGTTTTGTCACCAAAAGTTATGCTGCTTTAATTAAAGCACTTTAATTAAACCGCTGTTGCATGTCCACACTATGCTCCTTGTGTCGGCAGAGTGCATCCACACTAGCAGCTCTTGCACTGACACAGAGAGCAGTGCACTGTGGGTAGCTATCCCACTGTACAATTGGCCGCAAGGTGTTTTGGGAAGGGTTTGCAATGCCTCATGGGGAAGGCACAGTGTCACATGATGCAGGTTTTTCAATCCCATTGTTCTATGGGCATCTTACTAGACTGCCAGCTGCTTTTCAACTGAAGTGGGTGAGGGGGAAGTGTGTGACAGGGAACGTGTGTGTGTGTGGGGGGGGGAGAGACAGAGACAGTGTGTGTGTTGGGGGAGTGTGAGAGAGAGAGAGGGTTGGAAATGTGTATTGAAGGCATAGGCGGTGCATGAAGTAGCCCCCGGGGCCTGCCCCTTCTGCCCAAGGCCCTGCCCATGCTCTGTCCCTTCCACCCTCCCCGCCAGAGCCCAAAACTCCCCACCCCACGGCTGGAGAAGCCTCAGCCGAACCTCCCCGAGCTGCCAGCTGGCCCACTCTATCCACGCCAGCTGTCCCAACCTCCGGGCCCAGCCAGTCTGAGCACCAGCCCAGCCCCGTGGAGCATTGGCAGGGCCATGGCCTGGGTTAATGGAGACTTAGCCTCCACTGGCCTATTATACCCACCACCTAGGGTTGCGGGAGTATGTGTAGGGGGAGAGTGAGTGTGTCGGCATGCTGTCTCTAAGTGCAGAGAGCTGAAGGAAGCTACCAGTCCTGAGGAAGGGGGAGAGGGACATCCCGACATCAGCCCCCACCTCCCTCCCTGACTCTGTACAGCACAGCAGTCTCTCACATGCACACACACATCCACCCCTGCCTGCTGCCTGCCTGCCTCTGTGTTCGCAGTGCGGAAGAGAGAAGCATTCCACATTAATGATTTGCTCTACACAAATGTCTACACTGATGCTTTGTCGCTTTAAGTTTGGCGCAAAAAGCTTTATGCCTCTAGTCAAGGTGGTTTTGTTGCTGAAACTGAAGAGTTTTGTTGCCAAAAGTGGCATTGCAGTGTGTACACCTGCATTTTTCTGTCGCTAAAATCTGCCTTTTGGTGACAAAACTGCGGTGTAGATAAGGCCAGAGAGAGAGAGAGATGCTGACCACTCTGGGATGGGCAATGCAGTCTGAGGGAGGGAAAAGAGAACGTAGCCATGTCCCGATCTGCTCCAGAGTCTGAACAGTGACACGGAAAAATCTGAATGCAGCTTTGGCCATGCTCATTGACCTCAGAGTTATGCCGCTACTGCCCAAAACTGATGTAAAATCCTAGCATTCTGAGTTCCTTCCTACCTGCTTTGGGCTAGGTCAGAAATGCTACAGCTATTCATGCTATTTGGTGCTTCTGCTTCCAGCCCTGACTAGAAACAATAAGGATAGATGAGTATAACATGAAAAATAGTTTTGTTTTTTTTAAAGTGAACCTCAACCCAGCTGCAGTTTGGCCTATATTTGCATTTTGGGTTAATCTTTGGGGTAATTATATATTTTTATTTTATCCAAATGAGTTCACCCGTCTTTAACAGTGAACAAACAAGCAGGACAATGGTTCACTACTTAAGAAAAAGGGCTACAATAAATACAGAATGACTGGAATTGTGCCTTAATGAACTTGATGAACCAATCAAAGCACATAATTGAAAGTCTTCCAATGAGATGTAAAGGAAGTTACATAACCCTAACACAATTAAAATTTTTGTGAGAAAAATAAGGAATATAAGGCAAAAAGTACAAGCAATGGGAAACTGAGAAATCAGCAGTATGTAAGAATCTGGAAACACAGAACACAGTTTACATATCAGAGCATAGCAGAATAAGAATAAAAATGTAAATACCATATATCTTCATTTAAAAGCCACTCATAATTACTAACAACCTTCATTTAATAGCTATACCTTTACCATCTAAGACACAAGGGAAAAAATTAAATTTAATAAATGCTACCTTGTTTTTGAAGCTGCTTTTGATTTAAAGCTAATGGCAGTTAATGTAATTTAAGAGAAGCTGTGGCTTCATTAACAACGTATATGAACTGTTTTCTTTTAAATCAATACACAGTTAATGGGGAGCTTCTGAATTAGTTGGAAATAAAATTGCACAGTCCTAAACGTTGTCCAGTTAATGCAAGAAGACAATGGGAATTTTACCTCTATGGGATCAGGCCCTTCACATTCCAACTATTATTTATTATTTTTCTAATTTTAATTTCTATTCTTTTTTTTTTTTTTTACTTTTGCTATTACTATTAACATTTTGAACAATCTTTGTTTTTTAATGTTAAGCTGTATTACATGTTCTGGTTAACAGATTTTTGAATATGCAGTAACAGTTATTTGTTTGAATATGATTGTATTAGATTTTCACTTTTATTATACCTAAGTGTAAATAGTCAATCAAGCAGAAAGGATGTTCTTGCACAATTGTTTAGAAAAGGTACACAAAGACTATACGGAAGTAAACATCTAGAACAGAAGATAAGATTTACATTTAGTTGTACAACATTTCATTTCCTTACCTTCAAAAACCCTAAGAACCTCTTGTTTGATGTATTTTTTCATTTCTTCAAATGAAATTGTGTCAGCCTGATGGAAAAACCAACAGGGGACACACATCAGTAATCTACAAATGTGGAAACAGAACATTCTGAAAGCAACATGTCTGATGCTGCTGAATAGATAAATTTAATCAAGGGATAGTGTAGTTGCATTGAGTATACAAAGGAAAGCACATAAAGCTTTTGCTGGAGATTAAACACTGAGAGAAGTTAAGGTGTTTAATTAGCTGCAAAGGCTGTTTATTGCAGGTACACTATAATATTATGAACAATTACTGATACCATGAAATATAAGCAGCAACATTTTCAGATTATATCATTAAAATAAGCATGTTTTTGTGTCATATGTTTTAGCACAAATTTGTCACTATCAGATCTGTGAAAAACTTTCTAAAGATGTCCAATAATGTTGTTTTATCATTCTCACCCTTTGTATGTTGCTTGTCTACTTAGATTGTCAACTCTTTGGGGGGAGGGATTGTCTCTTGTTCTATGTTTGTGTAGCAGGTAGCACAATGAGGCGCTAATCTTGGTTGGGGACTAGCTACTTTAATACAAAAAATAAATAATAATAACAAAAATAGCATCATCAATGCTGATACGATGAATAACTCAAACCACAGCAGGGTGAAATATCCATTATCTGAATGATTGTGTCTTCCAAGTTAATAAATATTCAGAGCACAAAGGTGTGTGTGTGGGAAAAAACAGAAGGCGTGTGAATGAAGAAATGCAGTGTTAGAAAGTATTGAGTGTTATTTTTAGGTACTAATTTCTGGGGAGAGGGTTGGGATGTGTTTCTTTCTTACATACTTTCACTTATATTTTAGGTCTTTATTTTATGAAGCTTCACTTATAAAACTAATTGTATTGAGTAATCATCTATCCAATTTGTCAAAAGCAAAATTTAATTAATTGAACTTAAGCTATTTTCAGTCTAGCAGAGACTACCACAGTTCAGGTATAGAACACTAACAAAAAAAAAAGAAAATTAAAAATGATGGCTTGATTGCTTGCACTGATTTTTTTTCATTTGATAACTGAACAATTACACAGCTCAAAGTAACTTTAGTATTTGTGATGAGTTGTACTGGATAAATATGGATTCATTTCTGCTCCCCAGAACGCACAGTGTTTACTTCTCTAGGTTCCCCCAGCAACCAACCAGAGCACTTTATTTTCTTACCGGAAGACCTGGGGAACCTGGGGAACCCTGATGACCTGGTGATCCTGGATAGCCCCTGTCTCCTGGTGGTCCAGCAGGTCCTATAACCCCGTTTTCTCCAGGTTTTCCTCTTTCACCTTGCGGACCTCTGTCCCCTGGAATACCTTGATCTCCCTATTCAAAATAAGAAGCATAGAGAAGATTGTTGTTCTATATTAATCAATCAATGTGAAAACTCAATCAAGAATGTTGGGAAGAAACTTCTTCTCTCCTGAATGACACTGAATGTCCATTTGGAGAGTGAATCATATTTGGAAAATAATTCAGAAGCTGATGCTTTCTTTGAAAAACAAAGGAGACCATATTCTCTTTTCATCTGTTGTAATGTTTACATTCAACGACAAAGAAAATCATAGGTGCTGTAAGTGGGGATGCTGGGGGTGCTGCCGTACCCACTGACTTGAAGTGGTTTACATCATATACAGAGTTTACAGTTTGGTTGAACAGCTCTCAGCGCCCCTACTATACAAATTGTTCCAGCACCCCTGAAGAAAATGTTGATGTACAAGAATGAAATAAAAGACCATGCAGAAAGATTACACCAAGCATTACTGGGTTTCAAAACATGGTCTCTCTCTAAAATAGATGAAAATAAAATTAAATGTTCTTGGGTGGTTATGCCTGATCAAGAGTCTAACAGTTTTCTTTCTATCAAACCGATCACACTTTTATGTTCCCCTCTGCCATAGTATCTGAGCGCCTCACAATCTTTAATTAATCCTCACAACACTCAATGAGATAGAAGGACTATCATCTACATTTGATGATGGGGATCTAAGGCCCACAGAGACTGAATGACTTGCCTAAAGTCACATGGGATCAGGCCAAACTATTAAACGACTAGAACCACAGAAAACTTAATCTCTCTCTCTCTCTCTCTAAGACTTAAAGCAGACCCTAATACCAGCAGGGGTGGGCAAACTACGGCCCGTGAGCCGTTTTAAGCTGGAACCATGAGCTCCCACCATGACCCCAGGTCGGGGGCTGCACCATGTGACTTGGCCCTGCTCCGGCGCTTCAGCTGGGGTGCCGGGTCGGGGGCCGCACCGCGCAGCTCCCAGAAGCAGCCGCATGGCACTGCTTCCGGGAGCTGCTTGAGGTAAGCGCCGCTCGGAGCCTGCACCCCCTGAGCCCAGGGCCGCCCAGAGGGGGGGGAAAGTGGGGCAATTTGCCCCAGGCCCCGCAGGGGCCCCGCGAGCCCTGGCCAAGAATCCCTTTCCTCACCTGGCAGCGCTCCGAGTCTGCGGCGGTGGCATTTCAGCGGCGGGGGGCCCTTCAGTGCTGCCGAAGACGCGGAGTGACTGAAGGGCCCCCCGCCACCGAAATGCCACCGCCGGCGCAGACTCGGAGCGCCGCCCGGTGAGTACAAACTCCCCCACTTTGCCCCAGGCCCCCTGAATCCTCTGGGCGGCCCTGCCTGAGCCTCTCCCCACACCCCAACCCCCTGCCCAAGCTCTGATCCCCCTCCCACTCTCCAAACCCCTCGATCCCAGCATAGAGCACCCTCCTGCACCCCGAATCTCTCATCCCCTTCCCGCACCCCTGCCCCAGCTCTGATCCCCCTCCTGCCCTCTGAATCCCTCGGTCCCAGCCCAGAGCACCCTCTTACACCCCAAACTCCTCAACCCCAACCCCACCCCAGAGCCCGCACCCCCAACCAGAGCCCTACCCCCTCCCGCACCCCAATCCCAATTTTGTGAGCATTCATGGCCCACCATACAATTTCTATTCCCCAATGTAGCCCTCAGGCCAAAAAGTGCCCACCACTGTTGTAGTGGTTGTAACACATGAAACAGGGTAGAAGGGACACAATATAAATATAAATAGGCTAACAGGAGTTATATTATAAAGAGAAAAAAATAGTTCAATGAAATGTTAAGGGGAGCTGAATACGAATTAGCATTCAGTACAGCAAGTATCTACAAGCTGTGCCCAAATGGGAGCTGCACTGGAATTTGACTTGTGTTCTCAATGGGACATGCCTCCCTATTAGACTGAGTGTAGCAATATGATGCATTGCAGAACTCTGTGGGCTGCATTTGTCCCATAGGCCATATTTTGGCCACTCCTGCTCTAGTGCACACAAAAAGGGAAGGGAAAGAAATATATCATATCAACACAGTTTCTACTGAGTCAAGTGATGATAAATCAATGGGATATTTATGTGCAATTTTCATGATATTGTAATAAGGAATATATAGACTCAATATACGAGGCACAAATTAGAGAAAAGAAATACAGTAGACATTTGAACAGATTTGGTATTTGACCTTGATGGTAAAACAGTAAGAAATTAAGTGCATGTGTTTTTCTGGACTTGGTGTGTTCCACAGTTTCAGTTCATCAAAATAATAGCAGATAGAAGTTGTTTTTAATGATTTACTTCCTTGCAAACAAAACAAATCAAAGGTCAATGTTTCAGCCAGCAACAGCTTTAATCAGGCCTTGTGTGTTCCTGGCTGAGATGTCACTTAATTTGTTTTGTATGAAGGAATTAAATCTTTAAAAATGACTTAATATATTTGTTATTAGTCTGCTGAACTTAAGCAGTGGAACAGAATGCAGCAAGTCCTGCATTTGGACTGCTCATGAACAAATGATGGCCCTTAAGGGTCAATGACTCTCCTTGCTGCACCACTTAAAATTAATGTTAAGTTACACAAGTGGAAGTGACTAGTACAAAGAATTTATTAATTTTTTTTGGATGAAATCCTGAATGTACAGTAATAAGAGCAAAGTTAACAAGTGTATTAGTTGGATTAATAGGATGCAATACAATGAAGTATTAGTTAACTATACAGAGATTTGAAGCATTACTCACTCACAGTAAAATTGTAACTGTACATTGTAGGAGTAAGCATAGATACTTAAAGACTGCATGATCAAAAGGACACAGAGAAAGGGAAGGATGTACAGCAGGAAGTTAGAGATCTCTTTTTATCAGTCATTTGACCTCCAAATCTCTGATTTCCAGTGAGTTAGAGCTTATTAATCACTATAATTAGAGCTTCACTATAAAGACCCTTGTGATTTGTGATGTTTTACTGAATTAATTGAAATCATAATGAATTTCTGACTGGGGTTTAAATTGTCGTTGGTAAGTGTGCAGACATAATGAACTGTGGAAAGGCTATAACTGCGACAAAAAAAACCCAGTTACCTACCTTTTGTAACTGTTGTTCTTTGAGATGTGTTGCTCATGTCCAGTCCATTCTAGGTGTGTGCGTGCCCACGTGCATGGCTGTCGGAGATTTTTGTCTTAGTGGTACCCGTAGGGCCGGCTGTGGCACCGTCTAGAGTGCCATGCTCATGCTGTGGTATATCAGGCGCTGCCAGCCCACAACCTCTCAGTTCCTTCTTGCCGACAACTCCGACGGAGAGGCAGGAGGGCAGGAGGGCGGGAAGAACAACAGTTACGAAAGGTAGGTAATCGTTTTTCTTCTTCGAGTGCATGCTCATGTCGATTCCATTCTAGGTGACTTGCAAGCATGATCAATGAAGGCGGGCTCAGAGTTCACCATCGTGCAGCTTGTAGCACTATTCTGCCAAAGCCAGCGTCATCTTGAGGCTGCTGGGTCAGCACATAGTGTGACGCGAATGTATGAATGGACGACCACGTGGCGGCCCTCCCGCTCATCCGTACTTAGCCATGCAGCAGCCACGCCGTCAGGTGCAGCAATGCCAGGTTTGGGTACAGCAGATTGCTGTGGTTCTGGGACAGCAGATCCGGCCAGAGAGGTAACTGCAGCAGGTCGGTCACCGAAAGACTCAGCAGCATGCCGAACCAGTGCTGGCGAGGCCAGGGCTATGAGGATGACAGATGCTTTTTCTTGTTTTACCTTTAGCAGGACCCTGTGGATAACCGGCACTGGCGGAAAGGCATACATCAGCATTCCCGACCATGGAGGTAGGTGGGCGGCCACCAGATGGATGGCATACCGCACGCAAAAGTTCCAGAGGTTGAGCGGCTCCCAACACAGGGCCGAAGGCCTGGTGCCGCCCTGCCTGTTGATGTAATACATTGCGGCCATATTGTCCGTGAGGACCTGCACCACCTTGCCTCTCAGGTGGGGCAAGAATGTCTGACAGGCCAGGAGCACCACCTTGAGCTCCCTGACATTGATATGAAGGGCTATACTGTGCTGCAGCCAGTAGCCCTGGGTGTTGAGCTCGCCCAGGTGGGCCCACCAGCCCAGATCTGACACTTCCAAGACTAGGGTGAGCAATGGTGATGGGGACACAAAGGGAACTCCCTGCAGCACTGACGTGGGGGCTAACCACCAGTCCATGGACAAGAGGACATGGTTCTGTACCGTGACCACTCGGTCCAGGGGGTGCCTGCTGGGAACGTAAACCATTGCCAGCCACGTCTGCGGGGGTTGCAGATGAAGCCGGGCATGACTGACCATGTACATGCATGCTGTCACATGGCCCATCAGCCACAGGTATGTTTGGGCCATGGTGATCGGGTGCTTCCTTATGTGGGCAATGAGATCTGACACGGCCTGAAAGCGTGCTTCCAGAAGGAAGGCCCTGGCTCGCGTGGTGTCGAGAACCACTCCGATAAACTCTAAGCGCTGGACCAGCGTTAACATGGACCTTTCTATGTTTATTAACAGGCCCAGGTTGCTGCAGGTGGAACGCACCAGATCGAGGCTTCTTTGCACCTGCTCCGGAGACCTGCCCTTGATGAGCCATTCGTCAAGGGATGGAAAGATCTGGACCCCTGAACGTCTGAGGTAAGCTGCTACCAGCATCATGCATTTCATGAACACCCTGGGAGCCGAGGACAGGTCAAAGGGTAGCACTGTGAACTGGAAGTAGCGCCCGGCCACTATGGAACGCAGGAAACATCTGTGTCCTGGGAATATGGAAACATGGAAGTAAGTATCCTTTAAATTGAGAGTGGCATACCAGTCTCCCAGATCCAGAGAGGGGATAATGGAGGCCAGGGAGACCATGCAGAACTTCAACTTCTTGAGAGACTTGTTGAGGCCATGCAGGTCCAGGATGGGTCTGAGGCCTCCTTTGGCCTTTGGGATTAGCAAGTATCAGGAGTAGAATCCTCTTCCTTCCATTTCCTGAGGAACCACCTCCACAGCCCCCAAATGCAGGAGCTTGTTGATTTCCTGAACCAGGAGTTGTTCATGAGAGGGGGTCCCTGAAGAGGGATGTGGAAGCAAGGGGCGGGAAGGAGAGGTTTCCAAAAACTGCAGGGTATAGCCTTGAGCTACTATGTCCAGGACCCAGAGGTCTGATGTAACCCGCGACCAGGTCGAGCGGTAGGGAGAAAGGCAGTTGAGGAAAGGATGGACAGGATTCGTCTGGATGACTGGGGCATCGCTACCGAGCGCACCCTCAAAATGATCGCTTTTGGCCCCCCAGGTACTTAGTGGGTCTGGGCTTGGCTGGCGAGTGGGAGGAAGAAGGGCAGCGACGGCTAAACCCAGCGTCCCTTCTTTTTCCAGATCCCTGATGGGCTTGCCAAGGCCTTGACAGCAGCAGAGGCCGGAATGGCTTTCTGGAAGACTGCGGGGTATGCATGCCCAACGAGCGAAGGGTAGCTTTAGTGTCCTTCAACCTGTGTAGCCTGGCGTCCATCTGATCGGAGAACAGCCCAACTCCATCAATGGGGAGGTCCTGAATTGAGGCCTGCATCTCCTGGGAGAGGCCCGTCACCTGGAGCCAGAAGCTGAGTTGCATGACCACAGCTGATGCGACCATCCTCGCTGCAGAGTTCCATGCCATCTGCAGGGAACATCTGGCTGCCATGGTACCTTCCTTTACCAGGGTGCCAAACTCCTGAGCCTGACCCTCAGGAAGGGAATCCTGGAACTCTTTAAGACTGTCCCAAAAATCAAAATTATATCGGTCCAGCAGGGCCTGATGGTTCGCCACCCGGAATTGTAGGCTGGCTGTTGAATAAATTTTTCTGCCAAATAAATAGAGATTTTTGGCTTCTTTATTTTTGGGAGTAGAGGCAGTGGGGACCTGCTTGTACTTTTTGTTGGCTGCAGACACAACCAGCGAGCCCAAGGGTGGGTTGGTATAAAGGTACTCAAAACCTTTGGCCAGCACAAAATATTTTTTCTCGGCCCTTTTCGAGGTGAGCGGGATGGAGGATGGGGTCTGCCACAGTGACTTGGCAATCTTGAGGACCCCGTTGTGTACGGGCTGGGCGACCTGGGCAGGCATGGAGGCCGAGAGGACATTGAAAAGGATGTTCTCCTGCTCAGTCATCTCTTGCACCTTGACTTGCACCCAACTTCTCGGCCACCCACCGCAGAAAGGCTTGATGCTCCCTAAAGTCATCCAGGGGGCTGGCCCTGGAAGGTCCTGTGACCAACTCGTCCGGGGAAGATGAGGAAGACTTGGCCTCTGGTGGAGGCACTGAGGGCTTGGCCGCCGCTGGAGAGGGAGGTTTAGGGTTGGGTACGGGATGCTCTACCCCAACCTCAGAACGGGCTTCTGGTACCAGGCCCAGTGCTGGTGGGGCTGCCTACCGCTGCTCCGACGAGGCCACTGAGGAGCGATGCGAAGGGGCATCATCATCACCAGAATGCCCCATGCTCCCCAATACAGAAACTGCGTTGGCCACTGGCCTTGCTGTCAATGCGGTGCTGTGGATGATGGAGCAGGCTCCGGTGTCCAATCCTGTCGCTGAGACCGGGGCGATGGGCTGAACTGAGCCTCCATGCCAGAGGAACCACTTCTGGCAACCAGGGAGGAGCCGTCGACACCTGCGTCTGTTTACTGGTCGTGGCTACCGGGCTTAATTGACTGGTGACTGTACCGGGGAGTGTGGTCCTGGTGCCAGGGAGATCAGCGTCGAGGAGACCGGTGCCATGGAAACCAGCAAAAGATGGGGAACATTCCCATGGTTCCAGCAATTGGGATCGTTGAGAGGGTGAATGATGTTGGTCAAAGTATGGGGAGCGTCGACCCCGTGCTGGACAGTAGCACCGAGGAGACTAGGAGGAGAGTCAGAGCGACCAACGACGAGATTGGGACCTGTCTCTGGATGCTCTACGCAGTGGAGATCGACATTTTTTGTCCGGCAACTGGTGGTGCTCCCCCACCAGGGGTCTTCATGGTAGGCTTGCCTTCTCGGGGAGCCTTAGCCTGTTCCTGCAGCACCAAAGACATCCTAGGAGCATGTGGAGACCTGCGCTCTCTCCGTGCCTGGGCTTGGGATGATGATGGTTCAGGCAAGGTTGTGGGTCCCATACCACACTCAGGAGTTGGTGGTGGACCTTTAAGGGGGCTAAGAACCCCGGTCATGGAGGCACACTTGCGCGGCTCTGGAGAAGGCTGGCAAGCAGGCCCAGGTCCTTTGCTGGATGACCCCTGGCCCTTCTTACTCGGTGGCGGAGACCGCTTTTTAGCCTTTTCTTCGGTACCGGCAATGATGAACGGTGCTGAGAAGAGCCAGGTGCCAGTGGCGTGCTGCGCAAGAAGGCTGGGGCGCTCGGTGCAGCCTGCGTGAAAGGCTCGGAAACTGGACGGAGGGCGGACTCCATCAGGAGAGCCCTGAGGTGAATATCCCACTCCTTTTGGGTGCGGGGCCGAAAGTTCTTGCAGATCCAGCAATGCTCCTTGACGTGTGACTCCCCCAAGCACTTAAGGCAGCTGTTATGGGGGTCACTCACAGGCATAGGCCTGCTGCAGTCTGAGCAGGGCTTAAACCCAGGATGCCAGGGCACGGCCCGCCTTGGGGAAAGGTCCCCGCTGGGACCCTAACTATCTTAACACTATCAACTATATACAAGAGGCCCGAAGGCACGAAGTCCAAGGGAAGAAAACTGCTAGCTCTTGTCACTGACTGACCACCATGGGCAGTAAGAAGGAACTGAGAGGGCGTGGGCCGGCGGTGCCTGATATACAGCGGCATGAGCGCGGCACTCTAGAGGGCACCACAGCCAGCCCTATGGGTACCGCTAAGGCAAAAATCTCCGACGGCTGTGCACATGGGTGCAGGCACACCTAGAATGGAACTGACATGAGCAAACACTTGAAGAAGAATCCCCAACCCTGTAACCAATATATCAATGTAACCTGTCCCAAACTGCTAACAATAGTGGACATTTAAGACATCAGAGTGGCACAATAACATTCTCTTATAGCTATGTATTCAGAGAATATATTAACATGATGTTTTTTAGAGAGCTACTCTGCCAGTATTACTGAAGCACATTAATTTGCAGCCATTTAGGTTCCCATGGAAAAGTCTACTGAGCATGCATATTATATTTTTGGGTGAAAAAAATATAATACATCTGAAGAAGTCTTTGCTGCACATACATAGTTAATTCAGCTAATTCACCTTTGCAAGGTGTGCAAGGATTTAACAGCGCAGAAAACTGTGGGGTCCTGGTCCATGACTAGTTGCCCAGATGCTACAGTAATACTAACAATAAATAATATATGCAATGAAGGTTCCAGTGGAATCCTTGTCTCAGTCATTGTGGAACTTATAAGGGGGGAAGGGACTAGGAAAAGGATGCTGCCTGTTTTGAAGGGTGTGGCTGAAGAAGCCCAGTGCTGATGCAGTTTAGGAGCTCTGCAGAGAGTGGAGACTAAAAATGTCTTCTCCAGGTATGAAGCATCTAAGATTTATAGGAGTGGGCTTCTCTCTTGCAGACTTCCTAAAGCATACAGGAAATGACTGGAGCATCTTGAAAAATTCATAGTAGGGGAAAGATCCTGATGTCATCCCCAGATACAGATCTACATTTTTCATAAAATGGGCTCCTTCCTGATTCTAATGGGAGTTCTGCTTGAATAAGGACTGAAGGATCTGACCGCATGTACTAGTTTTTCCTTGGCAAACTGAATGCCAGAGAAGCATTCTAAAATGAGACTGATGAGAAAATCCTGTTCTGGAGTGAGTATAATATTGAAAGTGGGAAGAAGAATAACCATCAGTATGATTTCTCTTTTTTAGATTGAAGTTGGGCCTGGAAGAAACTTCAACAGACCCAATTCTGCTTTGCCGTCATTATGAATTCAAACTAGACTATGAACAAAATAGCAACCTGAAATAAAGTAGATTTACAAGAAGCCTGATTTAAGAGTTTCAGTAACACAAATGTATGTATAATTACCATTTTACTGGTTTAGAATTTAGTAGTTTAAGGATGGATAAGGGTTTCACCAAAAAATTTAGAAATGCTGATTTCTCTTTGACAAAGGTTCTATTGCAGGACACAACTGATCTGATAGAAGCACTTCTGGGAGCCTACAATATTTTAATATTACCATAGCAATTTAAAAATACTATATTGGGCATATTTAACTTAATAAAAAAAGTGATTCTGAATTTCTACCAATAACATAACATCCAAAATTAACTGAAGTCCTGAAATAGCATTTATTTTTAAACTGATTCTTATTTCACAGGATGCCAACATGGTTCTATTCTGGGTGCATGAGGCAAATCAAATGACAGAGCCAAATGAAGTGACTTAGTCATTAGGATTTGAATGTATGGTAGATGCGCCCCAAATGGCATCCAGTGCCATCTCAAGTTGTATGCCATTTATAAAGTACCTATCATTGCAGTGTCTAATCACCTAAGGGTATGTACAGTTATCTCAGCCTGCATGCACCCACCTTGGTCCCATTCCTTCTCAAACTGGACTCTACAAAAACTTAGATATGAAATTGTCCACACTATAAACATTTTCTCCTTTTCATTCTGCCCTTCAAGGATTGATGCTTCTCTTATTTTATAATCATTACAGCTGCTCTCAACCTGAAGAAGGTATATTGGGGCTAGGAATGAAAGAAATCAAGGGAGGCAGTATAATCACTGTTGCAGAATGGACTGACTTGTGCTATTTTCTGTTATCATTGCAATCTCTCTAACAGGAGCAGGGCTTTAATACCTAATTCCAACTAAATTTCTCCTCTCCAATTGGCAATGCGGATCTCTTATCTGCAATGCAGACTTCTATTGTACATTCTGCAATTGTTCCCCATGCAAATCTTCAGTTGACATCAACGGGACTAGTGTTTGCAGAACAACTGCAGAATTTGAAAAATAGATTCCAATAGAGGAGGCTAATTTCATCCTCATTCTGTAAACACAGTAGTACAGTGGTTGCATTCATGGTCCTTCTGTTTTACAAGATTGTGAGAGATTCTTTATAATTAAAATGGCAAGTACCACTGGAACCATCATTATCTCTAAAAAGTGAATGAATGTTTTAAGTGCGGCTCTTCCACACAGTGGTAAGTTGTGCTCCAAGAAGAGCAGCAGAGGCAGGCATAATTGCTTTTTTGAGGGCAAAGGTATACAATCTATTCCATCCACTAGGATGGAACTGATTTCTCCCCCTAGTGTCAGAGTCCAACTCTGGTGCAGAGAGGAGCAAGGGCCATGATCCCCTCTCCTACCCCTTTTTAGCAATTTACTCCTTAGTAGCAGAATGCAGGGAGCACAGGAACATCTACTGTGCAGAATGGTGAAGAGAAGCTGCTTCTGGGGCAGCCACACTGCTCAGAATCCCACCAATTATATTTGAGTACTGCTAGAACTGGTTGACACTTTCAAAGAATCAGAAAAGTTGTAAGGGCACCCAATGTATGTTTTAGTGTCCAACCTTTGTATGGGTGGCCTTTTCCTTTATCTTTATCTCAATGGATACTAATTACATGGAGAGTCAATAAAATTAAAGAATACCGTCAAGGTATAGTAATATAACATTGTAGGTAGTGGAATGTTTAATAAGAAGATGGCTCATAAGTTTCATTTGGGTCCTTTATTTTTAAAGGCGGGAATAGAAAATTGCAAAACGTTAATCCACACAGGTGGAAATTATTTTAACAATGATAAAAACTTCATTCTTTCTCCACACTATAATCTTGAGTTCCTCCTCACAAGTTACCCTAGGGCCGTGGTGGGCAACCTGTGGCTCATGGGCCACATGCAGCCCATTAGGGTAATCTGATTGTGGGCCGCGAGACATTTCGCTGACGTTGACCGTCCGCAGGCACGGCCCCCCGCAGCTCCCAGTGGCCGCAGTTCACCGTTCCCACCCTAGGGACAGGATTTTCTGATTTTACAACTAAATTGTGTTGTTGATGATGTTACATTGGAATTGTGGGGCTTTATTTCTGAGGAACAGATACATTAACAGTGTAGAACTGCCGATGGAGACAGAGACAGAACTAGCATTTTTGGGTAAGCCTGCAAAATAATTTTTTTGCACCTCCCCCAAATATAACTGATTCCTGGGCAACATAATCACATTGCTATGCACGGGGCTGCCTAAGTGAGATGATTTCTTGACTTCCCAACTCAAACTTAACTGAATCATTTTATGTAAAACATATGTGCATGCCGGGGTCCTGGGGAGTGGAGGGGGGAATCTTTATCGCTCCCTCAGCTGCCTATTGCTGCAGTAGAACGTTGCTGCTTGTTCCTTTCCACCCTAGTGATTGATTTATATTGTCAAGGCCATCTTTGCTAGGAAAAAATGTTACAAACCTTTTCTCTTCACAAATGCTGAATTTTTCCTTTAAAATTCTAGTCCCCCCACTCTGGCCCTGAGCTTCTTGTCTTGAAGATTTAAAAGTATACTAGACAGACATCTGGATGTTCTCCAAAGAGCAAAGTCAAATAATGGTATATACTAGAAAGGATTATTACACCAAGACTTACACGTTCTCCTTTGGGACCTCTGTCACCTGCTCTTCCCATCAGACCCTGAAAATAAATTTTTTTGAAAGTGTAAAATACCTTGCTTAACAACTTGATTATACATTAATTTATTAACACAGCTGAAAGTAATTGTCTAGGACTAACAGTTACATTATCTGTGAAATATATTAACACTGCAAATTATGTTTTCCTACCTGAGGTCCTGGCAATCCATCTTTTCCATTTATTCCCTATAAAGAGAAAACTATGTTTTAACAATTTACTATAACTGCAGGTAAATAAATACGTTAAAAATAAGAAACAGGCAAGGAAAACCTTGTGATCTGTGATGGCATTAATAAATATTTTGAAAGATAAATAGCTGAGTCAGAGGTTTGTGTTTTGGTGACGGCTGAAGTCAAGTGTAAAGAGCTGGAAGATGTGACAGACAAGTAAGTTTGAGCTTAAACTGCACAGCTACAACATGCTAGATTGGAGTTGAGGAGGACATAGGTAAAATAACATCTTAGTCAGAGGCGTAGCGAGCGCTCTCCGTACCCTCCGACCGGAGGGGGCCCCGCAAGGAAGGGGGCCCCTAAAAGTGGAAAAATAAATACCGCATTCCAGTTTCTGCATTGTAAGGGGCCCCGCCCGGACATATGTTCGGAGGGGGCCACCGTTTGGAGGGGGCCACGTTCTTTGTTGCTACGGCCCTGCTCTTAGTCAGCACGTTATTCTGTGATGATGCAATTTTGAAAGATAACTGAATTTGGAATTCTGCAAGTCAGAGTAGGTTCTATAGATATGGAACTGAATGAGCATGTTCCCGGTGCTACACATTCACTAAAATATGGCACACATTTCTCTTACTGTAGCTACTGGCCCTTAATTGATGCAACATTTCAGGGAACAGATGGAAAGGGAAGTTGAAGGTAAAGCTATAAACCAGCCTAAGTGCCCATCGATCTAAATAACTCAGAAATTTTTGAATTGCATTTGTGATAAATCCAGACCCCTCTCCACACAGTCACCCAGATGCAGCAGAACCACTGTGGTTCTGCTGAGTGAGAAGGAAGAATTTGAGGAGTATGCACATGGAGAGTATTTCCCTTGCACACTGTAAATGCAATTCCAGGAGGACTATGCGTTTGCTCATACAGTAAATTGATTGAGGCAGGGAGAGGGATCAGGCTGAGGGAAATGAGGAATAGATCTCTCTCTCTCTCTCTCTCTCTCTGGAGATCTCCTAAATTTTATCCCAGGGTAGTGCAATGGCAGTCACTACTACAGCTTTGGGGCTGCATTAACAAATGTAGATTTTCAGACCAGTTTTTAAACTGGGTAAATTTGGCATGGAAGAAAGTAAAGGAGAATAAGTATAGGTTCTATACAGGTTCTATAACCTTGCTCACTTACTTCCACATTGCCCAATTTAAAAAACGATATTCTCAGTTGTAAATGTCAGCCCATCAGACTCAGTCTAGGCTCTCAAAATCCAGCCATATTCTTTCTACCAACCTGACCACTAATAAAGATTCTGACTCAGAGCTTAGCTCAAAATATTTTGTTAATGGGGTGCTAAAGTAACAGGGAGGCCAGCTCATCCATCTATATTTGTATTGAATGTAATGCCAAGAGGAATAAAATCTGTTTCTACGTTAAAGTAAGAAAATATAGCCCTAACAAAACACACACACACACACAATAATTTTACAATTACTCCCCCCGTTAGACTGCAATTTAAATATTGCTATTAGAGGTTTGTTACTTCATGGCTGAATCTGTAGGGTTTAAAGAGATGTTCAATGAACCTGCACCTCTCACTCTGTCTGCTCCTGGACTCGTGAGCACAAATGCAGCATTAGCCATTGGTGACAATGGTATTATTAGATTAATATGTTACAAAAAACTACTGTACAGTGTTGCTAACTCTTGCAATTTTATTGAAAGTCTTGTGATATCTGGTGGTTTTCTTAGGAGCACAGGTCCTAGAATCAAGCAATTATAAGAGAATAATAAGACCCAAGTGAACCCCAAGACTCAAAAACTACAAAGCTTGTATATATATATTTAAATTCATGTTTTTTAAGCTCATCTCAACATTTTTTGGGGGCTAGCTCATGATATTTGTAATGCTTGGGCTTGGCAATACTGACTTTATTGTTACTCCTAAGCACCTTTAACTCCATATAACATTACAACTATTGCTATTTATTTATTATTTAGTAAGAGTCACTTGTGTGCATTGTACTTTACAGAAAAACAGAAGGACAGGTCACTACTCCAAGACAGTTAAATACTGTGCATAGTGACCCATCTTTACGGTGTCCAGAGGATGAAGCTAGCAGGATGGGTTCCTGGTCCTGCCTGAGACCCCTGGGTACTACCAGAATAGAAATAACTATTATTATTATTACTAATTAAATGAATTTGAGGCTGCAGGGTCAGATTTTCAAAGTTGCTCAACACACACCAGTTCCCATTTAGTACAATGGCAAATACTGGGTAAAGACACCTTTTGAAAATTTGACCTCTTCATTTAGGAGATTAAATGGGAGGTGCAGGGTTCTTTTGAAAATCTGCCCCTGAAGAGTATAGTGAACTGCAACAGTATCTCGACCACTTCACAACTACCTCTCAGGGAGCAGAATGCTTCAGCTGCTATGTTGCACTGGCAGCCTACAGAGGAGTTATGACAGAGTTATGAATCAAACATTTTTTTACTAATCTGAAGTTAGGAATTTGGGCAGGCCATCTTTTATAGACTGTATGAATTCTTGGATTAACATCCCTACTCCAAAAAACAAAACAAAACTGTAGGGGATCATTTTTGTCAACAGGATTCAAAGGGCCCTCAGGACATATTCAATAACATAACTACCCATGACAATCCCAACCCTCATCCAGCATGAACTTGGACTTGCATGACCAATGCCTGGTTCTACAGCACCAGATGTTCATTTGAGGTTACCTATCCATATATTATCAGGGTCAAATCTATTTATTCTGTAATCTCTGACAAGGCTGAGTGTAGCACATGAAGGGTGTGTCTACACTTGGAGCTGGGTGTGATTCCAAGCTCAAGGAGACATATTTGAGCTAGTGTACTAAAAGTAGAGTATAGTCACAGCAGTGCAGGCAGCCAGGAGAGGCTAGCCACCACTAGCCTATGCTTATCAGAGACACTAGGTATGTGGTTAATTACTTACTGGTATTCCAGATTGCCCTTCTGGCCCAGGAAAGCCGATGTCTCCTACAGGGCCTCTTTCACCCTTAAATGAGAAGAACACACACAAATATATAAAATCTTCCATTTTATATTTAACATGTAGGAATGGCAACATAATAAGCCAGAGTTCAAACATGCACTCACTGGTTCCCCTGGCATTCCCGGTGGTCCTGGAGATCCAGTCTTTCCCTGTGGAGGGAGACCAAAGAGAAACATTTAAAATCTAAATTAACAGACCTAAAATATCAATTTCCTTTAAATGAAACAGAAAATATTATGCTTATTTGGTCAAAATGTTCATGTAATTAACACATCACTAAATGCTTTCGGAGACCTTTCAGAAGTATTTTGTAAGAAATGCTTTAAAACACAGTTGTTTATTTTTGTTTCCTATTTATCCAATTCCTTGTCCAAAAACAAATACTGCTTAGTTTAGCCAAGTGAAATCACTCTCCAAGTCATCTTATTTTCATCCCAGATAATCTATCAGACATGGGAGCAGTACAGCATTTCCATTCCTTCCTGTCCATGACTTGTTGCTGCATTACACCCGGCCTGCTCATGTCCCTGCACACGACGTCCCGCTATCTAGTTGGTGGTTGGCCTTCAGATTTGACAGACACTGGTTGTGTTTGGATGATCTTTCTTTGGCATCCTATCATCAGTTTTCCTTCTGCAGCATCCCCACCCTCATAATGTTTTCAATTGTGGGCGAATCTCTTACCCTGATTTCACATCCTACTCTCCTATGTCTTTAAATCATTCCACTTTATACCTGCCACCTTTCAAAGAACTCTCATCTTTACTGCCTCCAGCATTCTGATGTCTGTTTCATTTAAGGCAGCTGCTTTCAGCCCATAGAGTAATACTGTCAATACACTAGTCTAATAAATTTTCATTTTGGTACCAAATGTAATGTTTTTTTCAGTCCATGATTTCACCAATTTCTGTGCAGCACTTGTGGCTAAGGCACATCCCCATTTAAACTCATCCTTGATGCAACTGTTGGCACTGATTGAGCTTCTTAGGTACACATAAGATTCTACTTGTTCTACAACTCCCCTGCTGCATTTCAACACTTTATCTATTGTCCATGTTCCAAAATGAAACACTTTCTCCTCTTGGCATTTATTATAAGTCCAAGTTGACTACACCCATTTTCCAAGGTAGTGAAGAGTATCATCAATTCAAATGTGTCCGTCCATTGTAGGACAGCATCTGCTTAAGCTAAGGAGCCTAACTTATCATACCCTCCAACTCATCTAACATTCAATTCCATCTTGTCACTCATCAGTTCCTAACACATGATTAGACCTGTACTAACTCTGTATCTACAGCAAAGAGTTCTGATACTCTGCCTTAGCTGAAACAGTTAATACCACACATATTCTTCCTTTCTCCCCCACCACTTACCATATAAAGAAGGGGCATGTTGAAGAAGGTATTTCCGAAGTTTAAAAGAATGACATGAACAGCTTGTATACTCACAAGAAGCAAACAAACAAAAAAACCCCACAAATGTTTTCCCTTCTGATATTTGATAAATACAGGAAATATATAATGGACATAACTCTCTTTTATTCTAATTGTACTTTCTGAAACAAAACCAACAGAGCTATGGTGATTTACACCAGTTGAGGATCTGACCCACTGACTGCTGTAGAAGTTTTGGATGCATAAGGAATGAAGGATTAGCTCTATGCAAGTGGGGGCTCTGGAGTTTTTTTCAGTTTCTTAGTATGAGTTTCTCTAAAACTCTTACTCAGAAAACAGCTTAAAATACAAAGAGATATTTAATATCCCCAACTGGGAAAAAAGTTGCTTGCCTAGATTCTAGGGAATGAATTCCAGTCAAACAGGACCAATCTCCCCTAAGGTAAGATATCTGGAAAAACTCCCAATGTTCTTCCCAGACTAATAAACTATAATGATTCTGTCATAAACCTTTCAATTTATTAATGAAAATTGTTTAGTATAAAATGTTAAAGCAAATACTTTATTTTACAGGCCTTCACAGAATCACAAGTAATGGGATGCTTTACATCAGAGATGAAACAAACTCATTAAATATTTCGTATCCAGCCAGAATTGAGAACAATACTTTACACTGACTGAAACATGACTTGGGACATAACCATTGAGAAATCCACAGGGAATGAACAGTTATGATTAGGGCTCTGTGTCTGTCATGGAGGTCACGGAAGTCATGGATTCCGTGACTTTCCGCGATTTCCGTGACTTCTGCAGCGGCCACTGTGGCTGACCCCAGGGCTGCCCAAGCAGCTGGCTCCGGAGCGGGCTGCTCAGGTGGCCCTGGGGCAGCCACACCAGCTGCTGCTGGAGCAGCTCTGCAGCCAGCTGCTCGGGCGGTCCCACAGCCAGCAGCACCGGCCGCTGCTGGAGCGGCCCTAGGGCCAGCCATACCGACTGCTGCTCAGGTGACCTGGGACAGCTGGCCCTGGGGACCGCCTGAGCAGTGCCGGTGCAGCTGGCCCTGGGGAATGCCCGAGCAGCGGTCCCCAGGGCGGCCAGAGCAACTGCTGCTCCAGGGGCCCCTGGCAGCTGGTGCGCCTGGCCCCAGACCCCAACCCTGGGTGCACCCCCCGGCAGTAGCACCTCCCCCAAGATTTAGTCAGGGGTATTTATAGTATAAATCATGGACAGGTCATGGGCCATAAATTTTTGTTTATTGCCCATGACCTGTCCATGACTTTTACTAAAAATAGCTCTGACTAAATTGTAGCTTCATTTATGATTAGTCTAATTTGCTACTGCACTATTGAATTCATAATGTCCAACATTTGATACATTCTGATTCTACAGCAACATGCCTTGAAGCTCTTATGCTACATCTGAGTCTCAGAAAAATGACTTCTTTCTTCTTTCCTTTCTTTTGGATGTACACTTTTTACTTATTTTACAGGACCGCAATTAAATTGAACTGCTTAATCTTGGTGTTCTTCTCTTATTGGAACAGTGGCTAATGGAAACTGAATGTAGAGACATTGACTACCTTTTTAAATTCATGACACACATTCATAATTAAAAAGCAGTTCCTGAGCTGGTTAGGAGCTTCCCAAATTTAATAGTAATGAGTTTATTTGCATAAACTGACTGCTGTTATCATACTGCCTGCTGAAACACTGAGGATATCTTTTTAAGTGAACTGAAATTGCAATCTAAAGAAAAGTTGCATTTATTTCATGTAGGAAAAGAAATGAACAATTAAAATGAACAACTAAAGTTTATAGTTTAAGTTTATAGTTGCATTTATCTTTACCTACAACAAAATTTCTAGCTGGCCCCTGTGAGCTTAAATGCCTTTCAGAGACATCTCCTAATGTCAACATATTAGATATACGTTCAGAGGCTTTTTTATCTCCAAGAATAAATAAAATGGCTTCTTCATTTGCCTTTTAATAAACTGAGGCGATTCAGAACAATCCTGTATACTGTTTTGACACAGTATATATAAGCAGCCTTCAATTCAGACCTGTATCACACATTTATCTCATTCTCTGCTGTCATTTTATTAAAAAGGGTATCCTTTGATGTTATTAAGATTGGAAACTCTGTAGGTCAAGGAGCTCATCTTGATACATGTCTATAAAATTTCTAGCAAACATTACTCCACAAATAGTAATGAGTAGTGTGGATGAGCATCTTTTATGCTTTGGCATTTTTTTCAACTTTTCCCAAGAAATAAGCTGTTTCTTTCATGAACATACTCACTGGTAACCCTGGTGCTCCTGGTGAACCAGCAGGTCCCTGATCTCCCTAAGGAAAAGATACCACTGCATTGTAATATTTCCAACAAATGAGAACACAGAGTCTTCAAACAGTATTAGTTAATGAAGATATGATTAGAATGGGAGAGGCAGGATTGTTTGAATTCTTATATTTAGTTCTGCCATTGACTCTTTTTGGCATTGAGTAAGTCACATAACCCTTTGTGTTTTAGTTCCCTGTCTGTAATGTCATGTGTATTTGCCCTTATGTTCAATCAAAGGGATATTCAGGTGAAAGTTAATGTTAAAAATGCTTTAAAATGGACCAGGATCAAGTATCTGACCAACATGTAGATCTCCAAATAACCCTCATTTATACTCATGGCAGTGACCATAATTAATAAAGTATAATTCAGTATTGTCCCACCATCTTTTTCTTCCATGTCACCTTAAAATAGTTGGCACTAATACCAACATTATAGCTTTATGCAGGGTCCTGCTATTACACAGGAAGGGAGTCTAAGGCCTGGTCTACACTAACACCCCAATTCGATCTAAGGTACGCAACTTCAGCTACGTGAATAACGTAGCTGAAGTCGACATACCTTAGTTCGAATTTACCGCGGTTCAGACGCGGTCCACACGCGGCAGGCAGGCTCCCCCGTCGACTCCGCGGTACTCCTCTCGCTGAGGTGGAGTACCGCAGTCGACGGCGAGCACTTCCTGGTTCGAATTATCGCGTCCAGACCAGACGCGATAAATCGAACCCGGAAGTTCGATTGCCAGCCGTCGAACTACCGCGGTAGTGTAGACAAGCCCTAAGAGCATTAGGAGTTCTTAGTTCTACTACTGCCTTTACTATAGATTTTTTCTTTGATTCAGGGTGCCTCAGTTTCAACATATATAAAATAGGGTCGATGATGGTAATAAGTAACACAACTACATTACAAGGTACTGTGTGAACAAATTAATTGTCTTTAACGAGTTTTGAGACCCTCAGATCAAAAATGCATGAATAACATACTACAGTAGAGATTGACATTAACTAGATGGTACATCTCAAAGTCTTTTGGGCATTTCATTTGGTGCGGACCACAGATAAAATACATGTAGCCTCTTGACATTTTGGGGGCTTCAGAAAGGCAGCTCCCAGGAGCTCTCACAGATGGAGTGTAGTGCAGAGACTGAGACAGCAGCAACTGAAACAGCTTGTCTTAGCATGTGAATGAGACCACAACCAGCACCAGGGATTGGGATAGAGAAGAGGAGTCATCAGGCTAGAGGCCTGACTGAAATGATCGGGCAGCCACCTGCAGGCTACAACCACTTCCAAATGGCGGAGGCTGCCCATCCATGTCCTGCTCATGGACAGGCACTGTGCTCAAGTGATGGGAGTCAGTGGTTGGGTACTGGCTGCTAGCAAGGGTATGAGATAGACCTCCTGGGTTGCTCTCTGTAGAGCAGGCAAAAAAAACTTCCAGTTTTCCTGTCAGCCACAAGTGCAATGGGAAACCAGTTTCCCAGAGGATGTTCCATCTCCCCTAGGTGTCTGTGAAACAAAACCACTTCTTCCACCCAACCAATAACTAAGCAAAACCCAAGAGGGAAAGAAGAATTCATAGGGAGAAGATTGTTTGCCAGCCTCACCCATTAGGCCTCTCTTGCCCTGTAAAACAAGGGAAAGCCAGGGTTGGAGCCACCTGGGATCTGCTCCACCCAATGAGGGATCTGCCTTGAATCTTTAACAATGAATACTTGGGATACATCACCTAGATAGATAGAAAGGGATGCCAGGGGTAAGGAAAGTCCTGGTTTGTGGGTGCACAGCCTATTAAAAACTCACCTGGAATCAAAAGGGTGGGTGACACCACACTGCACATATGTGGTGGTCAAGCCTGCCACATGATTATTTCACTGCACAACTTACCTCTGTTCCATCAGCCCTACAGAGCTCCAACACAACAACAGCATTCACACTAGCCACCTGGGACCTGCAGGCAGACTCTGGGATCACACCTATTTATTTGTATAGTCTATGTGGGATTTTGACTGTATTGGCTTATTAGAAGAATATCTTTATTTCAGGAAGGGTTTGATTGTGGTTGTGGGGTTTAATCTGTTCATTCATTAATCAGTTTCCTTGCCTTTTCCCTTTACCTAATTCCTGTCTTCTAAATTAATCATATCCTTTCTCTTAATAATGTGTTTATTCCTTTTTAAACTTGGTTGGTCTACAGTTGCTTTTAATTTGTAATGTCCTAGAAGTCACAAGGGTTGCATATGAAGTTATTCACCAGGCCACTAGCTGGATACACTGTGTACTGAGAATGCAGTTTAGCTTCAGTGACTAGCAAGTTAAGGGCTGAGACCTGCCATCAGTCCATGAATTCCAGAGAACCCAGTGCTCATTGGTCCTAAACTGGGACACAAAGCCGGAAGGAGGAGCAAATGGACTCTACCATGCTTGGGGATCAGATGTTCTCCAGAAGGGACTACATAATGATTCATTATGATTATCATTATACATAATGATTCATTAATGAACTGGAGCATGGCGTGGACTGCACCCTCAGCAAGTTTGCAGATGACACTAAACTGGGAGGAGTGGTAGATACGTTGGAAGGTAGGGATAGGATACAGAGGGACCCAGACAAATTAGAGGATTGGGCCAAAAGAAATCTGATGAGGTTCAACAAGGACAAGTCCAGAGTCCAATGCACTGCTACAGACTAGGGACCAAATGGCTAGGCAGCAGTTCTGCAGAAAAGGACCTAGGGGTTACACTGGACGAGAAGCTGGATATGAGTCAACAGTGTGTCCTTGTTGCCAAGAAGGCTAACGGCATTTTGAGCTGTATAAGTAGGGGCATTGCCATAAGATCGAGGGACGTGAAAGATTGGAAAGAGTCCAGCAGAGGGCAACAAAAATTATTAGGAGGCTGGAGCACATGACTTATGAGGAGAGGCTGAGGGAACTGGGATTGTTTAGTCTGCAGAAGAGAAGAATGAGGGGGAATTTGATAGCTGCTTCCAACTACCTGAAAGTTGGAAGCAGCTACCAGAAGACAGATGCATCATGGAGGTGAATGCCTGGCTGCGAAGATGGTGT
>NW_020664393.1:32598405-32615912 GCF_002925995.2 Terrapene triunguis
GATGGTCTAGACAGTATTTGGTCCTGCCATGCGGGCAGGGGACTGGATTCGATGACCTCTCGAGGTCCCTTCCAGTCCTAGAATCTATGAATCTATGAAAGGGGGTTCCAAAGGGGATGGATCTAGACTGTTCTCAGTGGTAGCAGATGACAGAACAAGGAGTAACGGTCTCAAGTTGCAGTGGGGGGGGGGGGGGGGGGGGGGGTTAGGTTGAATATTAGGAAAAACTTTTTCACTAGGAGGGTGGTGAAGCCCTGGAATGGGTTACCTAGGGAGGTGGTGGAATCTCCTTCCTTAGAGGTTTTTAAGGTCAGGCTTGACAAAGCCTTGGCTGGGATGATTTAGTTGGGGATTGGTCGTGCTTTGAGTAGGGGGTTGGACTAGATGACCTCCTGAGGTCCCTTCCAGCCCTAATATTCTATGATTCTATGATACAGACTCATTATAACATAAGAAGTGCAAAACAAAAATGGTTACAATCCTCATATTTAAAAATAGCAGGTCAAATCCTACAAGGCAAGAGAGTTGCCTTTAGCTTCATTGGAAGCAGGACTGGGCCCACTGGAAGTTGCAGGTTCTCAGCATCTCTCTGGATTTGGTCCACTTTGCTTAGATTTTTAGTCTCATTTAAATTAGCCTTCTTTGTAAAAGTCATGCATGCAGTCAGTCTGAGGGTTACAGTACTAGACTATAGCACTATCAGGTGGGATCTTTCCCTCAGAAATGCATTTATAATGGACAGCATAACTAGATTAGATGAGGAAGATGATGTTTGGTCAAGGGGAATAAAAACCAGTGAACATACCTA
This sequence comes from Terrapene triunguis, assembly GCF_002925995.2. Lineage (NCBI taxonomy): Eukaryota > Metazoa > Chordata > Testudines > Emydidae > Terrapene > Terrapene triunguis. The sequence goes on from NW_020664393.1 coordinate 32,599,214, forward strand.
GGGGCATATCAAAGGGTTCGTGTCTTCTGCTAAGGAGTGCTTTGCACTTCTAATCAGCATTAATCAAGGAAGTAGCTTGTTTAGTAAAATCAAAGTGGCCGTTCTAATACTAATGGAATAGAATGAACGACTGGTAAAGGATGGAAGGTTGATTACACACAACTTGTTATTCCTGAAAAAATGGAATTTTACATTGATTTAATTGTATTATTTAGACCTAGATTTAAACAGAAAATGAAAATACAGTAGGCATGCAACATTTCTACATATGCAGACCCAATCTTTCATGAAACATTCTGCTGCAGATAGACACCATCAACAAGTGAACAGCCTCTTAAATGAAAGAAACATTTCCCTGCCAATAAACACTGTAGATATACAAAAGAAACAACAATACCAATTGAAAAAAAGAGAGGATATTTTTCTTTAATAAAGTCTTACCTTTTCTCCTGGAAATCCCTCTAGTCCAGGTAGTCCCATTGGACCTGGTTCTCCCTGTTTTTTTTAAAGTGTTGCTTAGATTAATAATTCTGCATTCTGAATGACATATAAAAATTGTAATATAGCATATAAAAGCAAAGCATTCAACTTGAGATTATTTAACAATCAGCTAAATATTGTATTTACTTTGAGTGAACAGCTTTTGCTATGTGTTGTTTTTATGACCTGAGAATTAGAACTATTCCCAGAACAAGTACGTGTTTATTTTCTGATTAATTGTTTCAATTATGATTAAAAACCTAATCAGAGAGAATCCCCTCTGGTTATCTACTTGGTCAAGGTCAGCACTAAACCACTTTCGGTCAATAAAGTGAGAGATTTGAATATATCTTGTCAATTAGAGAAGTAACATGGGTTGCAAGGTTACTCTAGAATTCTCCTTTTGACTGTAAAAAAAGATGCATCTAGAGGCTTCAGAGCAAAACTCTGTTAGCTAAGTAAAGCCTATTCTCCCTAGGGATGTGTAGATCAGGAGCACTCCAGCATTAAGTCTATGAGCTTTGGAAGAAAAGCCAGAAAATGAGTGAGATGATGTAGCAACTACTGAACAGTAATTCAGCTTTACAGACAATAGTGAGTGCCCAAAAAAAAAAAAAAAAAAAAAAAAAAGGGACATTTACCATAACAAGCTATTTATCTAGCTATCTTGGAGTTTTGTACTACTGCCCATCACCATAGTATCTGGGTGCTTTACATGTAAAATCAATAACAAAATCCCAAAGGGATTTCATGGCATCTCTGTAACTTCTCCCTTTAATGGGGTCAGAACTCTGGGATAGAGAGATTTTCTGAGGATTTAGGGGATTGAGAGTGGTTTGGGAATAGAAGAGTTGTTCAAATTCCAAGTATTACTCGTGGTGGAAAGGCTTTTTTCTAAAGATGGTGAGACTCTGGATTTGCCCAATCTCTTCTGAAAGACTGTTCCCTACCAAGAGCCCCTCGACAGAGAATGCTTTGTTCCTAGCTTTCACATACTTCATCCTGCACTTTGTAACCTGCACTGTACTAGAGGAGTGCAGATATCACATGGGTTCATATATCAAAATTTGGTCTTTGATGTAGCTGGGGCTTCATCCACTAATTGCTTTGAAAATGAGGACCAAAACCTTAAACTGTCATCAGAAGCTGACTTGAGTCTGTCCAGTGGAAGGACTTGTGCACAGGCATAATGTGTTCTAAGTGACCAGAGATATGGAGAAGGTAGGCAGTCATTGCATCATCTTCACATTCAGCTTTAGATACAATGAGTTATGTTAATCCAGCCTGGTGGTGACAAATGCATGGATCACCATGGTCAGGTCCTCATATGGAAGGAAGGGACATTTCCTAGCAAGCTGGAGGTACAAGATGGTATTTTTGGAAACTATACCTCATCATCCAAGTTTAATAAGGAGTAAAAGTAGATCCCAAGGCTTCACACCATTGTGACACATGTATGGCTTCAATGGAAGGCATAGAAAACATCTTGTCCAGCTTTTCAAAGCATTTCCCTTTTTAATCTTTCCTGTTGGGCTCTGTACACATTCTATTGAACTTTTCAGTGAAGGATGCTGATAGTTCTTCACAGCAGTTGATGCTGGGATCTTGTGTCTGGGCTAGGCAGTCTGGGTTGACTAGCTGGTTCACTATGCAAAATAGCTCTGCTGGCCATGATTCTGCCATGTTGATTGTGAAAGGGTCATTTTACCTCCTTTACTGCAACGGTGCAGTCCTGTAAATGTGGGTTTGTGCTGCTTTGTCCCCCATGACCATGGAATTTGTGGCATTCCTTAGACCAGTGGTTCCCAAACTTGTTCCACCGCTTGTGCAGGGAAATCCCCTGGCGGGCTGGGCTGGTTTGTTTATCTGACGCGTCCTCAGGTTCGGCCGAACGCGTCTCCCAGTGACTGCGGTTCGCTGCTCCAGGCCAATGGGAGCTGCTGGAAGTGGCATAGGCTGAGGGACGTACTGGCTGCCACTTCCAGCAGCTCCCATTGGCCTGGAGCAGCGAATCGTGGCCCTTGGGAGCCATGATCAGCCGAACCTGCGAACGCGGCAGGTAAACAAACCAGCCCGGCCTGCCAGGGGCTTTCCCTGCACAAGCAGCGGAACAAGTTTGGGAACCACTGCCTTAGACTGTGGTAGATTTAACTGCTGTGAGTGGTAAATGTCCAGTTTTTAATGGCACCCATTGCATTATGTTAAATAAATTGGCATCCTTTCCTCTGCGAGAGATGGTGGGAATTACAGCCTATGATGTAGACGGTTTTCAATGTCTCATGTGACTGACTAGTCCATTCTGAAATTTGCATGCTCTTTGGCAGTTATTACAAATGTATGTATCTTGTTTGGGAGCTACTTGCTTCCTACGGGCTCTTTAAAAATGTCATATTAAAACTGAAAAAATATTTCATGGTGTCAAAGTACAAACAATATCTACCAAAACCTGGGCATTGCAAAGCTTTTCTATTTGTTCCAAAAATGTAAATATATGAAATATAAAGGTTTTGTGAAAAGGGCACACTGCAATCTTTGAGGAGAAACAGCAAAGCATTCAGTGAATTGGCTTTATTAAGATAGGTTTTGAATGTGAAGCTATACAATTGAGATGTACTGTGGCTCCAATTATCATCAACTTCTTGGCAGCTACAGACAGCCTGATCATATTCTAATTACTTTTGAGCATTAATCCCTCATTACGCTGTTCCTTAAGAAAACATAGTCTTCTGGTTGCTAAATGCTGGTACAATGTGATCACCGCCGATGAGCAATTTCAACTTTACGTGTTACTGCATTGGGCTCAAAATTAAAATATTTTCCATCTTTATTTCTACGGGGCATACTTCAAGTAGTGATTTAATCTCTTGAAATAATACAAATTCTTCATACTTAAATGCCTCTATAGATTACTAAACAGAGAACAAAATCCACAGGCAGCTTATATAATGTATCACTGAACATAATATTAACAACTGTAAAAAGAAGTCTATTAACCCGGAGCTGTACATTTCTCTAGCCTTGGTTATAAAACAAGTTTTCTTAAATGTATTGATAGAGTAACTTCCTGCTCAACTTCCTGGACTTTCCCACTCACATGGCTAGGACCATACTTTGAGCTTTTGGGAGGGCTCTTCTGATGACCTATGAAGTCCTCAGTTCCCTAGTAGTCCTCCAACTGCTTCTCCTCATCATCCCCACCTTCCAACTCATGAAGACACACTTGTCAGTATGACTGAAATGACACATTCCAATAAAATATACATACCATTGTGCCAGGATCACCTTTTGGACCCTGCAAAGAAGGATTAACAAAGGTATTAGAAAATAACAGAACACAATTAGACAAGAATGTGGTGTCTTTAACACTACCATAATAAAAATATATAACAATTATAAAAAAAACGGTAGAGTAGTGTATTCAGAATCACTACTAGCAGCAATCTTATTTTGTTAAATTTGGGTCAAATCCTAGTGTGTGTTATTCTATAGTGCAGAGCAGGGCATATCTCTGTGGCCTGGCTTGATTCTATGCCACGAAGTGCAAATGATATCACAAAGGGGAAAGCAGTGGCCACAAAGGGTTTACACAGCTGCCAAAATGATTAAGGCCAGGGGTGGAGTCTGCCTATGGCTATAACATCACAAAGGCACTAACCATGTGGCTCTCTGGCTCCACAGTCCAACTGTATGTGTAAGAGGGGCAGACAGAGTCCACCTTAGACACACAGGAATGCAAAGGGGCAGAATAGCCCAAAGGTTACCACTGCCTGACAGATCTCTTTCAGAGCTCTCAGCCAGGATGACAGCAGCACCTATGGAATTCATGAAAATTGAGGGGAGGGATACATTCAGTCCATATGACTCCCACATTCTCCTCATCATCCAGAGAGGTAGGGTAGACAGATGGGGAAACGGAGGCAGAGAAATTAAGAGACTTGTCCAAAGCTATGCAGCGAGTCAGTGACAGCACTAGACTAGAATTAATGAATTCCTTATTTTCAGCACCAAATTTAATGCACTACTAAACAACACTGCCTCTAAAGATAAAAAGTGCACTATATGTTTTAAGAATTATTACATTACTGCAATATATAGTCCAAGATCAAATTATTTTTGCGCCCAGTTCTGCAACCTATATTCATATTAAACTGCACTTACTCAAAGGAGTAATCCCATTAATTTTAATCAGGGTACTGACATTTTTTAAAGTACTATTCAGCAAAATCTAGGGTTGTAATTATCAATATTTATATTGAAATTTTAGTCATTCTCCCAGTGTCTGCTAAGCTGTTTATTACACATACTTACGAAATGTGTGTTTTATTATTAATGTGTATCAGTCACATCCTATTTGAATTGTTTATTGTTATTTTTCAAATGTAAAGTTTTCTGTTACCCAACAAACAAGTTGCATGCAAGATATGAAGCTTTCTGTAAATGTTTTAAACTAAATATTACAGATAATATCTATTAAATACTTACAGGAGGGCCCGGCGGACCAGGATAAGTAGCAACACTTACACCTCCCTGGGGAAAGAAAACAATTTTCATTTGTTTCATAAGGCAGTAATCAGGAAAAAAAAGTTAAATTATTTAATAAAGAAAAATACCTGTAGCTTATATAAGCTGCTCATTCCATTCCTTTCATTGTAAGGCATACCCTTAAAATAGGAAAATATTCAGAAAATATTTTAAAAAATATCACAACTATGAAGGTGAAATCAATGGAAAAACAGCCTTTCATCCTTTGATTTGTTAGTACACAACAAAGCCAAAGTACCATTTCTGTTAATGCGTCTTGTGACAGATATGGCAACTACCTGCAATATCCTGGACAAACCTTATTGAATTCAGTTTATTATCTTTGTAGGTCAGGGACTGTGTGTAATTCCATGGAGGAGGGGGGCCTCAGCTCTCCAGGAACTAAGAGGAGTCGGGGGTGGTTAGGCAAATTCACTCAGGTTGTAACACCTCCAGAGGGCTACCACCCTGGAAAGAGGTTCTCAAATACTGGTTCAAACCGGATTCTTCAGGGGCCAACAAAGAAAAGTGCATTCTTTCTGATCCAGCAAATGGACAGAACCTTCTGTCCAAGGGGGGCCCCAATCCTTGGAAGGACATGGCCCAGTCTTCGTGTTTGTTCTGAGCTAACTGCTGTTATGAAGTTGTGACCACAGAATAAACCCTTGGTGGGGTGCAAAGGACGATTCACTGGCCACAGCCCTTGTTGTAGTCAGGGGGTGATCTCTCGTATGTTTATTGGCACGTAAGTAGGTTCTTTTATTGTTAACATGTTTTCTCTGTAACGCTTTTCCTTAAAATAAATGTACTTGCTTAGAAAGAGCTGTGTTGCAACTTAATTGTGGCAATTACCCTGTTTACCATCTCTGAGGAGAAAAGTAAAGCAGGCCTGTTTAGGCAGCCTGACTTTCCTGGGGAATACTGTGTAGGCAGGGAGCCTGGAATTACCATGCTCAGAAGGGAGAGAGACATGTGTCTACACCCAGAGTGGTGGCGGCTGGGCAGCTGAAAGCCTATGAGTGGGTGCCCTTGTGGGACCCTAGAGAGGGAATATAGGTGCAACTGCCCCGAACTGTGACAGGTCTGTCCTGCAAAAACTCCAGTGAAGTCAGTTAAGAGTTTGGGATGTATGATGAATGGAGGATTGGGCTTTTTATCAGCTTATAAAAATGAAGGCTCATGAATCCTAAGGTAACTGTATAATTTTTATTATATAAAATTGCCAAACCATTTATGTGACTGGCCAAATGAAGGTAAAGGAATTCAAGGTATTGTACATTTCATTTTTTATCACCTTAAAAAGTTACTTTTTAAATTAAAACTGCAAAGCATTTGAGTCAGGCTTCAAGTACTTCAAGAGTATAGAGGCTTGTATTATAGCTTTGAATTAATGCTCAAATTTGACAGATGAGACACTAATAAATTCAGAAGAAACATTATGAATTCAATAAAATTCAATAGCTGAACTACCAGTTTATGCTAAATGTTTACAGCCTGTTGACCTCCAAAGCACAAAAAGCACAAGTTAACTCAAGTGTATTCAAGATACGAATGGATGAAACTTTTGCTTCTGAAAAGAGATTTATATTTTTTCAAATTCTATTCACGGGATATTTAAGGTGAAGGAAGGATATATGGATGTAATCTTTTTTCATAGATGGAGATTTATAAAATGTATGCATAAGTAAAGGGAGAATGACAAAGTGAAGACCAAAGATGACATGCACCTTTTCCATCCCCAAATCAATTTGCACTTGAACTACAATGTGTTTTCAGTACGAAAGAGAAATTTATTGAGTTCAGAAGACTTTAAAATGTGAAGTTTTATCATGCAAAACAAATGAATGTAAATAAATATGGCTGGTTTTATTTTACTTTAACTTTCATACACTTTATTGGTGAAACCAGTAGGCTGCAGCAGAATAGTCACAGTTGTGGATGCGGGGAACGAAAAAGGGGCAGAACAGGGAATGGTCATGCAGTCAGATACTACTACAACCCATTGGCTGTACAAGATGCCATGTACAACCTGAACAGGTGGCCTGCACCCTGACTCTAGATTTATAAAGGAAGAATCTGTCCCCTCAAACCTCATATTGTTTTAGTATATTTTCTCCATACCTGCCTGTTATATTCTTAAAGCATTTTGTATTTTACTGTATTTTGTATTTTTAAAAAGAAATATTTTATGAAGAGCGCTTTACAGAAAAAAGTACTCATATTATTTTCAGAGATTCATAGGGTGAAATCTTGGCTACTGATGTCAATAGGAGCTTGGGCCAAAAGGGACTATTATGATCATGTAAAAAACAACGTTGCTTTTTACAGATCCAGACTAACATGGCTACCCCTCTGATACTTGACATTATGATCATGTAATCTTTCATCCTGTGCAAGACTGCCCAAATGTCTCTTGGATCAAGTCCATATGCTTCTGCTTGAGCTATAGCATATCTTTTAGATTTAGATAGACATCCAATGTTGATTCAAAGACTTGGAGAATCCACGACATCCTTAGGTAAATTATCAAAATATATTATTCAGAATATGAAACAAATGACTTACTGGAGGTCCAGGTGATCCAGGCTTTCCAGGAGAACCCTCATTACCCTATGACAATATAAGATTCATACATTTCATTTACTGAAACTGATGTAATACCTAGCACAATGATAATAAACAAGAAATACAATCTATATGACCCTCCTCCTTCTCCTTTTTTGGATAAGTACAGCTATATAAGAGGTTAATTTGGCCTCCCTTCTCTCTAGTTTCATCTTAATCCCCTAAGTAAAATAACATAAATAAACAAACAAATGAGTGAGCAGATATGGGAATAATATCATTATATTAGATCTAGAGTCTTAGCCCTATGACACTGATTATTTTCAATAGGTTTCCTTATGGAAATTTTAACATAGTAGTTTTACTTGTAAGCTAGAGTGATTTGAGTAACTGAATACAATATACGCTTCATATTATTGGGAGAAAAGGCAGCAAGAAAGATGTTAAACTTCATAGCAATAAACAAAAGTTAGAAAATAAAAGTTCAGAATAATTTTCATAAATCATAAACCACTTTGTTGAACATAATCTTCAGTTTATGGATTAAGTTATAAAGAAACAACCATCACTTAGACCAAAACAAAACAAAAAACCCAGAACAAAACAAGAACAAACCTATCATTGAAATATGACAGAAAGAATGAATTCATCACTTTTTGTAGTGAATTGTGATGATGGTCTAACTTTGGGTAGGTTATATCTGTTGCCTGTTGGGCTGACATGGACTGAAATGGGATACATGTGAGCAGGCTCCCCAAACAGTTTACATACTAGTGGGCACTCTGAACAAGTGTGGGCTGCTACGTTTTTATGTTATGACATGAAGCACTGTCCCATGGAAGTCAGTTCTTCTGGTAATGTCACTATTACGAGTCAATAAAAACACAGAATCATGGAAATGCAGGGCTGGAAGAGACCATGAGAAGACCATCTATCCCACGGTGAGACAGGACCTAGTACACCTAGATGATCTGTGACCCATAAACCCTCAGTGCCAACTGGCAAGTGTGTTACAAGAATATTCTGATTCTGGTATGTACATTCTGGTTCACCAAAGATAGTTGTGTGAAGCCTTAAATGAAAGCCAGTATCATACTGGTTGGTAATATAGTTGTGAACGTATAACTCCTCCTATTAGGTGAGGAGTTATATATGTAAATTGAAAATATAATTTTCAATTATATTCTTAGATTCTGTATCACAGCAGAGGTGGAGGAAAAAAAGTGGTCCTGACAGACAAAAGATGTTTATTCTCCTGTCTCCTTGTTGGCCTGTAAATTAAGCATTGTAAGCCGACACAATGGTGGAACATTACATACAAAGTCAACAGAGAGATACAAAGACAACACAGAAGAGCACACAACAGGAATATCTTGAGATACACTTCAAAGGTCTGCTGGACTATATTATGGGAACATAGAAGACAGCCTGTCATCTTGCACTTAGGAAGTAAATGGGCAGTAAATTTACATTCATGAAAATGGTATCTCAACCAACCTTGGTTGAAATGCTTCAGAAGACATTTGGGGGGAGATAAACTTCTTCAGACAGAAGATTAGCCTACTAAGGCAAGTTTAGTCTCTAGAAAGTGTGATATGATTTTCGTTTTTATGTAACCTTTTGCTTCCATTATCCTTACTCACTAACTCTTGAATCTTTGATAATAAACATATTGTTTTCCCTATAAATATATCTCAGTGCTGTGGTATTAAGCAAGGTGAGAATCCTGAGTTGAATTATACAAGCTGGTATTCCTGCAAGTGTTCCATGAATAAAGGGCTGGACACTATAGGGGAATGCATCAAAGGAGCTTGGGGACTGGGACACACCTGTTGTTAATTTGCCAGACAAAGTAGGGTTGGCATTGTCCAGAGGAAATTGGATGACGAAAAGGCTGGTGGTATCAGGGAGCTGACACCCAGTTAAGCACAAACAAGTCTTTCTCTTGCTGGAGGTGAGGGGGTAACAAGGTGACTCACAGTCCTATCACACCATCCTATCACACCATCCCTGACAGGTGTTTTTCTAACTTCTTCCTCTTCTCTTTCCCCTAATTCCATCATCTGGCATCAGGATGTCATGCAAACAGGATGTTCATCTGTCTCAGGCTGCACTAATGTCCACCTGCTTACCATTTTCTTTGATGCAATCCACCCACCACTTCCTCGGCTTTCCTTGGAGTCTCTTTCCTACCATCTTCTCCTGCCATGCTATCTTCACCAGGTCCTCTTCATTCATCCTCTGTATGTGTCCAAACAGTGAAGTCATGCTTCCTGGATTTTGTCAGCTACATCATAGACCTGACTTCCATTCTAATGCTTTCATTTTGAAATCTGTCTTTTCGAACTCTATATACCTTGAAGGCATCCCATCTCAAAAACCTGTAGGTATTGAAGCTACCATTTCTTTAGTGACCATGCTTCTGTGCCATACAACATTGTTGGATGCACCCGTGTTCTGTAAATGGCATATGCTTGTCATACAAAACCTGCCATGTTATTCCTCATTCTTCCAGCATTCTCTAGTTTGAACTGTATCTGATATACTATCTCACTGTCTTCTGTAACCCAGCCACTAAGGTTCTTAAACTGGTCAGTCTGGTGTAGCTGTATTCCATTAATCTCTATATCCAGTTTCCTGTGGCACCTCTACTGACCTACATGACCTCAGTCTTAGTAATGTTCATTTTCATCCCAGGCCTGCTTGGCTGGTCAAATCACTGATTTATTATTTCCCCAAGGTCTTCTTTTGAGAACATCCATATTGCTATTTTGTCTGCATATAGCAACTTGTGACCTTTTCCCCATTAAGATCTTTCTGCTGATGTAGTCCATCAATATGATACACAGCAGCAGACTGAGGGTCAACCCTGATGCAGTCTGATTATTACTTCAAAGGGGCTTGTTACTTCAAAGGGGCTTGTTGCTCAAACATGCTTGAATCACTGTTTTGGATGATCTATATAGTGCACTTACCATAGTTATTAAATCTTTGGACACTCAGGTGTTTGTCTAACCTGTTCTGAAAACCTGCAATGATGGGGATTCCAAAACCTTCCTTGGTAACCTATTCCAGTGTTTAACTATCCTTATAGTTAGAAACATTTCCCTAATATATAACCTAAATCTCCCTTGCTGCAAACCAAGCCAGTTAACTGTTCTACCCTCTGTGGACACGGTAGATCACTGTCTTCTTTACAACAACCTTTCACATATTTGAAGACTTATGTCCCCCCCATCAGACTTCTCTTCTGTAGACTAAACATGCCCAATTCTTTTAACCTTTCCTCATGGTCAGGTTTTCTTATCATCTTAACCTATCATCATTTTTTGTTGCTCTCTTCTGGACTCTCTCCAATTTATCCACATCTTTCTTAGATTATGTGCTCCAAACTGGACACTACTTCGGCTGAGCTCTAACCAGTTCCAAGTAGAATGAAACAATTACCCCGCCATGTCTTAGGTATGACACTCCTGTGAATACATCCCAGAATAACATTTGCCTTTTTTACAACACCATGACATTGTTGGTTCATATTCAATTTGTGATCTTGTATAACCCCCAGATTCTGTTCTGCAGTAGCCAGTTATTTCGTATTTGTGCATTTGATTTTTCCTTCCTAAGTGCAGAAGTTTGCACTTGTTTTTTACTGAATTTTGTCTTATTGATTTCAGACTCTTTCTCTAATTTATCAAGATCATTTTGAATTATGATCCTGTCCTCCAAAGAGCTTGGAATCCCACCCAGCTAGCCTCAACCAGAAATCCAAGAACAGAAAATGTGTGTCCAGAGTCTGAGTTAGTTATTATTGGAACTTTGCTTTACCAGACCTTTTATGAGTAAACCTGTGTACTGAGTTAACAAGGAAGTTTCTTGCATTTAATTTTGTTTTAAGTGACTGGGAGGAGGAAGGTGAGTTCCTTTCTTTGCTGCTGCTATTGTTTTGTTAGAGGAAATTTTCAAATTCATCATTCAGAATAAATATAAACATTGAGCTCTGAAACAATATGGACCTGCACTAAAAAAAAAGCCACATGCCAGGCTCAGGTAGGAGTTAGACATGTGGCTCAAGAAGGGTTCCATTGTGCTCTTATCAGGGGTGGAAGACTGACTGGACTGGAGCAGTGTGTGTGTGTGTGTGTGTGTGTGTGTAACAGAGGGAAGCAGCAAGAAACATTAGAAACAGACATGAAAAGAGGAGTATAAAACTAAGGAGACAGGAGAGCTGGCTGAAAGAGGCTGTGTACATCTTCATAGACAAACAGGATTGCATCATAGAAATACCTGGCTCCAACATCAATTTCTCCTCTTAACAGAAACAACCTTGTAGGACCACAAATTTTGGCTAACCACTTGGGTCAAAAATGGGTAGCAATATTGTCTGTTCAATTCCTGTTTGTACCACACAGCCTTTTGACTCCCTGGGTAGTCATGCTCAGTTTCTGGCGTGTCAAGAAAACCATAAGTGAGGAAAGGAACTAGAGAATTCTTCATAGACTTCACTGGATCTGAAATAAAGAATAATATTCAATACCTTTTCACCTTTTGCCCCAACTGGACCGGGATGTCCAGGTCTTCCTACTGCTCCCTGAAACACATAGGATTGGTTCATATTAGTGATGAAACAATACAACAAGGTGTTCTGCATTGCAATTAAGTTATTAAAACTCATACTTTTTGAAGGTCATTTCAACTTAATTAAGTCTCTCCTCTAGGCTTATATTTCTTCTGGCTGATACAACAGCTGCATACTACTGATAAGCCCTATGAAGGGTAAAACTTGTGTTTGTGGTTGCATTTTCACCTTGGCAGACTAAATGTAGTGACCTTAATTGGCACCTTTTGATACTGCTAAGAATTTAGCCTTGCTGCTTAAATGGCAATTTACATAATTACCCATTATGCTTTGCTAAATGTGTTATAGTTTTTGAAAGAAAGCTTAACTTAAGTACTGCAAGCAGTCAGGAAATTAAAAATAAGCACAATAAACAATGTGATCTGCATCTTTTAAATAGGAAGTAAAATGTAATAGTATTTCCTAAGGGTATGGAAAAGATATAACATTTTCTATCATTGCTTTACAAATGTGGCTCACTGGCTTTCTATATTAATAGCCAATTTAGAGTCACACTTTATAATTACTAAGTTTCAGGATTCAATGTTTTCAGAGTGTTCAAATAGAATTATTATTAGAATTTATCACTAACATTATACCAATAATTTGGGTTCAGATGCATAATTATCTGAAAGTTATTACATCGTTCAAATCAATTTTGTGTATAGATTTCCTGATAATATCACCAAGAAACATATTATAAATTATATACACAATAATGGTTCTGACAATGGCAACATTTTCAGGAATTTAAACTCACAACATAACTTGTTTCTACAAAACTACTTGGGCCAACTTCTGTTACTCTTACAATGACATTCATTCAACTCCCCAGAAGTCAACTGAAGGCAGACTCTGGCTCTTTATTAGCACCACAGAGAAAAGAACAGGCTAGAAATATGAAGAACCAATATGAAGCTATTATTTAAGTGAAAGTTAAATCTCTGGAGTCACAAATTCATATTAAATTATCTCATCTTTCCGTAAACTAAAGCATTACTCCCAAAATAACATCTTTAATTTTCAATTAGTACTGGATTATTGGATTTATTAGCTTCTTTAACATTTGGCTCAACCTAGTCTCCTTTTCATTACATCTTGATATTGAGTACAACAGGTTCATTAGACAGTTATTGTAACCTCCAAAGGAATAGATTAGATCATAGATTATATCAAACACTTACAGAAGGTCCATTAGGTCCTGTTAGACCAGGGAGTCCTGGAATACCTTGAAGACCCTGAGGAATTAAAAACATTTATGTATATTTTTCTCCATAACACAGGTTTAATCTTGAAATCCATTATATTCATCATACCCATCACTGTTACAGTTTATATACAAATTATTTTTTAGCTAAACAAACATATACTGTTCTGAAGTAGCACATAATAGATAACCTCTTGTTTGAAGGATAAATTACACTCTTCCCCATCATTACTGTTGGTAACTTCTGTCCTTTATATCTTTTCCTCTTTAGCTCTGTAGATAAGATCATGATGTCTGAGCAAAGTACAGAAACAATTTTTCCTTTTCCTATCACTATAAACTTTCTTCCTGTTCAGAAAGGCGTCTGTTCACACCTCTCAATATTACCTGATAATATCTAAGCAGGATGTTGCTTTGTGCCTAATATCCCAATTATTTTGGTTTTATGTAAATAAAAAACTATGGATTTTTTATCATAGCACTTAAAGAACTACTGCACATTTTTCTTCCAGCTACTGCTCGTAATTCTATTTTATGGCCTGAAAATACACTAGCATTCGGCATGCATGTACAATATATTTAATATTTTTAATAAGACTTCATCTCAAAGGCAAATAGTTAAATCTCTTTGTTTGAATTTATAATCCATGCCTCATATCAATACTAAAAAGACCTGGAATGATTGTATCAGTTAATATTCAGAGTACTAGTGCAACATCTGGTGATGAGCACGTGATGGAAGAGAAAGACACTTAACCACTATGCAGACTTAGTATATCTGAACAAAGATAAGTAGCCCATTATCCTTATCATTTCTACATTGACATTCTAAAGGTTCTCAACATAGGATTGGAGGTCTCAGTCTCCAAAAGAACAACAAAAAAAGACTTCTCTGTACCTCCCCAAAGTGTTTTTTTCTTTTATAACAATGTACTTGGAGTGAGGGAAAATGGTATTTTTTGCACTCACTGTCAGTGGTGCTGCTGTTCTTTGTAGGGCATTCCAGAACTGACCGTGGCTTTCAGTTATCATAAATTGCTTTCTCAGTGTGCACACAAAACCTCTGTGACGGGATCCCTAGGGTGCAGCCTGGGACTGTGGGACCACTGTGCTCCCTTAACTCTCCAGCCTGGGCTGTCTCTCACAATGCCTTGCCAGTGACCAGCAGCAAACTCTTCCGGGTGCTGTTATCACTCAGCTCAACCGCATGTGGAGCCCCCCAGCCAGCTAGATTGCATGAATGCTCCCAGAGCCACTCATGAATCACACAGGGAAAGGCACCAGCCAAATCCCCCCAGCTCCTAGCTTTGTACCTCATGAATATACTGTCTCCCTCTGCTTAAGATGGGCAGTGCAAATTTATTAATTGGCTCACCACTTCATTGGTGGAAAGTGGATATACACCAGCCTTTGCAAACCTGAGCAGTTTTGCCACACACTTCATACAAACTCACTGGTAAAAATAAACAGTTTGTCATAACTATAAAGGGAAGGGTAACAACCCTCCTGTGTACAATACTATAAAATCCCTCCTGGCCAGAGACACAAAAATCCTTTTACCTGTAAAGGTTAAGAAGCTCAGGTAACCTGGCTGACACCTGACCCAAAGGACCAATAAGGGAACAAGATACTTTCAAATCATGGGGAGGGGGAAGGCTTTTGTTTGTGCTCTTTGTTTTGGGGGTTGTTCGCTCTTGGGACTAAGAGGGACCGGACATCAATCCATGCTCTCCAAATCTTTCTGAACAAGTCTCTCATATTTCAAACTTGTAAGTAACAGCCAGGCAAGGCGTGTTAGGTTTATCTTTGTTTTCTCAACTTGTAAATGTTCCTTTTGCTAGAGGGTTTACCTCTGTTTGCTGTAACTTTGAACCTAAGGCTAGAGGGGGTTCCTCTGGGCTCTTTGAATCTGATTACCCTGTAAAGTTATTTTCCATCCTGATTTTACAGAGATGATTTTTACCTTTCTTTCTTTAATTAAAAGCCTTCTTTTTAAGAACCTGATTGATTTTTCCTTGTTTTAAGATCCAAGGGGGTTGGATCTGGACTCACCAGGAATTGGTGGGGGAAAGGAGGGAGAATGGTTAATTTCTCCTTGTTTTAAGATCCAAGGGTTTGGATCGGTGTTCACCAGGAAATTGGTGGAGAAGTCTCTCAAGGCTACCCAGGGAAGGGTTATAGTACTTGAGAGGGAGATATTCTGGGGGGGAGATAGACAGAGTTTCCCAAATGACTCATAAATAATTTGGGTGGTGGCAGCAAAACCAGATCTAAGCTGGTAGTTAAGCTTAGAGGTTCTCATGCAGGTCCCCACATCTAAACCCTTGACACAGTTAAACAAATTTATTGACTACAAAGGATAGATTTTAAGTGATTGTAAGTGATAGGCAAAAAGTCAGAGTTAGTTACCAAAAGAAAATAAAACATAATCACGCAGTCTAAATTCTCAACCCTATTAGACTGGGCAAATTCTAGATTAAGCAGTTTTTCTCAACCCACTGGATACTGCATCCTTAATATACAGGTTTGTCCCTTAAACCTGGACCAGCCTCCTCTGTTGGAGTCTTCAGTCTTCTTCTGAGTGTCTTGGTTTCTTGCAGCATAGGTGGGGGCAGGAGAAAGATGAAGCATGGGCCTGCTGTGTTCTGTTTTATACCCTAAGTCCCATGTGCTTGGGGAATACACAAGCCCAGGCATGTCTGGTGGGCATTACTGAGTCTCTAGGGAAGGTTGAGCAAATCCCCTGGTGTGGCCCCATGCAGGTGAGTCACTGCATTGTAGCTCCCTTGCTGGACAATGGCTGTTGATGGGCTGTTTGATGCTCCGCCTGGGTGTTGGTTACTTTCCTTCCTGTTGCCTCTGGGAAGCTAATATCTGGCTGATTCCCCAATTTACAGCATGATTTAGTGACAACCATACAATACAATTCTCATAACTTCATATGCATTAATGATATACATATATGAATAGAGAAATGACTTTCAGCAGATCATAACCTTTCCCCTGATACGTCACAGAAAATCTGAAAGCAAAGGAGCCCAGAAAAGGGAAAATTCAGGGGGAAGTAGAAGAGTTAAAGAAGAAAAGGGAGAAATCAGGAAAGGATGGAGAGGTGGGGACTAGGGTGAGCACAAAAATCTATCCACATGGGGACAAGGCCATTTAGGGAGACTCAAGCCTCCTCAAGATGTGGGGAGGGGGCCCCCCAATATTTTGTGGGATTTGTGCACAATTTTGAATTAGTTTCCCCAACTACCTCATTAATTATCGACAAACTGGGCAAATACAATTTAGATGGGGCTACTATAAGG
>NW_020664393.1:32616312-32798482 GCF_002925995.2 Terrapene triunguis
ACCTCTCGAGGTCCCTTCCAGTCCTAGAATCTATGAATCTATGAATAATACAGAGACACCTATGATAGTCTTAAGAATTAAGTTTGTTATAATTCTTACACTCACATTCACATTGTAATCAGAAAGTGCAATCTGAAAAGCACCAGATAACATTCCTTTCATAGGCCTTTGCAAAACCTGAATTGTCTTAACAGTGAAATTCTCAAAGTATAGTGAAACTCGGAGACCAGATACTCCTGGGGAATATGAAAGAAGTGGAGGAAAGATCAGGGAAAAGAGAATTCTGAGTTATGGAAGAAGCTTAATATGTGAGTAATAGAGGGCCTGATACTGCTCCCACTAAAGCAAATGAAAGTTTATCATTGAATTAAATCGGGGAGGCACTGGATCGTTCAGCTGCATAAATGGAGTTTTGGTTTATAGTTCCATGAATTATAAAATACTATGTAATTCCAAATGTATAATCATTAAGGGCCTGTTCCAAAAGCCCATTTATGTTTATGAGAGTATTTCCACTGGCTTCAATGAACTTTAGAAGACCCTAAAACTATTGTTCCATTTGTGGCTCTGGTAATCAAACCAAATCATAAAAACCATGAGAACTTCAGATCCATTACTGGTTAACAACTCCATTATGTTGTCTCCTGGAAGTAACATTCATTCACCCAGTTACAATGAAGTAACCTAAAGCATCTGCTAAAACACTGGAGCTACCCAACATTGCTGGAGTGCCTAAGCACTTACCAAATAGTGAAGGAGCATTAGAATAGCTTCGTTATTGACTGAGTGAGCACTGCACCCTATTGAATCAATAAAAATTTACTTAGAATGAATTTACTCTGGAGTCTCTTTAAAAGCCTAAGTGCCAATTATAACCTGGTTTTTTTGTTATTACCTTCTCAATTGCCTCTAAGATCTGTCTCAACTTTCGTCAATTAGATACCATCAGAATTGTTTAAAATTGGTGCTCTGTGTGTCAAGTTGCTGCTGCATGCATTGCACCAGAGATGGTGCGCATAGAGAAAGGCCACACTACTGTTTTACCACAGTCCTGTTTATTTTTAAAATAAAATGTTTTAGAGCCTTATTTATTATTGTAAATTTATTTTAAAGTATGTCTTCTAAATCTCAGGACGTCTTGAATATTTAAGAAGCACCGACTTTGCAGATTCTCTGAATAGTATCAATACAAAAGGAAGAAAAAACATGATAATTTCCAAAACCATATTTATATTTTAGCAATCTGCTGAGATCTAGAGCAAGCAGGGGCAAAAGCGGAACATATCTAACACTTTTGTTCTGATTCTTTACACCACCCTCAAGCTAAGATGTTCCACATAAATTTTCTTTTTTCCCTTAACATTTATATCAGTTGCTTAGTCTGACAATAATTCATCATTGTTATTAGCATTTTTCTGGATTTATTTTGAATTGTGCAGGAAAGGAAGCATATCGACTAAATCAAAGGTAAAAAATCATCATCATTCATCACAGTTTTGGTGAAAATCTGACACACACTTTACCTGATCACGCTCTTGAAGTGATGGATAGTGTTGAGTACAAATTTCAGTTTGAAAAACACTTTCAATCCATATTTTTTTTTGAAAATTCACCTTCACTCCATAATTAACATTAGCTATGTACTATGAAACCCCAGAAAGAATAAGAAATTCATCAATACATTCAAAATTCCAAATATTAGCAATCATAATTTTTCAGATGCTTTCTCTCCTATCAAAGTAATAACATTTACAAAAGAGTAGTATATTTAACATGTTTCAGTTTAGGTGCTTTTGTATTTAATAAAGCTCAGCAAATAATCTGTAATGGATGATTTATTTTAACTATTTCATCTGACAAATTATCTCCAAGGAGCACATGATTCACTCACATTTATTAACTGATTAATTTTGGTGAATTCTTTTGACATAAGATTGATCTTGAGCTTTCATTGCAAATATTTGGCATTCAAAATTGGAGCTGTGGAGTTTCATTTTCATTGGGCAATAGGTCACATGGTATTTCTCTGTACTCTTACTGGCTTACAATACCCTAGGAATCCAGTATCTCATGAAAATACTCACATTTTCAAATTCAATCTCTCTGAATATTTTCCTACATTCACTTAATATCATGCTGTTGACATGAATAATACTGCCACTAAATTTGTTCATTAGAATACTTTTGGAAAATGAACACTAAAGGGGCAGTAATATAGTCAAAGCAAATTTGTTATAAAATGTGAACAAACATTCTGAGACTACTCGGCATATACTCATTTATTGCTCCATCTTGTATTATCTTCTCAATATTAGCATTTAAATACACAATCATTTGTAATTAAATTAAGAGATGTGAAAAATAAAACTGCCTTACTTAACTGAGTAACAGTACTTAATTATCTGGAAAATTCAGAATCAAAAACTGTTAATATCAGCCTTTCTAATGCTTACATTTCTTCTTCACGTATTCTGGAGAATTAGATAATATGTGGATTTAATTCTCAATTTGGACCTTTATTCATATACACATAAGAATAACTGTAATATAATGATTATTGAAATTAAAATAATTTTACCTCATCACCTTTCTCTCCAGAAAGTCCAGGAAATCCACGTTCACCTTTGCTTCCCTATAAAGACATAACTTTTGAACTATTACTGTATTTTATTACGGTTATGAAAACGTATGTACTGTAGTATGTTTCATTTTAAATATGCTAGTATGGAGCTTATGGGTTAGCAGTAAGGGACCATAAAACAAACAAAGAGCCAAATTCCACCCCGGCACAGGTCCCACTAAGGTCAATAAACATTATGCCTACTTCTTATGTGGTTGAATTTGGCCCAAAAGACTAAGGCTGAGTTCAAAGTTAGCTTGATAAACTACAATTAGCTTACAGAGGGCATGGATCAGTGTTCATGTTGCGCTCCCCATCAGTAATTGCCCGGGCTGGGGAAGCTAATGATTCAACCAGCGGACCAAATTCAGTGATGAATCCTGGTCACGTGCCATCTGAGGCACGTTGCGCATACACTACGCAGAAGGTTAGGTTAGAACTCTTTTCAAAGGAGAATGTATACTTTTAAATGATTATTATTGGATTTTGCTCTAAGTGGTTTAGGTGTCAAAACCTGCGATCTTCAGTAATTCTTCAGTAAGGCACAACTCCTAATGACTTCAATACAAGTTTAGAATATGACCCTCTGAAATCAATGAGACTATTCACATGAGTAACAATATGTAAGTACTCAGG
The DNA here is from genome assembly GCF_002925995.2 of Terrapene triunguis. Lineage (NCBI taxonomy): Eukaryota > Metazoa > Chordata > Testudines > Emydidae > Terrapene > Terrapene triunguis. The sequence continues at coordinate 32,619,569 of NW_020664393.1, forward strand.
ATGGTCCAGTGATTATGGTGCTACCCTGAGAATTGGGAGATTCCCTGCTTCACCACAGACTTCCTGCATAGCCTTGGGTAACTCGCTCAGTCCTCTGTGCCTTAGTTCCTCATCGGTAAAATGGGAATGAATCACAGCACTTTGTAGCATAGGGGTGTTGTGAGAATAAATACACTAAAGATTATGAGGTTCTGAGATACTACAGTAGTGAGGGCCTTATAAATATATAAGATAGACCCGGGTAGGCAACCTATGGCACGTGTGCTGAAGGCGGCACGCGAGCTGATTTTCAGTGGCACTCACACTGCCCGGGTCCTGGCCACCGGTCCGGGGGGCTCTGCATTTTAATTTAATTTTAAATGAAGCTTCTTAAACATTTTAAAAACCTTATTTACTTTACACACAACAATAGTTTAGTTATATATTATAGACTTATAGAACGGGACCTTCTAAAAACGTTAAAATGTATGACTGGCACGTGAAACCTTAAATCAGAGTGAAAAATGAAAACTCAGCACACCACTTCTGAAAGGTTGCTGACCCCTGAGATAGACAAATAGGATTTGGCCCTGCATTTTTAATGGTTAAAAAAAAGTTATCTAAAGTACTCACTTAATAAACTTACCTTTGGCCCCTCCCTACCAGGGATTCCTGGAGGACCTCTCGGCCCAGTATCACCCTGGAAAACAGAGGAAAATAAAATGATGGGAAGTACTTTAGCAAAAGAAACAGTGGATCATATGAATATATAGTCACACTCATAATCTTGGCTTTCTGCCTTTGTGACCATCCCTGTTAGGAAAGCCTGCTACTCCCTTTTCTCCTTTTATGCCTATTAATCCAGGAACACAAGCCTGGAAGTTGCTACAAACATTTTGTTGGAAATACATAGAATTGTGGTGATTAACCTTTCTACAGAGACATTAAATAAATCAAGAACACAGCAGATGCTGGGGGTTTTATTATTTTAAATCTTCCAGTGGTGTAATTTTAGTGATAATATATTAAATGTGAATGAAACAGAAAATGGTGCATGATCTCCCTGGTTTCTTGGCTCTAGATTTTGAGGCGAGGCAGAAGTTGCACTTTTGGAAAATATGAGATTCCCTGAAGCAATGCACTGGGAGTGTCCGTCACTCACCAGGATTGCCTCCTGGCACAACAGGCAATGTACACACAGAATGTTTTTTTTGGAAAAGGTTTTTTTTTATTTTTTTTTTAAACTACAACACCTAAAACTACTACAAAGTACTAACTACTACTAAGAACAATTATAATAAACTAACTACTAAAAGAGCTAAGGGGACACAGTTGAGGTAAAATAACGTGGACAACTGTTAAGGCCGCTTCAGCCTGAGGCAGTTGAGATGGAACTGAGAGCAGTTCGCCCGTGCATGGATATATAACACCAGCACTGAGTAACATGCATCTGTGGGCTGAACAGACATTTCTATGAGAAATCTCCGATCAAAGGCGCAGGGGATGCAAGAACACCTAGAGTGAAGGAACTAGAGTGTTCATAGGGACCTTACTCGAAGAAGAACAAGTAGATTTGTTTTTAGACAAAAGAGAGGCTTGAGTGGTTTAATGAAAAGCAAGAGGTGGACCCAGGCTTCAAAGTAAGGATCTGGATCAGGATCCAAATTTTTCCGATGGCAGACATGACAGGTCTTTTACTGTCTCTGAAATGTCTTACACCCTTAACTTTGGTGATCTACAGTATACAGTAAAACATAACCTTGGTTTTAGGAAAAGCTGACTTATGAAAACATGCCAATATCTATTTTGCTTTGAACAACCCATTCATATTAGTGGAAAGACTTCCTCCTGTACCAATATACTACCTTCAATGAAGCACCCACGTCTCCCAAAAGTGGAAGTGCAATCTGAAATAAAACACATGCATACACTTAAGAAATATTTAATATACTGTATATATCCCACATCTTTAAATATTTGGTCCATGGTTTCCATATGTATTAATGGTATCAAAAAAGTTTACATAATTATGCAAATGAGTCATGATTAAAGCTGTTTTATCATGATATTTTTAAGGAAAAATAAAAAGTATTTATGATGAAAAGTGCAAGAGTCAATATTGAAATATATTTTTAAAATGTTAATGCTTTCTACCCAAGGTAGTTCTTTGTTCCCTATTGTAGTGAACTAGCTAGAACTGTGTTTGTACTATGAAAACAGTCAACGCACTGAAACATAGTAGCTCCACTCTAGAGTGTACTTTTCTGAAACTCAACTTAGCCCCCCAAAATGTTTAACAGTCTTTTTTTTATTTCTGCAGGAAGAGGGAGAAATCTCATCACCCCTGGAAAATTAAAGCCCTTGCAGATAGTTCTTTGATCTGGTCTTCTGTGTAGCAGTACTGTTTTCCTCCTGTCTTCCCTTAGTTTTCCAAGTGCCAGGTTTAATTTTGTATCTCTCAAGGTTGTCCATGAGACTGACTGAGCTGTTGCTGTTACCTCCACCCACCCAGCTCCAAGAAATGAATCCTCACATGTCAAAATGTAGGGATTTTTTTGTAAATCATGAAAATCACAAGCTAAATTACTCCTGTGATTGCTGGGAAAAAAACCAGCCTTGGTCATGATATACAGTTAGATACACTGACAAATCTGGTGTGTACTTGTCTTCAATTTAACCAGTTTCAAATGTTAACATTTTTAAAGCTTTAAGGGTCCTGTCCACACCAGGAAAGCAAAAGTGTCGAACCTTAGCCTTCAGTACATTAGGAAAATTGCCCTTTGCTGACAACAGATGTCAGCAACCTGTGCAGTGGAACCACCGCTGAACATGATTTAATAGCTAACATAGAGAAGGACATACCACATTCAGCATGGTTTCACAAACCTTGAAAAATCTGCCAGGAAAGTTCTTAGAGAAGGACTAGTCTACATGGCAGGGTTTAAACACTCACCGAGAGGGATGTTCATTTGAGAAGAGGTTGAATTCACACTTTTGTAAGCAGCAGCGATTTGGCTGAAAGACACCATAAGGTTTCCCAGCACTGGAGCTTGGTGTTTGGGATAGCCATGTCTTTTTATTTTCTTTTTATATATGTCATGTCTCAAATAAAAACTAAGATGGTATTTAGGATTTAAACAATTTCCTACACTTAAGGAGTTACCACTGCATCTCACCTGTTATCTGAAACTAAGCCTTTTTAAAAATCTGGTTATATGGTAGCAGGCTTTGGCCCAAACCACTTAGGAAAGGCCAAAGGACCAAAGTGAAGTTAACAAGTGACTAAAGGGTTTCACTTTGCTGAGCAACAGGTCCCAAGAGCTGCTCTAGGAATTCTGAGAGTTTTATTTACCTTTTTTGATGCCTCTGTCAGCATTTGTTTTAAAATAAAAATTAAGCTTGTAAAGTTTCAACTTTGGGGAACATGTTAAAGGATCTAAACTCGTTTCAGGTGTCTGTTCATCTTAGCCATTTAATTCTTTCGTTAGTACTCGAGAAAATTAGTTCACATTATGGGCTAATTATTTTCAAAATGTCATTAATAATATAATAGCTTTTTAAATGTGTCAGAGCAATGCAATTTTTCCCATAGTCTGCTAATTTAAGAAGAACCAAACTATAGTCTTTGAAAATTTATACAGAACTGCTCCTGGGGCTGAGACATGGTAAGCCAAGTTGCAGCCTGGAACAAACTATTAAAGCTAAAGCATAACCTCCTGAAAACAGACATTTATCATGAAAGTGCTCACATAACAATAACATTAATGATATTGTTATGAGCTAAATGAAAAAAAATCACTAGGCAGTCAACTGAATACAACAGGGATCGGCAACCTTTGGCATGCGGCCCGCCAGGGTAAGCACCCTGGCAGGCCGGGCAGTTTGTTTACCTGCCGCGTCCGCAGGTTCGGCCGCTAGCGGCTCCCACTGGCCGCGGTTCACCGCTCCAGGCCAATGGGGGCTGCGGAGGCTGGCCCTGGTGGGCCATGGGCCAAAGGTTGCCGATCCCTGGAATACAATTTGCTAGGCCTACTAGGCATCTGGTGTCTTTCTGTTTTAAAATACTAGCATCCTCACAATGTAAGTCAAGCATAGTTTGTATACATACTGGGTCACCTGGAGGACCAGGAAGTCCTGGCTTCCCATCTGGTCCTGGACTACCCTAGAAACAGAAACAAGGCCATTGCATTTTAAATTTCAGTCATTGATAAGGGGCACATACATCAATATAGTGTTATATAAAGAACTGTTACTTACATCAGCACCCGGGGTACCTGGAGTTCCAGGTAATCCAGGGGGTCCTCTAGGGCCCTAATATACAGAACAGTTACTTAAGATATAATTCAAGAAACTGGAAAACCTGTTAAGTTAAATTCATTTTTCCAAATTATACAATAAGTATTTTACCTGGGCACCTGGTTCCCCAAATGGACCTTTAGGACCCTGTAAAAATAGCCAAATGTAGACTCAGATAACAGCAGCAATGCTTTTAAAACAGGGGTGATCTTGAACCAAAAATACTGACTGTGGGCTTTTGGTTCAGCGCATCTTAGAGAATGGAACCTGCTGAAATGTCAGGTTACAAATCTGGACCCAATTTTGCTAAAGTTCAAGGGTGATCAGATCCAGTATTTTGGTTAAGAACCATTTCACATGGAAAGTAAGGCCACTGACTAATGACACAGTTATGTTATTATGAAATGGACTGGTCAGTTAGCTTGAGATTTACAGGGAAAACTGAAATTAATGCAATGCAATAGGCAAAAGCATCACAAATTGTAGGATGCCTAAGAATCAATGTAAAAATGTAAAAATTTAAATAACATTAATTTGTTTTTTAAATTATTAGACTTGTTTAAAACTTATATTTGAATCTATAGCCATCTGTCTCAAGCATTATGATTTCTATAACGTGAAAAGTTCAGTTTAATATGTTGGATTGGACTGACAGGATATTGCCATTTTCATCGCAGTAGAATTCATGAGCATGACCTGTGTCATCTACCTCCTATATTATTGAACACTATCAAGACAACTAGACAAAGAAAGATTATCGCTTGGATTATGAAACAACTGCTGGCATTCTCTAAAACTCAGTCCTTTTAAGGCCAAATCTTTTCCCAACTTCCCAGGTTGCAGAGGGTTCCATGGCTTATGGAGGGGCAGTATTCTGGGGGAGCACACTGGGGTCCTGATCACCATAGAGCTGTGCTCTATTGGGGCTCACACAATAATGAGGATGTTTGAGTAAGTTAAGAATGGTGGACACGTAACTATGTAAATGCAGAAGGAAAAATCCCTCACCTGGTGAATATGGGCAGCAACCCCATGGAATCCACTGCAGTCTCTTGAGGGAGAAATCTATCTTCCAGTCCACACTATTACAGATTGTCTCTGTACAACACCTCTTTACACAGGCTTGGCAAAGGATCTGCTACTTGGTATTGCAACCTTGGAAAACTTTAGGGCCCTTAACGTTTTAAGTTAGCAGTGAATGCTGGGAGAAAATAGTATAGGTTGCTGTAATGAAGTTTATAATTTCTGGAGCTAGCTACATTCTAAAGAAAAAACACTGATATTTTTCAATGTCTTACTTTTCAAAAATATGTTCTATTTACTTTGGGGGAATATCTGAAGAAGTTCTTGTAACCACTGATACTTCCAGAAATGGACTGGATGCTGAAGTAATAAGTGCAATAAAGATGCAGTGTTAGGAAGCAAGAATGAAATAGCATTTTGAACAGTGTGCTGCTGATGGCAAGAATGATGTAAAAGACCATACTACTGCAGCTATTTATTCTGATTACTCCAGATATAGTGTCCTTTGCTCATTTCATGTTTAAAATATACAGGTGGCAATTGGCCACAACTGGACTTTGTTGCTTGATGGGTCTGAAGCTTGTGCTGAGTTGTGCAGCTCTGGCTGGAGACTCTGCACCCACAATTCTCCAGTTCTGCACCCACAATTCACCCACAGTACTCCAATTCTAGTAATTCAGGCATGCCAACACTGAAGCCCTGGAGCTGCTGCCCAGCTGCCCAGCCTCACCTTTTCCTTCCCGAGGCAGAGTACCTGCCTCTGCCTCTCCCACGGTACAGGGCACGGGGGATGACACAGAGAAGGGGACTGTGGTTATTGACTGAGTGACAGCCAGGGATGCTGAATGGGGCTTAGTGTCTCTTCTCATGTGCAAGTGCTGGAAGCAGAAGGGGCAGACAAATTCAAAACAGCTGTCAGCCAGAAAAAGAACCTTCAGCTTTAAGATGTCCCAGAGCAATGTGCAATTAATGTGGGAGGGCACGGAGCACAGGCTCTTGCAAGTCTCCCATCCTCCGCTTATAAGTGAAGTTCTAGAGGGACTAACAGCAAGACCTAGACAGTAATATCATTTTCCGCTCTGTGAAAGGGGAAGAGGTGTTGGGTCAGGAATCACAAAGCAGCAGGGAACTCATATCAGGAATATCTAATCTGAAACATGTTATATGAACCTGATCATTACATAGATTTCTCAGTAATAACTAAAATGAAACTCTCATATACTGTTTGCTATACTTACAGGAGGTCCTTGAATTCCTATTCCGAGTGGCCCCAACTCTCCAGGGGACCCTTGTACGCCAGGCAGTCCTCTTTCACCCTGATAAGGTTACAAAACTTTCTGTTTCATCTTTAAAAGCAGAAATTAGTGTATCTCTTAGAAATAAGAACCGTGATAATTTTGTATACCTTAGGCCCTCGTGGACCTGGGGTTCCAGGAGTGCCAGCCAGACCCTAAAAAACAATAATTCTACCTTAAAATTGCAGAGTCTGATTGAATTTTATTGTCAGAGGTAGTCAGCATTTGTAAATAAAAATGATCTGTTTACATCTTGATTATTAGTGCCACAGTCTGTAGGATCATTGAAAAGACACTTGCATTAACAAGAGATTTTAGACTGTATTTTCTATGCACTTGCTTTACAGATATAACATACACTTTGTTTTCAAAATTATACTAGTATTGCTATACAAATCATTTTCAGTAGTGCTACAAGTGCTACATGGAAACAAGCAATGAAAGCCCTTGTAGCAAGTACTTACTGGTTTCCCAGGCAGACTTGGCCCAGGGGGTCCTGTCTCACCTCTTGGACCTGGATGTCCAGGAGGTCCTATAATTCCACCAGAATCACCCTGTGGAATAGATATAAACCACTAATTGAAATGTTAGTGTTTTCTTTCAGGAAAATTAACATTAAGGTAGGTCTGGGTTATCATGACTATTTTACATGGTAGATCTCTGTTACCTGTTATCTCTAGGTATTGGTAAACATTTTAAACAGCCCTATTTCAGAATGTACCACTGTACTTACATCAGCTTATTTGGGAATCAAACACATGACTCCAGTTTTATAAAACAAAACCAACTTTCTAAACATTATTTGTAATGCCAGCCAGGCTCTATACACTAAAGCAGGTGTTTGCTATACTGCTAGCAGAGATTTTTCACTGTAAATCAGATAGGCCAACACCTATTCTACAGGGTAGTGAGTCTTATGATAGGGTGTTTGGAAGTACTGACATGTCTTGACATCTGTTACATATGTTTAGATAACACATCTACAGCTTCTAATTTCTTAACAAAATATATATTTTCCCTAAAAAATGTTACATGGGTAAGTATGCAAGGTAAAAAAACAAAATAAAACATAGGAACATGGGATTTTCTATAGAGAAAAGACCAAGAGTCCATCTAATCTAGTTAATAACTCCGCTATTTTCCCAGTTACTCAGGCTTGCAATGCTGGTATCATATCTACACTTCTTTCTCCTTCATCCTCTAATACCCAGACTGCCTCTAAATCCTGCCAGTTATTCCACTGCAACATCTCCACAGTCGATCCCCTCCTCTCTATCCCTATTGCAAAAATCTGGGTCCGTGCCTTAGTTAATCCCTCATCTCAATTACTGACATTTCCTCTTCTCACCTTAAAGGCTCTGCTCGGCTGTACTCCTACCTACATCTCCCTTATCTTTCTCACTTTAACTCTACACTCTACGAACTCAGCACATCTCTGGCTAGCCCAACTCCTTCTTCCACAAGTGACTTTGTGCCTTTTCTCATGCTGCCCTTTTCACCTCAAATATCCCCCCAGATCATGTGTGTTGTGCAACCTTATACTTCTTCCTGTTCCACAAGACTAGCTTCTTTAGGTCTGTGCCCCAATGCTGACCTCTATTCATGCCTGCTCAACAGTTTGCACCCTCAAACTATTAATGTACTTCATTGGCTTTCTTTAAAACACAAACCCCAAGATGTATAAATGCAATAATTTATCTCAGAATTCACATCCTTCCCATATAATTCTCCCCCTCTCCCAGTACATGCAGGTATACACACACGCACACAATTAACTCTTGCTGTTCTGTAGTACTGGTATGTCCAACTACAGGCCTAATCCAACCCCCTTTTAAGTCAATGGGATTCTTTCAATTATTAAATTGAAATTGGATTGACACATTAGAAGGTAAACTCTTCAAACAAGAAGCATGTTTTTTATTTATTCTTAAAGTACCTAGATAGATGAATGTGGAAGGATGGAAGACTCCTTCAAGATTATAATATTTGACTAATATTGTCTAAATCATAAATTTAATTGATCAAATTTTAGTGCATACCTTTTCTCCTTTAATTCCTGGTTTTCCTGGTATCCCAGGCTCTCCCGGTAAACCCTAGTTAATTTAAAAAAACAACATTTTACATTGATTACAGCATCTTTCAGGTCAGTATGCTATCTGAGATTAAAGGTGAAAAAGGCACTTAATCTGGAGTAGTTACCGTACATTATAGGCCCAGCTAAGCTCCTCTTATTCATGCAAGTGAGAACTTCTTTAGGGGTATGCATATGTTATTTTGTTTAAATGAATATTTACTAATCAAAAATTGCCTTCTATACCCTTCTGGGCAGTACCTTCCTGAAAAAATTCAATTAAGAGATTTCTGGAAAAAAATATCAAAATAAACAAAAGTCATGAAAACTGACAGTGTTTAAAGGAAGATGGTAACAAGTAAAATGACTAGATTTAAAGGATTAGTTTGCCTTTTGCTACTGGGATATGATGTGCACGGTGTTGGGCACAACTTGCTTGATATTTTCTTTACTCTTAAAGCCTCAAGGAGCCTGTACATTTGATTAACTCCAAATCTCCTTTTTTTTTAAAAAAATGTTAGTTTTAAATATTCAAAAGACAACAATTAAAAATCTCAGCAAAATAATGGCATTCTGTCCCTCCTCCAGATATCTGCTTCCACATCAAAGCTTTGATTTTCATGTTTGTCCTTTCCCTCCTAATAATACAAGCAACTAGAGATGCAGAGACATGAAAGAATAATAAAATAAATTTAAAATGACCTAAGCATGCATAATTAGCTTAAACTCAAGTTCACTCTCTAACCCCACAAGATTTTCATTTACTTTATAGAAAAGTGTGATCTACATTTGTTCCAAAAGGAAGTATAGAGTTGTCATCTGCCTTAATACATTACATTACATTACATTTATTCCACGAAGTAGTGTATGCTTGTCCATCATGAACCTTAGGTAAGTTCCACAGCAAATGGTAGATCTATTCAAAGGCAAGAATTTCTAGTATTCATGCCCAATAATATGCAAATTCAAATGAAAATTAATTATCTTTGTCAAAAAGATCTTGAAAGGCATATCACTTGAACTTTTCTTTGCAGTGGGAAACATTTAATCTTGTTAGCACTTGCACGTAAAGAATGAATGAAATGTTCATGTCAGTAGGAAACATTCAATTGGCTGTGTTCTCCTTGCTTGATTGTATTCTGCCCTAAATGCAGACAAATTGTTTGTTTCATACATTCATACATTTCATACATTTCATACATCATTCATTTCAAAAGTATATCAAAAAACCTGAACTGTAGATGAGTGAAAGGTGTTCACTAGTTTCACAAATGGAAAATCATTACAAAAATATATAGGAGTTTAGATGTATTAACTATGAGCCAGAGTCTCTGCCCTGCTTCATTCCTGTTTAGAGTGACACAAAGGGGATTCAATCTGGCCCTCGCTGCCTTACTGGGGATTCCCCTGTGTAGATAAGTGATCTTCCCTTGCAGACTCTGGTGTACAAGCCATGTCAGAGGCAAGGAGAAAAAAATTCCAGAGTGAGTTAATCACAGCTGGTGAATGGTTTCTCGGGGAACAAGATTAAAGCAGCACCCACCTCCCCATGCATTGGGCAGAAAATCTGGGAGTCAGAACTAGCTTCACGACAGTCCTCTCTCCCAACTCTACTGTTCCAATCAAAGACTAGGCAAAACTAGGGACCTATGGTCATACACGTTGCACACAAGTGTGCTTGGTGCTGTACAATACATAAAGGACAATGCAGTCCCTGCCCCAAGAAATTTGCAGTACAGTTCACAAACAATTTTTGGGACTGGAAAGTTCAGTCTTGAAATTACATGTTTTAATATGCCACTTAGTCAAAGACACTGTAGATGAATGTACCTTACAAACCAAAATTTTAAAAATAGGTACCTAAATTGGGCATGTATAAATTAAATGTTAGTAACTAAATTCAGGTGCCAAATAAATTATTACATACACAATCAATTACTTGTGTTCACAGTCACTTGATTTGCACTCAGCTGTGTATTTTGTACTCAAAATGCCTATTTGCATACACCTGCACATATTTTGCGTGGCCAACAATAACAGAATTGAGATATCGGTCTATATATTGCTTGAAAACACATTTTAGCAATAATAATGAGCATGTCACACTTTTAAAGCAGTGTTCAAGCAAAGGGGCTCCTTTGTACCTATATAAACCATAGCCTCTGAACGTGTATATGTGAGTGCCAAAGGCAAAAGGCACTAACACGAGCTCCTGGAGGCACTCTGGTTGTTAGACACCTAAGCAAATAGAAACCTCTGGCGATGCAAGGTGGGAAAGCACCACTGAAGATGGAAGTGTGTGTTTCCTCTCCTCCTTCCTGAAGTGGCTGCAGCCCACCCGCCAGTAGGGTCCTGGCCCTATCTTTTTGGGATGTCTAATACTACTGTGGAACTAACAGACATGTTGTTCTTGTGCTCACAGTAAACCAAGGCCTGGGATCATGGTTTCCTCATGTACAGGTGTGCAAGAGGCAAGGAAGAACTCCTTGAACCAATTCCTGCCCTTATGCATTGGTACAGCAGCACGCACACTGTGACTCTAGAGATATATTCTAAGTCTAATAATTATACTACTTATAGTATTAGTATTTGAATTACATGCAACTGGAAATGCTGAATAACTGTCCAAAGCTGAATTGGAAGATAAAGACAAACTAGAACAACACATGATACTGTCATATGTATTCTATTTGATCACTTATTGCAACAAGTCATTTGCTGGTAATTTCCTAAAGTAATCATAACACATTGTGAAAAAGCATGGCAGAGAGAATATCTGTTTTTGATTAATCTGTAATAGAAGAACTTTGAGTACCAACTGCCAATAATAATCAAAGGCTGTTATTCCCATTTTCTATACAAGCATTTTCCTTTTAGTTTGTTTCTCAATAAAGTGGACTACTGCAGTCTGAAAAAGCTAAAGACTGACACCTAATTTATCCCTGGCTTCAATGTAGTTATACGAGGGATGAATTTGGTCCTGACTGACTTCTTACTTATACCACTGACCTCGAGTGCTAAGGTAATAAATAAGTCTGCATGCTTAGATTCATATTATCCACTATTAATGAAAGTTTGTTGATAATGACAAATTATAGATTTTAAAAACACAGATTGTAGAAGTGAGGCCATTTATTTATAAGGCCTTGCATTTTTCTTCCCTTCCCGACTTCCCCAATCTTATATCTTATCACACTGATCTTTCCAACTCATTGTAATGATCTCAGACAAGCTCTGTAAGGGGATTCTAGTGGGATTTTTCACCTCTGGTGTGTATTTCTATAATAGGGGGTGATCTGGGCAATTGTGAGTTACACAAATTAGTATTAAAATCCCCACTTGGTAGATGACAAAACAAAGACACACAGAGGTCTTGCACAACCCCAAACACTAAGTCACTGGCAGAGTTGGAATTTGCATTTTCAAATCCCATGGGCTAACTATTAAATCACCCCCCATAAAAAGACCACACAACAATAGTTCCCATGGCACTGTTTCATTGTCTAATATCTCACCTCAACAGATTTTACTGACTGTAGAAAATTACACAATACTTACGACTTCTCCTGGATATCCTCTGGGTCCAATGGGTCCTGGAGGACCTTGCAGTCCCTACAGTGTGTGTATATATATTAATTTGAGTTAAAAATCAATATATTTGCAATTATTTTATACTGAATAAAGAATAAAGCACTTTATCCACTATAAGGATATAAACCAGGGGTGGCCAACCTGAGTCTGAGAAGGAGCCAGGATTTACCAATGTACATTGCCAAAGAGCCACAGTAATATGTCAGCAGTCCCCCATCCGCTCCCCCACCCCTGCTCCCAGCGCCTCCCACCCACCGGCAGCCCCGCTGATCAGCGCCTCCCCCTCCCTCCCTGCACCTCCTGATTAGTTGTTTCGTGGCGTGCAGGAGGCTGTGGGCGAGGGGGGGAGGAGCGAGGGCACTGCAGGATCGGGGAGGGGGCAGGAAGGGGTGGAGTGGGAGCAGGGCATGTGGCAGAGCCAGGGGTTGAGCAGCAAGCCCCCCCTGGCCAATTGGAAAGTTGGCGCCTGTAGCTCCAGCCCTGGAGTCGGTGCCTATACAAGGAACCGCATATTAGCTTCTGAAGAGCCGCATGTGGCTCCGGAGCCACAGGTTGGCTACCCCTGACACAAACAAAAGAGCTGCTAAGAATTATTTTCTACCTGGATTAGGGAGCAACTGTAACCCACACACCACCTGGGTGTGGTGCTCTGTCCCCTCTAATGGCACCAAGACCACTTAGAGATTAATGAGTCTGCTCCAGTCTTAGCTAACAGCAATATGGCTTTTAGCTCACGCAGTAGAGGCTCATGCACTAAGCTCCAAAGGTCCCAGGTTTGATCTCGCCCGTCGATGACCAGGGTCTGTCGGTGTTACACAACAGTTACTGCTAGTTCATTCTCCACTGCCCTGATAAGATTTGCATTGTTATGCTTCCCAATGAAATATATAAGAAGTTTCCATATTAATGAGCTAATTTCTCAAAACATGTCCACATAGGGGGCCTGCTTTATGGGCCAGATCATCAATTGTGTAAATCATTGTAGCACTGTTGAAGTCAATGGAGCTATGACATTTGACACCAGCTGAGGATCTGGCCCAGTGTGTCCATAGAAAGAGGATAACAGCTGCTGCTGAAAAGGTTGAAAAAAGAATCCTGCCCATGGGACTATAGGACTCCAACAAGGCCATGTGTGATTGGATGGACCCTAAGCCATTGAACTGGAAAAAAATGAATCAAAGCTTCTTGCTTTAGGATTCTGTGGAAGGAAGGAATGCTCTGTTTGTCATGGTTATAAAGCTTCTACAAGGTGCATATGCATCTGGGGAGGAATTTGAGAGTTTCTTTTCTTAATTATATCACCTGTCCAAGGTCACTGAAGAAGGGTGAGAGGAAGGGGGTTTTAGCTATTAGGGCAGTAGCCACTACTCAGGAGACCCAGGTTCAAGTCCCTGTTCTGCAATAGACTTCCTGTGTGATCTTGGGCAAATCAGCTTGCCTCTCTCTGCTTCAGTTTCCCATCTGTAAAATGGTATTTCCTTATCTCATAGTTTTGTGATGATAAATACATTAAAAATGTGGGCACTTCTATACTATGGCAATGAGAGCCATTTAAGTACCTAGGATAGATAGACTGAACTGTGTCCTTGGGTTGCTGCAGAGGTTTCCTATATCAGTGAACCCAGATCAGCCAGCCAGGTGAGGAATCATGCAGATCTTTCTAAAGGCAGATGAGATGGTGATCATTGTTTTTGTAAGGTCCTGGGGGCTGATGCGAGACCAAAGGAAGCCAGGTATATGGCCTCTACCAAGTGGAGGCAACCAACAATTTACAGAACATTTCCCCTTTCTGAGGATTCTGGGGCAGAAGAGAGAAGGAGAAATGTGACTGAAGATCGGGGGCAGGAGGGGATTTAATGACTTATCACCCAAGAGTCTGAGGAACTCCTGTTTCAGGAGTGAAGGAACACAGATTCTTCTGTCTGATTTGAGGGACAGGAATAGTCAGAAATGGCTCCAGTCGTTTTTCTCTGGACAAAGCTTTGGATCTAGATTCCTGCTTGTGAAAGGAATGCTGAGGTTTGTTCTTAGGTTTCTATTTCACTGAAGATTTCCCCACAAGAAGCTGGGCCTATTCCTCCCTGAGGAAAAGGAGGAAGATGACGGTTTGTGTTTCTCTAGCTGGGAAGAAGGTGTGGAGAGGAAGGCTGTTTCCTCCAAAACCTCCTTCAATGCAGAATCCACTAAATTCCCAATCAGATGGGGACCCTTAAAGATTAAGGGCAAGGAGACAAAACTTGAAGATATCCTCACCTCAGGACCAGATTCAGAAGTGCCAAAAAGATTGGCCTGCAAGTGGACAGAATCTTGAGCCGCACTGAGAATATTTGATAGGGCAATGTGAGAGGTTCCTGTGTACCAGGAAGGGCAGCTTGGAGTCAACAGCATTGATCCCCTGGGTCTCCATGAGCCACAGGGAGTTCAAGAGGCATAGAAAGTGGTAGTGATTTGGATGTTCCCAGTTTAAAAGATTATTTTCATAACTTCTTTCCAGGGGCTCATGAAGGAACACACTGGCCTCCAGAGTTAGGTCTAAGGTCTTAGACTGGGAAATTATGACTAAATCCACGTTTGAGTGGAGCAACCAGAGGCTGTGGAAATCAGAGTCCACATTGTAGAGTCTGAAAAGACCTTTTGGGGCACGGTGAGTGTAGAATCAGAAGAGGTAGGAAACAGAAAAGGCCCTATTCATTCAGGCTATGGTTTCTTCCTGAGTGTCTGAAGCTGAGGATGGCACCAGATTCAGAACCACTTCTGTCCCTGATTGGGCTTGAGTGTGGTGCCTCTGCATGAGCAGTCTGCATGGTACTTAAGTGAGGTGGGAAGGATGGACAGAATGGGCCCATTGCCAAAGGCTGCAGAGGAAAGGCACAGGAGAGGTATTTTTGGCTTTGAGAGGAAGACTCCATTGTACCTACTATTCTACGTGATTACAGTGCTCAGCTGAGGCCTGGAGGAGAGATGGTTCCTCAGCTAAGAAGCACAAGCTATTTCTAGAGAGGCAAGAGAACAACTAGAGAAATCTGTCTGCCTGCACTCTGTGAGGGGGAGGAATTGAGACTGATAGTGTTGCATCCACTCTGGCTACCACCTGGCTGGCTGACAGATGAGGAGGATTTAGAGTAGCAGCCGTGTTAGTCTGTATCCGCAAAAAGAACAGGAGTACTTGTGGCACCTTAGAGACTAACAAATTTATTAGAGCATAAGCTTTCGTGGGCTACAACCCACTTCTTCGGATGAGGAGGACTCACTCATTAGTCTGTATTGGTGATATCCACAATACAAAATGTGTAATTGCACACATAAATAGCCAGACAAAGGATAGAAATAGCAGTGGTCCTAAAAGTTCCTTGCATAATTTTTCCCCAGTGAGTAATGCTGAAATCAACAACAACATTACTAACTAAATGTAAAATAGCTATATTCTGCCTTCAATCTTGTGTAAGTCTCCGTCTGACATCAACCCTGCTATATATTCTGAATAGCATATATTGTATCACCTGCGCCTAACCATAATTAATTTGTAATTTAGCTCCCTACACAGAATAAAATTGACATGCCTGCATAAATATTAGCATCAGAATAGCCTCTTTTTGGTTATTGAGGCCATATTTCAAAAAATGTAATTCCCAAAAAATGCATTCAGACTTTTGCATACACATGTTCTTTGAACACAAATTGCCCATTCTGGCCATAAAATTCAGGGATGTGTGCATGTATAACCCGTTTGTATGTACACAAGAACTTTGGGCATGCAACTCAAGTACACACACTAAAAAAAATTGGCCTGTGCTATATAAAGTGAATGAAATAGCACCCAAAGTCCTTTTACACAACGGCATAATAAGAAGCCACTACACGCTACTTTCAATTTTATAATAAATACTTTAAAATACCTCTGATCCTGGATTTCCAGTGAGTCCAGGAGGACCACGATCTCCTGTTTCACCCTAAAAAGCATAATTTTTCTCAAATAATTTAATGTTATATCCACAAGAGACAGCTGTGTACCAAATAGATATTTTGTATACCAATCAGAAAAATACCTTAATTCCTTGTGATCCCTTCATTCCAATTTCCCCCTGAAAATAATAGATATGATCACAATAAGTTGAAATTTAGACTAAGATTGACTGTGTTGAAGTTACTACACACAGAAATGTTGTCATATTAATTTAGTTAACACAATTTAGCAAATAATGAAAATCTGGTTATTCTTTAAAGAGTTGTTGATGGAAAACTTTGAAAAGGTTTGTCTTTTGAAAAATTCTATTTGCAGTTTCGGGTATGTTGATTTCTCTTCTCATGTTTTATTCCTAAGGATATTTGCATGAAAACAAAATATTTGCTTAAGAACTCTGTTCCTGGTGCTTATTCCTCACTTAATGTCATTACCCTGTTTGTGATATCATATGCCCAAAGCTACTCATTTTTACAGTATATCCTATTCCACATAGGTTCTTATACAGCATTCATCACTATAGTATGTGAGCCTCTTCCTGCAGTGCATTAAGCAATGTGACTAACATTTGTCATATCACAAAGAGAGGATTATGATTTACTGTGAGAAATACAAAACAGCAGATGAAATCTTAAAGAATAAGGATTCTGATTCCTTAAAAACATCTTTAGTAATAAAAAAGTGACATATAAAAATATGGCTATAAGAAGAATTGCCTGCAAATAAAGTTTTTAGAGCTTCCCAAAGAGATGAATGGTTTTTTAATAAAGGCGGTTACATATTTTACGTACTATGCTTGATGTTCAGTGTTAATTGCAGAGTTAATGAAATAGCTGCAGTTTCTCACTAAGATGACTAGTGCATTTGCTAGTGTAATAGTTAGAACTCTGAGGGATAGTTTGCTTGATCTGCTACCTTTAATCTCTACAGCCAAAATCTTATTGACTTCAATAAGAGCAGAATAAGGCCGCTGTTGAGATGTTTAGACTCAGCTACTTCCATCTCAGATCAGCCAGACCTTTCTTGGGATCTACAGTGCCAAGGTCTACTCTGTGGTGACCGTGCACCTTGTATTTAAAGTGCCAAAAATTCATCCCAGAAATAGCTTCACAGAAGAAATCAGAGAGAGGCCAAGGACAGATTTAGCCCAAGGACTGCAAGCACTGAGATTCTAGCTGCCCTCATGCCAGGGACGGCTCTATGGTTTTTGCCTCCCCAAGCACGGCAGTCAGGCGGCCTTCAGTCATGCGGATTCGGCGGCGTTTCTGCGGGTGATTTGCCGGTCCCGTGCCTTCGCCGTACCCGCCGCCGAATTGCCACCAAAGCCGCGGGACCGGCGGACCTCCCTCAGGCATACCGCCAAAGACTGCCTGTCTGCCGCCCTCACAGCGCTGCGCTGGTGCCTGGAGCCGCCCCTGCCTCATGCAAATGTACAAGAAAGGGAAAGGTTCCTTTTTGCCCAAGCCTCTCTCTGAGTTTGAAGAGCTGGCAGTTGGAAATGCCGACTTTTTACTGGTAAACTGAGTGAATTTGATATGTCCATAATCGAGAGGCAATAAACATGGAACCCCATGATGCCATTTTTATAGTCAAGTTTCGGAACATTTGGCATGAAACCTATTAAAATGTACAAAAAAAATTATTACAGAATGTAAATGTGACAGGATCCCCGGGTGCAGCCTGGGGGTTAAGGCCCCCTTAACTATCCAGCCTGGGCTGTCTCTCACAATGCCTTGCTAGTGACAAACAACAAACCCCTGCAGGTGCTGTTATCACTCAGCACAACCACATATGGAGCCCCACACCCAGCTAGATTGCATGAATACTCCCAGAGCCACTCATGAATCACACAGAGAAAGGCACCAGCCAAATCCCCCCAGCTCCCAGCACTGTACCTCAGGAATATACCGTCTTGCACTGCTCAAGATGAGCAATTTATTAATTGGTTCATTACTTCATCAGTGGAAAGTGGATATACACCAGCCTTTGTAAAACTGAACAAATTTACCAAACACTTTGGGCAAACTCACCAATAAAGATAAACAGTTAAACAAATTTATTGACTACAAAAGACAGATTTTAAGTGATTATAAGTGATAGGCAACGAGTCAGAGTGGTTACCAAAAGAAAAGAAAATATAAGCGCTCAGTCAAAACTCTCAACCCTATTAGACTGAGTAACATCTAGATTAGCAGTTTTTCTAAACCCACTGGATACTGCAGTTCATAGTACACAGGATTCACCCTTTAAACCTGTGCCACTCCCCTCTGTTGGAGTCTTCAGTCTTCTGAGTGGCCTTGTTGCTTGCTGCATAGGTGGAGGCAGGGGAAAGGCAAAGCAGTGGGGCCACTGTGTTCTGATTTATAACTTTAGTCCATGTGCTTGGAGAACACAAGTCCAGGCATGTCTGGTGGGCACTGCTGAGTCACAAGTTGAAGCAATACCCTGGTGTGTCTACTGTGAGTGAGTCATTGAATTGTAATTCCTCTGATGGACAATGGCTGGTGATGTCTGTTCAGCACCCACCCAGGCATTGGTTACCTCCATTGTCATTGTCTCTGGAAAGCTAGTATCTGGGTGCTTCCCAAACCCACAGCGTATTTTAGTGAAAACTATCCAACACAATTCTTATAATTTTATATGCATTAATGATACACGTGTTTAGATGGAACAATGGGTTTCAGCATATCATAACCTTTCCCCGATACCTCACATGGGATGCTTTATATGCAATATCACAATTATTTATAGATGAGGAATATAGGGGTTACAGGGCGTTGCCAGAGGTAAGAGTGTCACAGGAAATATGGTGAGAAAATCAGATCTAAGCATAAACATTAACTCAAAGCTTTAGCTGTACTTACTGGATCCCCTTTTTCTCCTTTTTCAGAAGACTCTCCCTGTGATAGTATACAGTAAATGTTAATACTTACATGATAATTTTAAGTGACAAATAGTTTGTATGTCTGCTTTTGGAAAACAACTCTTCAAAACATATAGAAAACAAACTAACAGTTATATGTATTCAATACATACAAACAACTTTATAAGATATATAAACTATGAAAGCCCACTTAATGATTACATTAATTTAATTTTAAAGAATATGGACAGATAATAAAATGGGATTCTACCCAAGTTCGTTTCTTTTATGTCTGGGTCACGTATTATATATTACACGTAATCATAAGCAGAAAGCTTTCAAACCTGGGTCTACACATCATCATGCTCCAACTTTCCACCTGACTTACTAGCATTAGCTAGAACTGGGACTCCTTGAAGCCCAACTCAGATAGACGGCTCCACCCCTGGGCCCCAACTGGTGGGACATACTGAAGGCATGAGGAGGAGCAGGAAGTTGTCAGTACAACTGGGCTTCATTCTGCTTTGGACTGCTTACCCTGTACTACCTGCTCTTGACTTTCTGGTTTCCTGACTTGGCCTGATTCCTGGTTCTGGATCTCCATCTCTTCTCCTGACCCTGACCTCCTGGTTTCCTGACTCAGGCTGATTCCTGGTATCAGTCTCTCTGTTACTGACCTCCTGGTTCTGAACCCTGGGTGGCATGGGGACCTGGCCACTTGCCTTGTACTAACCAGCAGGCCTGTCTGCCTATGTCCTGGGCCTAACACAGGATCAGAAACAGATATCAGAAAGTGATGACTGAAATAGTGTAAAAATATGAGTTAAATTCTCAAAAGCAAATGACTTTTAATACACAAAACCATGATTCTTTCAAATTAACAGCCTAAACTAGATTTCTGTTTGTATGAAGATCATTTACAGTACAAGGTTTTAACAAGAACTAGTTGATCCTCTAACATTCTGGGGCCTTACAATACTTCAATTTAAATCACTAGCAAAACTCCTATTGATTCAATGGAAGCATGACTGAACTTTTTGCTATTTCTAGAAAAATGCGGTTTACATCTTTTCACCAGTACTGAAAAAATTGTTTCGGCTGAATCTGCTGTTGGAAAGCTTCAACTAAAACTAAAAGATGATTAACTAGCAAAGTCTTTTTCTAAACTTTGATCATGCTAAGAAAGCTATTTTTTTCATCTAGGTATTGAAGATGGTACTTCTTCACACAATGCACAGTCAACTTGTGGAACTTGTTGCTAGGGGATGTTATGAAGGCCAAAAGTGTAACTGGGTTCAAAAAAGAATTAGATAAGTTCCTAGAGGATAGGTCCATCAATAGCTATTAGTCAAGATAGTCAAGGATGCAACCCCATATTCTGGATGTCCCTAACCTCTAACTGCCAGAAGCTGGGACTGGATGACAGGGGATGGATCACTCAATAATTGCCCTGTTTTGTTCATTCCCTCTGAAGCATCTGGCATTGGTCACTGTCAGAAGATTTGATATTGAGTTAGATAGACCATTGATCTGACCCACTATGGCCATTCTTATGTTCCTAATTTAAGAGAAAGTAAAAGAATATTGTTATTTTAATCAGCAATCAATATTTCATTGTTTGAGATACTTGCTTTCTTTTGAGGTTTTAGGTACCTACTGGTTGTGCCTAGGTCTGTGGTGTTTTGGAAATTCATGCATCTTGAAATCAGGAAGCAGAGAAGCACACAAAAAATAAAGAGGCAAAGCAAAAAATGGACTAACCTTTTTCAAAGTGTAAAGAAGATTAATTTCATATAGGGCTTTTTTATGGCCAGCAGCTTTTGTCTTATTTTATGCTAGCAGGTCTGCCCATCTCTAAATTATAGACTCTATCCTGATCCATCACCATCAGAAAGGAAAGCCCAAAAGGACCAGAAATGTTGCAATGTCACCATGCTGGTAAGCAATGCAGCAGAGAAAGCATTCAGAGGACTCCGCACACGACAGATCAGCAGTATCCAGGGCTACATACAATGAGTATATGAAAAACTCAGCAATGACTGGACAACTCATTCAGCAGCTCATCCCTATTCAGCAACCTACTTAAGCACATACTTTAAGTTGGATGGGATTTAAGTATGCAGTTGGGACACAGCTTCAATACACCAGGGTTAAACCCAGCTTTGGTGCTGAGCCCTGTCCATTAGTCACCCACATGCCCAACAGCCATGACCACCCTGCAGAGACATCCAGGCCAGAAAACAAAATGTAGGTTGTGAGGATGCTGGGCCCAAAGTCTACCATTGGAGCTTATTTTTCTGTGCCCACAGTTCTTCTACTTGACCTTTCCTCTTTTTCAAGGATTTGGCCCAATAAAAATAAACCACACTTAGCCATCTTAGCCATCACATCTAAGAATATGAATTAGGAATTATTATTTACCTTTTCACCTTTTGCACCAGTTAAGCCCATTTCTCCTTGCCGACCCTTTTAAGAAAATAAAAAAACTATTGACAATCTTTGTCCTTTTTAATTCTGACAAATGAAAAGAATCTTCCCCATCCAGCTGCTCCTTGCACTGAATGTTGCATGAAATCTTGTTAATCATCATAACTGAAATGTGTGATTTAACCAGCTTCAACTGAATTTAAGTTATTGTCTTCTGCTGGAGAGAAGAAAATTCTACATGCTACTCAAAATCAAACACTTGGCAACACTACGATACATCTAGTGTGTCTTTTCTCTTTTCTCCTCAGACCAACAGTACATCAAATTGGCAAATATATATTCCATTATTTAAAATACATAGATGCTTTCTGTCAAAAAGTTTGGACCCAACATTTGACCATTTAATTTGCTATAAACTGCTTGGGAATGACCTGCACCTTTTAAATACTTTTGGTGTAACAAACCCTGTCACTTTATTAAAGAGAATTTTTTTAAATACCCACTATTTGCTAGTGCTATCAAAAATATTTTTGAGCTCCCCTTGCTGGTTCAATAGATAATATTATGTATGCACATATTCCAAACACTATTTCCTTTTGCTCGCCTAAAAACACAGAAAAAATATTTTTCACTCTTCCCCCTGCCCAATTCAGACCTAAAAAATGTAGGTTACACTAAAAGAAGACATAATATTTTCAGAGTTCTAAAAGAGCATTACAATGGTACAAACTATCATAATTTCATCGCAAGTCACACAATTTTGGCCCCTGCTTGAGCCAGTCTTAAGATGACATGAGAATTTCAGCCCTATTGGGGAAAAATCCTCTGACAGGCTGTATTCCCCACTTCCCTGCCTCCTGGAGAGAAGACAATCAGGGCTGCTGCAGGAACCAGGCAGAGCTCGCTCCCCACCCTTAAGAGTTGAGTTTTTGGGTAGGTGAGGTGGAGAGGGACCAGCTGACATTTCACAGAGGGGAAGGGGAAAAGAAAGAGCCCAGCAATCTTCCTTCTCTGCTCTCCTGTTAAAAATGGGTAATCTCCCCTGTGTGCTCCTACACACGCCCTACAACACCAGATCTGGGAAGTGGGAGGAGGGCATGAATAAACTCTGGAACTAATTCCCACACCCAGGCCTGGGAAGACAAAGAGGAAACCCCCTGTAGCCTCCCCCCCAGATCTGAGAAATGGGGTGAAGAACCACTGAAGCTGCAAGAGCAGAGGTGCAGTTGGGGGCCAGAAATGCTGTGACAGTTGCAGGGGAATGTATAATTAATTGCTGGGCTGGGTGATGGGCAGATGTGGGGCTGTAGAGGAACAGAATTAATTAGAATTTTGGAGCTTGGGGAGAAGCTTGATGATCCGCACAATCATGCAGCATTTTATAAAAATCTTTGTAATTTGATCTCATGTGGGTCCCCCAGTGAGACCTTCTGCAGCAGCTTACTCTATATATTTGAGAGAAGTGCCAACACTGAAATTGTCACACAAACATTGGGGGGTGTTCAAAAATCAAAAGGTCAAAAACATGAGATCATCTCTTAAAACAAAATCTTATTATTTAGGAGGGGGATTGACTCATGATTTTTGAACTTTTGGGTTGGATATAACTGCATTTCAAACAGTGGAGATTAAAAATATTGTAATGAACCTACTGGCTCATTACTGAGCACTGTGTTAACCTCCAATTCAACATTCAGCAAGTAGAGGGCTCCATAATCCCTCCAGTACAGTAGAAGGAAGCACTGCCAGAAAAGGACCTAGCTGGGGGGGGGGGGGGGGGGGGACAAGAGGCTGCATGATGACTGCAGTAGCAGGCTGGAGGCAGCAGCCTAACACTGGTTGTGGAGAGAAGCCTAATGCTGGTTGGAAAGGCTGTGAGCCAGGCTGGGAAGAATCCTGTCACAGGGAGTCCATGGCTAGCTGTGACAGACAGATACTTAGAAGCAGCCTGCAAACAGCTGAGCCACATGCATGGGTCTGAAGATGACAGATGAAGAAACATAATTCTGGCTGTGGGATCTCCAGGCCAGTGCATAACTGACTCCTGCAGGGAGTAACCCTGGCACTGGACCTGAGGTCACTGACCTTCATACCACTTTACAAAACTACCCTTAGGGGTTGGATTAAGAACTGTTGTATGCTAAATTTCTCTCTTTTAATTTGGAACCATTAAAACCTAGATGCCTAGGGAAAATGCAGTATTTATTTCTGGCAGCCCTCGTAATGCAATTCTTTGTTATTCATCATACTATATGAGTATGTTTGGGTAGAGATGGGCAAATAACTGATTTTTCAGTTCACTGGCGGTTAAAAAAATCAGTTTGAACTTAACCAGAATATTCTGAAAAATTGTGGCGAATTAAACAAGTAGGTGAAAAACTAGATTTGGGTGAACAAATCATTTTTTTAAACTATTTAGTTTCCAGACATTTTTTAATGTAAAAGCAAAAAAAGTGAAGGAGAAGATGGTGGTCCCCCCCATGTTATAATTGTTATAATTGTTAGCACACTAGCTAGGGAACTGGGAGACTCAGGTTTAATTCTCCCCTCTGCGGAGAAGGGATTTGAATTTGGGTCTTTCACATTATAGAAGCATACCTTAGCTCAGGGGTCGGCAACCTTTCAGAAGTGGTGTGCCGAGACTTCATTTATTCACTCTAATTAAAGGATTCGCGTGCCAGTAATACATTTTAATGTTTTTAGAAGGTCTCTTTCTATAAGTCTATAATATATAGCTAAACTATTGTTGTATGTAAAGTAAATAAGGTTTTTAAAATGTTTAAGAAGCTTCATTTAAAATTAAATTAAAATGCAGAGCCCCCCGGACCGGTGGCCAGAAGTATGAGTGCCACTGAAAATCAGCTCGCGTGCCATAGATTGCCTACCCCTGCCTTAGCTATTGGACTATTCTGATGTGTGTTTTTCTCAATCTCTCCTATTCAAGCAGGTCCACCGTGTATAAGTAATTAAAACATCATTGGCAGAGGGACATCAAGTTGGGTCTCCCACACTACAAGACTGTGCTCTAACCCCTGTCCTATAGCATAGTCTTGGGCAGCTCTTTCTCAGTCTCTCCCATTGAAGCTGCTCCACTTTGTATAAAATACCTGAATAGTCATTGGACCAGCAAGAGAAAATGACAATGACCCTAGCTGTCAAGGCACTCATCTAGGAGGTAGAGAACCAAGTTCACGGTCCCTGCTCCACTGACTCTTTCATTATTTATACACAGCAGAACAGCTTGACCAGAAGACATTGAGAAAAACCCACTCCAGAAGGTCCCATAGCCCGGTGGCTAGGGCACCATTCTACAATGTAGCAAACCAAAGTGCAAATCCCTTATCCAGCAGAAGGGGAATTGAACCCAGGTCCCCCACATCCTGAGTGAGTGCCCTAACGTGTGGGCTAGAAGCTGCAACATGCACACACACAAAAATCTGTTTTGTGAATGGTGTCTAAGTTCCACCCCACCTGCCTCCCAAATTTTTATTTGGCTACTTTGTGTCAAATTTCAAATAGATGTGGGTGATCAAAACTGCATTTGCCAGTGAATTAACTATTTCTCTGAAAATGTCACCCTCTTCTATTTGTGGGAACCACCAAGAGCTGGAGCCTGAAAGGCCTAACACTTGGAGTGCCTACAGTACTTGCCTCTGAGCCAGGGCCGGCTCCAGGCACCAGCCCACCAAGCTTGTGCTTGGGGCGGCACCTGGAGGGGGACGGCGCGGCGCTCCAGCCATCGGGGAGAGCGGGGCCACGGCCGGGGCTCGCCGCCCTCCACCCAGGGCTCCGGCCGCCCTCCCCCCCGGCGCCCTCCCCCCGGCTGCCGGGGGGAGAGCGGAGCCCCCGCCAGGGCTCGCCGCCCTCCTCCCAGGGCTCCGGCCGCCCTCCCCCCCCAGCGCCCTCCCCCCGGCCGCCGGGGGGAGAGTGGAGCCCCCGCCAGGGCTCGCCGCCCTCCCCCCGGGGCTCTGGCCGCCCTTCCCCCCCCCCCGCTGTGGGGGGCGGCCGGAGGCTTTTTTGCCTGCGGCAGCCCTGCTCTGAGCACATGGTACACCCAAATCACTGCCAAACATCTCTGGGACTGGTGTACCATAGCATTCACAGCACTTTCCTGTAGGTTAGACATACTGTAGATGAGTGTCCTTTCAAATGATAAAAATGATTTTTCACTACAAAAAGGAAAATTCAACTACATTAAAGAGGTATAAGTCTAAAACTAATTGAATAAAAGAGTCAACCTGTGTAATTCACTTCCATAAGAGTCTGTTGGGACAATTCGTAAGGCTGAAATGAACAAAGGAGTGGATACATACCTGACTGGTTAAATAGCTGGTGCCATGCAAGCTAAGATGATTAAATGAGTAATTATGTGTCTAGTTTCAGGGCATGAGATGAGCACTTCACATGGTCACTAAGGAATTTTTTCCCAGTATAATATTACACAAATATATAAATATGTTATTTTTTTCTCTTCTTCCTTTCTCTCACTGGCCAGTGACCAAAGGCCTGATCAAGTATGTAATCCGCTCCTCCTAAGGAAACTGTGACAAACCAGATGAATGAGACTACAGGTAAACTTAGCAGTGACAAGCTGGTTGTTATTTTGCAATTCCTTATGCCCTTATATCTCAGATGCTTACAATTTCTCCCTTTTGTCCTTTATGTCCAGCAGCCTCAGGTAATCCTAGTTGTCCTGCAACACCCTGTGAAGAATTGCAAGTGAAAGAATATAATAAATATAATATAAAATATTATAATAAATATAATATGTAGTTACCACAATTTTGCAATATTAGGTCCTATGTTGATATGTTATTTTCTGTGTAAATGCAAACATCCTAATTCAGCATCAAACAGAGGGGGTAAGATAACCTGTGCACTACATCAAAGTTATGTGGCACAAGAATGTATTCTTCTCCATGCGGGAGATATTCATATTCCATTCAACTAATGGGAGTTCTACATCTATAGAGAGAGCAAAATATCCATGTTGAGTACTGCTGTGTAGATCTGAGAAGAGAATTTTGTCTTAAATCATTGGAAAGAACATTATTTTTATGATCATTATCACAGTACATTTCTTAAGTGTGAGAGAAAGGAACAACAACAAAAAATCCCTCTTCTAATATGAACAAGCACCTCAAGAAATATTCATTTTAGTTTTGAACAGCATGAAGACACAGATAAAGAAAGAGATGAATTGATATTAGTGACAGTATATTCCCACTGTTCCTCAGAATAAGCAAACTGACTGAAGCAATTTGGCTTCAAATTTTATTTTTATTGAGACTACTTATTGTACTGTGTGTATCTACCCTTTTGCAGAAGGCCTGTACATATTAAATATATAATACATGGCTTTTTGCTTTAATTTTACATAGGGAAGACCTGGTAAAAAATGAAGTAGGTATGTGCAGTGGAGGCAATGTGACCTAGTGGCTAGCTGGGTGACCATGGGTAAGTAACTTTACCTCTGTGTGCCTTGGTTTCCCCATGTGTAAAATGGAAATAATGATGTAAAATGTTTTGAGACCTACTAATAACAAGTGCTAAATAGATATTATTATTAACAATAATAAAGGAGATAAA
Organism: Terrapene triunguis; assembly: GCF_002925995.2. Classification (NCBI taxonomy): domain Eukaryota; kingdom Metazoa; phylum Chordata; order Testudines; family Emydidae; genus Terrapene; species Terrapene triunguis. The sequence goes on from NW_020664393.1 coordinate 32,646,664, forward strand.
ATAACAAAATATAAATTTCAGTCAGATTCCTATTGATTTTGTAAAGGTATTTCTTTATCTCTTGATGGCTTTTTGTTCAATTTCTAGGGCATTTCAGCAGTTAATCTACATGAGTCTTCATCCGTCTGCTGGCTACCAACTAATATTAGGATTAGTTGCAGAGGCAGCTTAATGACGACTGCTGAGTAGCAGTTGACTTGATAAAGAGAACAAACCAGAGACAAATGGTCTGACGAAGTGGGTATTCACCCACGAAAGCTTATGCTCCAATACATCTGTTAGTCTTAAAGGTGCCACAGGACTCTTTCTTGCTTTTTACAGATCCAGACTAACACGGCTACCCCTCTGATACCAGAGACAAATAGTTACTATAGACTGAATATAGATAGTTATTGTTTGTATTGAGATGTGCCTTGAATGTATATGTATGGAAAAAATTTAAAACATCTTTTGGGAAAGATAATATTAGATCAACCAGCTGTATTTTTATATATTATTTGAATATCCACATATAAATCATTCTTTGTTAATTTTTTAAGATGCAAGAAAATATTTAGAAGAAGAAAATAGTGATAGAAAGTAGCAATAGATTATTCAAGAATTAAAGCAAACATTGGAAAAATGTTCTAAAACAGTTTATGTATATACTTTCAGTCACTTTCCACTGTGCTTTAAATTATTATCTTCCAACACCTGTGACCTGATTGAGTCCCACAAAGCTGACTTTTCTGCCCAAAGTAAGGATGTTTGTAAGCAGATTTGATTTTAAAACTGAAGTGACCTTATATTTATATACATTGAAATAATGATAAACCACAAATCAAAGGCCAAATTCTGCACTCACTTAAACCCACTAAAACCATACTGAAGTCAGTAGAATTGCACATGGTGTAGGCACAGAATAAGCCTTGACTATGTAGAGAAATAGGTAGAGATGAGTGGTTATTAAATTATGACAGGTCTTCAATGGTATCTGTCCGTGCCACCTCCTTATTTGTCTTATGGGGACCACAATATTTGTCATAATTCCTAGAAATGCCACTTTAAATAAACCATGCAAATATCATCAGAAAAGACTGATACTAAGGACTTCACAAGAGTTTCCTCCAAGGAAAACCACTGAAAAAAAAATTTCAGTGAGAACTTGAGAGAGCCTTGAGAGGCCATATAAAATCAAGGAAATTGGCATTCCATTGTTACCTGTTCAGTCTTGCATCTGAAGAAGTGAGGTTCTTACCCACGAAAGCTTATGCTCCCAATACTTCTGTTAGTCTCAAAGATGCCACAGGACCCTCTGTTGCTTTTTACAGATTCAGACTAACACGGCTACCCCTCTGATACTGTACAGAAGGGAATCTCATAACCCACAGAACATCACAGAACATATTATCTTGCATTTATATAAAGCTTTTCATCTTACAGACACTTTACAAATGATGTATTGTCAGTAAAGGGATTTGGCACCTCCCAGGTGTAGTGGAGTGCCCAGCCAGCATTCACCACATTATATAACAGTGTGAGAAAGCAGAAATTTAGATCAAGGATACAGGAACAAACCCCTACTTGTGAGAATAGCTCAATGGGATTTTTTAATGTCCACGAAGAGCAGAGAGGTTCTCATAAATATTCCTCTACCCTAAACTACACAGAACTTAATTTATCTGCTTCAGTGGTTGAAAGGCATGGATCAGCCCTGCTGAGATTTAAACCTGTGGCTCCAGAGAGTCTGGGTATTTAAAACGTGATGTTTAGACTAGTAAACCATCTCTGCTATCATAGTAAATACTAAACTTAGCACTCCCTTGCTGAAAAGTTACTTGCTTGTGAATAAGTCATTAAACTCTTCACACTGGACAGCTGAAGGAAGGAGTAATTTGGTGCTCTGTAAAGGATTTAAAAGATGATTAATTTCTTGAAACAAACAGCTGGCCTATATTTTGCCAGAATACATTAATTGGGAAACATAAGATGCTCTAGGAACCCTTAGAGCCTCACGATGGTGAGAAACATGACTCCTGTAGACAGATGCATATCAAATCCTGAGGACCTCCACTGTTGCTTTAGAATTAATCTTAAATAGTGTGGATTCAAAGAGAGCCGTTGGAATGTAAAAAAGGAAGATGTCAAATAGCCCGGAAGTAGAGAAGTAGCTTCGAGAAAAAAGCTGTAGACAAGGAAAATACTTGATATTAACAGAAATTACTTTTTGGCAAGAAAAATAAATTGCTAAGGTGATCAGATATACACATGCACAGGAAGGTGACAGACCAAGCATAGAGACTGAGGCTACGTCTTCACTACGGGGGGGGGGGTCGATTTAAGATACGCAAATTCAGCTACGCGAATAGCGTAGCTGAATTCGACGTATCGCAGCCGACTTACCCCGCTGTAAGGACGGTGGCAAAATCGACCTCCGCGGCTTCCCGTCGACGGCTCTTACTCCCACCTTTGCTGGTGGAGTAAGAGCGTCGATTCGGGGATCGATTGTCGCGTCCCAACGGGACGCGATAAATCAATCCCCGAGAGGTCGATTTCTACCCGCCGATTCAGGCGGGTAGTGTAGACCTAGCCTAAGGCTCTGAATCTGGAAAACATCTCTCCTCAGGACAGCAAATAAGCATGTGCATAAGTCCCAGTAAAGTCAATGTCCTGAATTGAGGCTTATATCCAAAAGGAACTTATGGAATGAGTCAACTCACTGGAATATATCATGGAATTGGTTGCATTTCACATATATCTTCTGTGCCATAAATATTGATGAAATCATTTAAACATTCTGTAGTTCTCTCCACCGAGAAGGAAAATTTATAAATTTGGTAAAAAACCTTGTGAGCATTCAGAAGCTTTTTAAAGTCAGAGTTCTGACATTCAGTAGGACAGGTTGCATTAGAAAAATATGAACTATGAAAATATAGGAAGTGATATATCTGATCTTAGATTTTAAAGCCCAAAGGAACTTTTATAATATAATTTGACCTCCTGCACTGAATTCACCCAGTAATTTCTGCATCAAGCCCATATCATATATCTCATTATATATATATATGATATATTATATTAAATGAGCTCATTTACATGTGTATTTGAAGGTTTTCTATATAGACCTAATTTATTTCTTACTGTAAATTTTACTCACCTTAAATGAAACAGAGCTTGGAAAATCTTGTATTAAGGTTTAGCAGCTTACAGTGACAGAAAACTGAACTCAAGGCCAAGTCATATTTCCTAATTACAACAGACTGCAGAACTACAGAAAAAATCTCTGGTAAGGATTTAAAGGAATGACTGACAGTATTGTCAAAGTAATTTGAACTTTTATCTGCTAGGTGTAGGAGGAAAGATTAAATGAAGTCCATATAATCTAGAGGTACTGCAATAAAAATGTAGAACTTTAGAGAAGGCTGTTTGGGAATCAGAAATGACGAGGGACATAAAAAATGTGACAATATATTTGGATTCCAACACTGCAAAATACTTGAAATACTCTAGACAGCAAGGTTCAGATATTCAAAGTAGCCATTAGGTTTTTACAGAAAACATTTCTTTAAATCCCTTAAATAGCTTTGCAAATATCAACCCAAGTTTGTAACTTTCCATTCTATTCATCACAGGTCAGATTAAGAAACAAGAATTTAAAGTGAAGTCTTTGAGGATAAAAAAGGAATTAATAATCTGTCTTTGGGAAGGTTAAACCTCTGAGTTTTGTAAACCATGGGACAGCTTTTGAGAAGTAATATGTATATAGCCCCCAGATTTGTAATTTCTTAAAGTTCTGCATTCTTTTTCCAAGATTGTGGATTCAGACAGGAAGAAACATATTTTTCAACTCAGGCTGATAGAAAATAGGTATCATTATTCAAACTAAGAAAATTAAACCCATCTCTTATATAGTGCTTTTCATCCGTAGATCTCATAGCGCTTTACAAAGGACTGATCAAAAGATATCAAAGAGGAATACCAATGAGGAATATATAAGTAGGGGAGAAAAATTAGCACTCCTGCAATGCTTCCTTCTCACCTTATTTATCTAATAACTTTAAAATATGAGAGCTCTGTCTCTTTAAGAGGCTTTACTGAGTTTTCGCTTCTATGGCTATTCATGGAAGTTTATGAAAAGTACCATTAGACAATCAAAGAGACTTTCACAGTTCATTTGAAAGAGTAACTACCAAGTTTGATTTCTGGTCTCTTTCATAAATGGAAAGCCAAACTATCAAAAATTAAAGATTATGGTCTGAGCAAACAATAAATATACTCAGACATACACACCCTCATTTTCATGTGAACACAAGAATGGCTGATTCAATGAGCACTAGATGTCCATGTATACAATTAACCCATTTATGGTGTATGTGCGGGTGTGCATGTTTTTCACATGGGGACTTTGAAAATTTGGTTCTGAATCTCTACAGCTACAATTATTTGGATAAGAAAGAATAGATCTCTACCTGTTGATTACAAGAATCGCACTTTAGAATGCTTTTTATAAAGAATAATTAGGACTATATTGTACAAGCTGCTTTTATAGTATAATGCACGTTGATATCTGTAGAATCATAGGTCTTGAAGGGACCTCGAGAGGCCATCTAGTCCAGTCCCCTGCACTCATGGCAGGACCAAGTATTATCTTGACCATGACAGGTGTTTGTCTAACCTGCTCTTAAAAATCTCCAATGATGGAGATTCCACAACCTCCCTAGGCAATTTATTTCAGTGCTTAACCACCCTGACAGTTAGGAATTTTTTCCTAATGTCCCACATAAACCTCCCTTGCTGCAATTTAAGCCCATTGCTTCTTGTCCTATCCTCAGAAGTTAAGAACAATTGTTCTCCCCTCCTTGTAACAACCTGTTATGTACTTGAAAACTGTTATCATGTCCCCCTGTCAATCTTCTCTTTTCCAGACTAAAACTAAATTTTTTCAATCTTCCCTCATAGGTCGTGTTTTCTAGACCTTTAATCATTTTTGTTGCTCTTCTCTGAACTTTCTCCAATTTGTCCACATCTTTCCTGAAATGTGGCACCCAGAACTGAACAAAATACTCCAGTTGAGACCTAATCAGCGCGAATAGAGTGGAAGAATTACTTCTCGTATCTTGCTTACAACATTCCTGCTAATACATCCCAGAATGATGTTTGCTTTTTTTGCAACAGTGTTATACTGTTGACTCATATTTAGCTTGTGGTCCACTATGACCCCCAGATCCCTTTCCACAGTACTCCTTCCTAGGCAGTCATTTCCTATTTTGTATATGTGCAACTGATTGCTCCTTCATAAGTGAGTACTTTGCATTTGTCCTTATTGAATTTCATCTGATTTACTTCAGACCATTTCTCCAGTTTCACTTTGAATTATAATCCTATCCTCCAAAGCGCTTGCAACCCCTCCCACCTTGGTATCGTTCACAAACTTTACAAGTGTACTCTCTATGCCATTATCTAAATCATTGATGAAGATTTTGAAAAGAACTGATCCCTGTGGGACCTCATTCGTTATGCCCTTCCAGCATGACTGTGAACCACTCTCTGGGAACGGTTTTCCAACCAGTTATACACCAATCTTATATTAGCTCCATCTAGGTTGCATTTCCCTAGTTTGTTTATGAGAAGGTCATGTGAGACAGTATCAAAAGCTTTACTAAAGTCAAGATATACCATGTCTACCGCTTCCCCCCATCCACAGGCTTGTTACCCTGTCAAAGAAAGCTATCAGGTTGGTTTGACACAATTTGTTCTTGACAAATCCATGCTGTTACTTACAACCTTATTATCTTCTAGATGTTTGCAAATTGATTGCTTAATTATTTGCTCCATTATCTTTCCAGGTACAGAAGTTAAATTGACTGATCTGTAATTCCCTGGTTGTCCTTATTTCCCTTTTTATAGATGAGCACTATATTTTCCCTTTTCCAGTCTTCTGGAATCTCTCCTGTCTTCCATGACTTTTCAAAGATAATCACTAATGGCTCAGATATCTCCTCAGTCAGCTCCTTGAGTATTCTAGGATGCATTTCACCAGGCCCTGGTGACTTGAGGACATCTAACATGTCTAAGTAATTTTTAACTTGTTCTTTCCCTACCTTAGCCTCTGATCCTACCTCATTTTCACTGCCATTCACTACGTTAGACGTCCAATCACCACCAACCTTCTTGATGAAAACCGAAACAAAGAAGTCATTAAGCACGTCTGCCATTTCCACATTTTCTGTTATTGTTCCCCCACCCCATTGAGTAACATGCCTATTCTGTCCATAGTCTTCCTCTTGCTTCTAATGTATTTGTAGAATGTTTTCTTGTTATCCTTTATGTCTCTAGCTAGTTTGATCTCATTTTGTGCCTTGGCCTTTCTAATTTTGTCCCTACATACTTGTGTTATTTGTTTATATTCATCCTTTGTAATTTGACCTATTGTCCATTTTTTGTAGGACTCTTTTTTGATTTTTAGATCATTGAAGATCTCCTGGTTAAGCCAGGCTGGTCTCTTGCCATACTTCGTATCTTTCCTATGCAGTGGGATAGTTTGCTCTTGTGCCCTTAATAATGTCTCTTTGAAAAACTGCCAACTGTCTTCAATTGTTTTTCCCCTTAGACTTGCTTCCCATGAGATCTTATCTACCTATATCCTAAATCAAAATACTACACAGTGCCCAGACTGTAATCTTTACTGTCAGAGTTTTCCATATAAATAACATCTAAATGGACAGATTTTGGATTGAGCTTCTGACCTGCTTATGCCACTCTGGTGGTGGAATCCAGTCCAGTTGGCAAATCTCTCTCTCTCGCGCACACACACACACACACACACACACAAATTTAACTTACCTAGCTGGTTATAATGCCTGTTTAAGGAATTTTGAAATCAATATAACCCAGGAGGACCCTGTATTGGAGGGGGAGGAAGGAGATATTTTTCAAATAGGGACACTTTATGTTACATATTCCTACATTAAAACTATGGTACACTTTTGAAGGTTTCACATGTTAAATTTGGCTACATAGTCAAGTATTGGTTCTAAATTCATTATCATTACTTCTGGATAAATAAAAGTACTGTAAAAGAGTGTATCATTTAAGCAAGATAAAGTCCCCCAATTCTGGGAACCAGCAGGTTATTTCACCAAGGATCAATGTGGCAGAGATTGAAAGAGATAACATTTGTATCAGGCTTAATGAAGTCTGCTCTGTTAGGTGTAGAATCTTTTTTAATTTGTTACTGGAATGTCTCAGAACTGCCTCCCACAAAATTAAACTGACAAAAAAAAAAAAAAAAACCCAATTATTGAAAAAAAAAAATTTATTAATGATTTTGAAAAAAAAAAATATTTTTTAATTATTTAAAAAAAAAAAAAAAAACAACAACCAAAAAAAAAAAAAAAAAAAAAAAAAAAAAAAAACCCTAGTTATCGAGCAGAAGTAGTTACTGATGGGATTGGACAAACAACTCAATTATCACTGGTCTACAATTTTTGAGAAGTCGTCTGCTTCAGAGATAAAATGTGCTATTTATTATGTATTTTGATGTGCTGAATTCAAATATGACAATTAAAACAACTGACTGGCTACTGTTTCTAAGATATTTAAATTTTTACATTTTATGTCTATGTATATTGTGTAGATAGTAGAGTTTTAATCATAAATTGTAAACCTAGGTCTTTTCATGTGTTTATGGTTGCTTTACATGATAATATTTCACCTGTCCTGTTTATGTAACACTTTAAAAATCAGCAAAAGGGTTATATAAATAAAATTTATTATGAAACAAAAAGGCAAAAAACTATTATGTACATAGTTTAGTCCTATTCAGTGTCTACTCGGCGCTTCTTGGCTTGTCTCTTGTATTCATTAAATGGAGCATCTCTTGTCACTGTCCAGCAATAGTCTGCAAGCATTGATGGGCTCCATTTGCCCTGATAGCGTTTCTCCATTGTTGCAATGTCCTGGTGAAATCGCTCGCCGTGCTCGTCGCTCACTGCTCCGCAGTTTGGTGGAAAAAAATCTAGATGAGAGTGCAAAAAATATATCTTTAGTGACATGTTGCAACCAAGGCTTTTGTATGCCTTGAGGAGGTTTTCCACCAACAACCTGTAATTGTCTGCCTTGTTGTTTCCGAGAAAATTTATTGCCACTAACTGGAAGGCTTTCCATGCCGTCTTTTTCTTGCCGCGCAGTGCATGGTCAAATGCATCATCTCGAAGAAGTTCACGAATCTGAGGACCAACAAAGACACCTTCCTTTATCTTAGCTTCACTTAACCTTGGAAATTTTCCATGGAGGTACTTGAAAGCTGCATGTGTTTTGTCAATGGCCTTGACAAAGTTCTTCATCAGACCCAGCTTGATGTGTAAGGGTGGTAACAAAATCTTCCTTGATTCAACAAGTGGTGGATGCTGAACACTTTTCCTCCCAGGCTCCAATGACTGTCAGAGTAGCCAATCTTTCTTGATGTAGTGGGAATCTCTTGCACGACTATCCCATTCGCAGAGAAAACAGCAGTACTTTGTGTATCCAGTCTGCAGACGAAGCAAGAGAGCAACAACCTTCAATTCGCCACAAAGCTGCCACTGATGTTGGTCATAGTTTATGCACCTCAAAAGTTGTTTCATGTTGTCATAGGTTTCCTTCATATGGACTGCATGACCAACTGGAATTGATGGCAAAACATTGCCATTATGCAGTAAAACAGCTTTAAGACTCGGCTTCGATGAATCAATGAACAGTCTCCACTCATCTGGATCGTGAACGATGTTGAGGGCTGCCATCACACCATCAATGTTGTTGCAGGCTACAAGATCACCTTCCATGAAGAAGAATGGGACAAGATCCTTTTGATGGTCACGGAACATGGAAACCCTAACATCACCTGCCAGGAGATTCCACTGCTGTAGTCTGGAGCCCAACAGCTCTGCCTTACTCTTGGGTAGTTCCAAATCCCTGACAAGGTCATTCAGTTCACCTTGTGTTATGAGGTGTTGTTCAGAGGAGGAGGATGGGAGAAAATGTGGGTCCTGTGACATTGATGGTTCAGGACCAGAAGTTTCATCCTCTTCCTCATCTGACTCAAGTGAGAATGATTCTGGTGCATCAGGAACCGGCAGTCCTTCTCCGTGGGGTACTGGGCGTATAGCTGATGGAATGTTTGGATAATGCACAGTCCACTTTTTCTTCTTTGACACACCTTTCCCAACTGGAGGCACCATGCAGAAGTAACAATTGCTGGTATGATCTGTTGGCTCTCTCCAAATCATTGGCACTGCAAAAGGGTATAAGGAGGGTCTGAATGAGCTCTCCCCTGACATCTTTGCATGGACATCCCTACTCAGCACACCTGAGAATGAGTCTAAAGAGAAGAACACTACCGTGCTGTAGCCTAGAATGGAGACTGATTCTGGCCTTAATCTGTTGAACCCTGTGAAAGCTCCACTTCTTCAGCCCTAAACCCATGGTAGAAGCAGTTAGGCCCATTGCTGGCATATCCATGCATATCCATGCCACCAATGAGACCAGCCTGGAGTAACGGGCCTGCCCTACCAGCATTCCCAGACGTCCTTGAAGAAAGACAGGATGTGACGACACACTTCGATTTTTGGACAGTGGGGTCATACAAGTGGAAGGTGTTCCTGGTGCCCTGGGCCCTCCAATACTAGAACCGTAGATGCAAAGGTCTATGCAGTATCTGAGGAACCCTCACCTTCTCTAGTCCCAGGAGCAGTCCCCTCTACCCCTGCATGCCCACTCTCAATAGGCTTAACAGGGTTATAAGGCCAGTAAACAGGTTAACTTATGATGCACCTGAGGAAGAAATTATGTACTTACCTCATAGGCTTGTGGCACCTATTGTAGGCTTCCTAAGACCCTATGGGGAGAACTAGTGGACCTGGTACAATATGGAGTGCAATTTGCCAGATTGACAAATTCTTTCCTGGGGGGGAGAAGTAAGCAGGGTCTGAATGAGCTCTCCCCTGACATTTAGTGATGAACTGGAAGAAAAGACTTCAGGAGCAGAACCGTATTTGCATAAACACACTTATTCTCCCTAGGTTCAGCAGACAGAACTGCTTTAAAAGTGATCAATTTTGGCTTGTTTTGGGTTACAATTCATGTTAATATTGAATGCAGGGGTCATGAAATGTTGTTTTCCTTGCTGTAACAGTAAAGTGCAGCAGAACTGTACTTATCAGGGATCCTAGTTTTCCATTATTAAAAAACCTCAACATTCTCCGATAAAAAAAGATAAAAATCCTCATTTTTCTGTGATTAAAATGAAATGCTGAACTTCAGTTTCCCTAGCCACAATATATATATAAGTATCAGTTGAACACAATGTTTTTAATTGATATATTTACAATTTTTAAGCAAGTTCGAAGCCTATCAGTGCCATCAATCAGTATAATAAAATAAAATTAATAGAACTGAAATTTGTATTTCTTACATAAAGCAAATACTTCTATGTCTATATTCTATACAGCAGAACCCCATTTATCCAAGCCTCCATTATCCGGCTCTCTGTATCAACCAAACCACCAGCCACGCAGGACTGACAGTGGCTGGGGCTCCGGCTTCAGTCCCACAGATAAATGGGATTCCACTGTATATGTTTTTACTTTTTCACAAAATGTAAAAACAAAAGATTCTCTATAGAAATGCAAATTCTGCATTTTTCCACGGCAAACAGATTTCTAGGATCCCTCCTCATCGTGCCCTGATGGAGGGTGTCACCCTAAATTGAACCTCACTTACTAAGCAATGGATAGGGATGCCAAGTCCGAGTAAAGATGAGAGAGGGTGGGGACAGGTGTTCCTACCTGATGGCGTGTACTCTGCCTAGACACCATTTGACTCTCCCCTCTCCAGTGTTTAAGGATAGAGCTGATTGGACTCAATTGAGAATCCTTGGTTCTGTTCAATGATTACTAGAATTGAAATCACTGAGGAGCAGGTCTATAGGCTAAGCCTTAGATGTGGTGTCAGGACAGCGTTGCAGTGAAAAACAATGAAGAGGCAGCAGCAGAGAGGTTCCACACTACTCAGTGAAATCACTAAGAGCTGGGCTAAGTGGTGGAACCTCAGAATGAGGCATTGCAGAAATGCCAGTGAGTGGCACACAGCATCAATGATAACAATGGGTGAGCAGCAGCAGATATAACTGTGGCAACAGCTGTGGCCAGTGGTGGCAGAGATAACAGCAGCAACCACGTTGAAGAGATGGAGGAAGCAGCGGAGGTATTGCTTGACCATGGGCAGTGTGTAAACTGCCTCTGGGGGGAGACTAGCCACCGGCCCCGCCACTTCTGCCTGAGGCCTTGCCCCTCCCCCAACTCCCTGCCAGAGCCCAGAGCCACCCCACTGTGGCCACTGCTCCTCCCCATCCCAACACCCTCAGCCCCAGAGCGCTGGGTGGGGTGGCGCGGCCCCAGCACCCCCAACCCCAGTGTGCCCGGCAGGCGGTGCGACCCTGGATGCTCAGCCTCCCCTGGCCTATGATACCCATAGTCCATGTGCTTGACGTCTCTCATCCCCTTTTCGAGTTAGGAGGTGAACCCATGTGAATGCACCTCTGAACTCTGAGTCTTCACTGACCAAGGTTCTGTTATGCATTGTTACATGGAACTCCTAGATATTTAACCCTGCCTATGTTGCTGCCAACTCCACCTAGCAGAAGGGTTACACTTGCTAATTTATACTGAGGAAAGCCGGGTTGTGCCAGGTTAGTAACTAGACAAGAAACCTCCAGTGAATGCATGCATTGCAGGAATTAGTGTCAGTGATTCAGTGGATAGCATTCTGCCTTTAGAATCAATAGTGAATGGTACCCTAGCATGGTGTTAGGTGACACTGTGCTCCTGGAAGCATTGTCTTTCGCATGAAATATCAGGAAGAGGTCTTGTTCACTCATGGTCATAAAATGTCTTATGGCACTTTTTGAAATGGTACGGATATTAACCTTGCTTTCCTGGAAAAATGTCAGTTAGTAAAATTACATTTTAAATTTCCCTGTAATTTCAATTGGATAAAATATTTTCACTTCCTGTCCTAAAAGGTCGTGTAGTGATGCTATGCTCTCTTAAATAGCTGACTCATTTCACAAGAAGTAACTACGTTTCAGTATGAAGTAATCTTTCTATTTTACCTCAAATATCTCTATCTTTCTCAAGTGTTTTAAGAGCCTTCACGATATTATACACTGAAGATATTATTGTTAGGCAACATAAAAGAGGAAAGCTTTTGAAATCTTCATAACATGAATCTATAGAAAAACCCTATGATCCTGCCCAAGGGCATTCCTGTCATCTGCAAGAAGATAGCAGCCCAAATCACTTATAAACCATTGTGCAAAGTAGGGATTAGGGAATAAGTCAGTATTAGAATTCTACTGTTTTCGTTTGGGTTAGTGGATAGGAGCGAAGACTTTGAGATCAAGAGCCAACGTGAAATTCAAAAGTGTGGAACATCAAGAAATTCCAGAGGAGTCTCAATAAAAACCCATATAAGGGGTTGGCTCTTGATCAGATCAAGAAGGTCAACCTCAGGAAGCTTCCAACTTTAGGAATGTCCAAATGGGGCATGGCCAAACAAGAGTCTGCTTTGTGTAAAACCACCCAGGCCTAGTGAGCCAGAAGGGAAATATTGAAATGATACTTATGTCTCTGTAAATATAAAGCAATAGGGATATTTTTCTAAATAAAGGAGAAATGCAGAAGGAACTCAAACAAATCCAACTGTTCAATTTTAGAGTAACTACTATAAAAATCAGATAGTTCAGGAAAAAAGAAAAATGTAAGGAACAATTTGGCTACACCAATACATACTGGCCTTGCCATGACATTCTTGATATCTCTGACAGTTCCACGTGTTAATGTGTATGAAAGATGCTACTTGTGAATTCGATATGACAGAAGATCTTTGTTATGTGATACTTTTGTATTGTGGTACCAATTGTTCTGGACATAAAGATGTAGTGATGGATTCATGGAAGCAGTTTGATATAACTTCTGAGAAAATAATAGCTCTCAGGAGTAATGAAACTCCAACTATGATTGAAAAGAAAAATGACACAGTTACCTTGCTAAAATAAAAACATAACTAATATCAGAAAAGGGTTCTTCCCATGGTGATATATATATCTTTTCATGCTGCTTTTCCATAAATCACCCTTCTGTGAAGAATATTAGGTTATTGTAAGTGACCTTATTATTATTATACCTAGCTCTTACATTGTGTTTTTCATCCATATATCTCAAAGTGCTTTACAAAAGAGGTCAGTATCATTATCCTCATTTTACAGGTGGTGAAACTGAGGCACAGACAGGTTAAGTGACTTGCTCAATCCACAAGTCTACACTGCCTCTCTCCACTAGGTCACACTGGAGAGTGAGCAATGAGTATAGTTAATATATTCTTTTGGGTGGGGTGGTAGCTGGAAATAATAGCTTCTGAGCATAAGACTTGCTCTTGCCCCTTCAAAGGCATATAATAAGGGGATGCATCATCAAAGCAATGACTCATGAGTGTGTTGAGGAAAGGTTATATGACTTTCACTCATCCAATTATTTTGAGTCATTTCTCCAAGTATAATTCAATTTTCCCTTTCTTAAGAGGAGCTAGAACCACTGTATTCAACCTGTGTCTGAAGGGAGCAGGCAGTTCTGTAACCAGAAAAGTGCAACTTCCCCTTTTTCTCCTCAACCTTGAAAATAAAGAATCACTTCCATGACACACTCAGCTCCTCCCACTTATTTGCCTGAGGAGTTAAGAGTCTCTAGGCTGGATCAGCACATGGGCTCCTGGTCACATTTCTTTGCCCTATACACTGAGACATCAGGATAGACTGATTAATCATTATTTCAACAAAGTCTTAAGAATGACCACAATTTAAAGCCACTGTATCAAGAATATAACAGTAATTCAATAATTTTGTTTTCCATGCTGAAGTCAGATGGCTGTCCAAGGATGGATTTCTTGAAGGTGGCATCATTTGGCTCCTATATAATTGTGTTTTAAAAAAGCATTTAAATGAGGTAAAACTGAAATTGCAAGCAAGCATGATTTGCATTCTGACCCCAAAGCCTTTCCCTGCAGACTCCCTCTGTTCCATAAGAATGCACATCATGGCAAACACCAAGTTTTCCCACACATATAGAACACCATTCTGCAAAATCCTGATGGGGTGTCTTATCAGCGAATCTTCCTTGAGGTATTGTATTCCCTGATGGGATGACTGCCACCATGCTGTGCAACGGCTCAGAGACCAAACCATTCATCATTTGCACTGGTGTCAAGCAGGGCTGTGTCACTGCTCCAACACTCTTCTCCATTTACCTTGCCATGCTCCTGATTCTCATCTGTGACCACCTTCCTGATGGAACAGGGATTGAGTATCATATGGATGGTCAACTCCTGAGTCTCTGACATCTCCAAACAAAATCTAAGATCATGAGAATTGGCATCACCGATCTTCAGTATGCAGGTGATTGGATCATTCTCCCACACACAAAGGCCAACCTGCAAAGTACCCTAAATCTTTTTGCAGATGCCTATCACAGCCTGGGTCTCTCTCTCTCTCAACATTAGGAAAACCAAGGTACTCTACCAATCCTCACCTGCACAAACTACTCTCTGAACTTCACAAATCACCATCAGTGGACAACCCCTGGAAAATGTGGACCATTTTCCATACCTTGGCAGCCACCTCTCCCAAACAGCCAGTATTGATACAGAAATCAAATACAGGATCCGCTGTGCCAGCACATCCTCTGGAAGACTATTCAAACAAGTCTTCAATTATAGGGATCTGCAAACAGGTACCAAGATCTTGGCTTACAATGCCGTTGTCATCCCCACCCTTCTCTATGGGTGTGAGACCTGGGTAACCTACAGACGACATCTCAAGCAGCTGGAGTGGTTCCAGCTGTGCTGCCTCAGAAGGATTCTCAGGATCAGCTGGGAAGACCGACGCACTAATATCAGCGTTCTTTCTGCAGCCAACACCAGCAGGTCATGAAACACCAACTCCGTTGGGCTGTCCACTGTGTACGTATGGCTGAAATTCACCTCCCAAAGCAAGTACTCTTCTCTCAGTTAAGTCAGGGAAGAAGGGCTCACGGAGGGCAGTGGAAGCGCTTCAAGGACATACTGAAAGTACACCTTAAAAAGGGAGGCATCAACACAACAAATTGGGAGGACTTAGCATGGAACAGAACACAGTGGCGCCTGCCCATACACGAAGCCACAGCTCACTTTGAGGAGAACGGATGTGCTCATGAGACAGAGAAACAACAAAGGAGGAAAAAAGGGAACAACACTCCAGCCAATAACTATGTCTTCTCCAAGATCACATCTGTCACTTCTGAGGGAAAATCTGCAAGGCACGAATTGGGCTCCTCGGCCACTTAAAAACCAACCAATGAACCCCCTTGGCAGACATCATCCTCACATCGAGGGATAGCCGAAGAAAATTACTTTAAAAATGAGAAACAGGCCCATGTTTTCAAGTAATCAAAGAGAATGTTACTTCCTAGGGGGAAAACTTTTTGCCATGATGAAAGTGAATGAATGAAAGAGAGGCATTCAAGAGTATAAGTTCCTCCAGACCTCCCCATGGAGTTTGTGGAGATAAAAAGCTAAGAAGACAGTAAAGACAACTGAAAGTCAAATAGGCAGAAGTTATTTAAAAATAATGGATTAGAGAATAAAGTCTGGGAGAAGAGTATTATATCAGAACAGCACAACTCAGGTGAGATGTAAAGCTGAAGGCCAATTGCCTACAACCACAAAACAAGGATAATTATGAAATGCATGCCCCATATGGCTCACTGTGATTATACTATTATAGAAAGAGACAAGGACATAAACATTCATATCAAAGGGTTAGATTGTGCCTAGCCTTGCGCAGCTGCATAGAAAAATTGGGAGTTGGGATTGTGGGGGAGGGAGAGGAGGGCACGTAAATGTGCTCCTGAACAGAGTCCTGGCATAATTGCAGTCCCTTTATTGTAGGTGCAAAAGGGCTAGGGCACATACAGGGTGGGGAAGGGCAATTGCAGAACCATAAGTCCATCCAATAGAGCTGGATCAGAGTGAGAGAAAGTTCCCATTGCAAACTACTAAAAGGTGTAGCCGATATTACCTTTGCATAGCTTATGGAGACCTCATGCCTGCCTCATCATATTCTCTTCATCCCCAAGATGGGAAATGGGATAAAAATACAATCTAGTCCATTGCTTGTATTCTGGAACTAAGGTGTCACCTTAAATTCATGGTGAAAATATAAAATAAATGTAGCCATGACATTTCAACCATGAAACTTCTCTCAGATATGATTTCTAAAGTTAACAGTGAAGCATGTATTCTAATATCTAAGTTTAAGATGTTATGCTTGTGCTGTTCTATAACTGCATGGCTAGATTCACTATATGTCAATCTGGTGGCTCAAGTTTACAGAGCCACGATCTAGTAAGATTTCCTCTATGCTGTAAGTGGTCAGAAAAGTAACTTTACCTTCCTAACTCATTTACGGATATGCCATTGCTTTCCTCCTCTTTCACAAATAAAACAAGTGTAATTGAGCTATAATATAACCCTGGAAGGACTGCACTGCTATGTCTGCCACCAATCCTGACCTCTCAGAAATTGCCTCATACATGAAATAAATCATTTATCACAAAATGGAATGAATGCCTTTAGTATGTCACAGTTTAATAAAACTGTCCTAGCCTATGCCATGCAGGATTGTCTTGTGATTAAGGCACTGGAGTAGGACTTGGGAGACCTGGATTGTATTCCTGACTCTACCACAAACTTCCAGTGTGACCTTAGGAAAACCAATTAATCTTGCTGCCTTAGTTTCTCCATCTGTAAAAACAGAAATAACACTTCCCTACTGCACATGAATGACACAATTTATTAAAGCAATTGAGGTGCCCAGTTACTACAGTGATGAGCACCATAAAAAAAGACTATAAATAAACTAAAAGTATAACTCAACAGCAGAAATATTCTTACTTTTGACTATATATCTAAACCCAATCAGGACCAGTCTTTATATTTTCTTTCACCTTACTTTTCTATACCAACATCCATGTATAATACTTTGGAAAGACCTACAGCTCACAAGCCCCTTTGGCCAAAAAAGAACTAGTATGACTGGTTCACAGGTCAGAAGCAATTTGATAAACAGTGGTTAAAGGAACACTGCAAAGGCAGCTTCCGTCTTTTGAATGAGTGTTTTTCACCTCTGCTACTTCAGATATTTTTCAAACTTGCTCTTTTGTGATTATCAGCGAAGTGCTCCCCTGAGCTGGGTTTGTCTGTTTTTGGACTGCATATTGAGTTATATAATTGACAGAACTGAAGCACAGACAGATTACGGTTATACGAATAAGAAAAGTACTAAAAGTGTGTCCTGATTGTTTTCCAAAAATTACTCACGGGTTTTAGGTGTTATTTTTGTAGTAAAGTTGGGGATGAGAATGTGGGAACATAAGAGAAAATGCCTTTAAATACATTTTAAAACATTTTTTTCTAAATTATATTGTGGTCCTTTCAGTTTTACACTTCATCTGCATTTTCAGCAAACATGAGATTATTGAAAATGTCCTTTCAGTCTCATAGCACATTGAATGGATCAATATAATTTACATTAAGTATGTTACATTGCTGACACAGCAGTAACAGAAAATTTTGGATTGATTTTCACAGGATTAGAAGTGAAAAAGTGAATTTTCAGTGCAGTCAGTCTGTCTACCCATCTAAGAAATATTTCAGAGTAATCACTTCTTTCCACACCATATTGCTTCCCCCCATCGAAAAACATTATTTTCTGCTCATTGTACTATAAAGAAACATGAGAATCTTCAGCACAACTTTGTTTCACACAGGGCCGGCCCACAACATTTTGGCACCTGAAGTGGGGAGATCAAATGACGCCCCCATGCCCCCTCACTTGGGCAAAAACTTTGAAAGGTCTCAATTCTGCCTTCTTCCTGTTCTACTCCTCTAATGGTACTGCTCTGCTACCTACCCCAATAAAGGAGAACTAACAACTTAAAATGCCTTGTTCAAAAATTTTAAGTAACACTTAACTTTCAAACGCCTGAACAGCAAATGTAACTTTTCTTGTCTGCATAGTAAACACTGGCATTTTTATCTGTTTGAATAATCAAAGTGATGCTTTCCGTGCCTTCTTGGTTGCAAAGATTTGAACTGCTTCCTGAAGGTCCACAGTCTGGACCAGCTCATGCTCTATTGAGATGGTTGCAAGGCCAACCAGCCTCTTCTGTGTCATTGTGGAGTGTAGATGTGTTTTTATTAACTTCAGCTTGGAGAAACTACGTTCTCCACTGGCAACTGTTACAGGAAGTGTTAGAAGTATGTGCAGAGCAACAAAAGCATTTGGAAAGAGGGTGGTCATCTTATTTGTGCACATATATTCCAGAACAGCCTTTGGAGTTGATCCTGCTGAAATGTATCTTGAAAGGGTTTTCAGTTCATCACCTAAATCACTCGCATCAATATCTCTAGTACTCTCTATTGCTGGTGTAGGTCTTCTTCAGGTATAGTGAGGAGTTTTGGAATATCATACAACATCCCAAATATACTGCTGTGTTCCTTGAGCTGCATGAAACGTTCTTCAACTGACTGTATTGCACAATCTAGCACCTGGTTAAAGAATTCAACTCTGAATTGTTGCTTGGGGTCTCATATGGAATTATCCCGTGCCTCGTAATCAAAATGTCTTCTTCTTCGGTGACTCTTGTATTCTTGAATGGGTGTGAAGTTCCTCTGCCAACTTCTCTGCACTCTTCAGAACGTTTTGATATCCCTCATCTGACCGGTAAGACTGTAGGTATGACTTTGCTTTGTCCAGTTGTTCCATTGCTCCAGATATATCAAGGTCAACACCTTGGAATCTCTTGCTTACAACATTTATTTCAAACAGTATGTCATGCTACAATATTAAGCCACACAGAAATTTGAAGTTATGTATGTTTCTGGTGATTCCATTTCCCTCTGCCACTGTTCTCCCACGAACAGTTCCTGTCATAGCATTATCCTCCATAATGGCAACTATGGCATCATCTATCTTCCCAATTTGGTGTTTGATAGGCTTTATCACCTCCACTCCACTTTCCGATCATGTGGCACTCAGTGATTTCAGTGTCAGAGAGGATGTTCCCAGATGTTGCTTCAAAATTTGCCATTGATGAGTTGATGCAGAGAAAAATACATAGATGCTTTGAATTACTTTAAAAAATTCAGCAGCCTCACTAGAAGCTGATGCTGCATCACTGACCACCAAGTTCAATGAATGAGAACTGCATGGGACAAAAAAAACTTGAGGGTTTAACTCCTGGATCCGTGTCTGCACTCCTCTGTTCTTTCCTCTCATGTTGGCACCATTATCGTAGCCCTGACCTCTCATGTCAGCTATCGCAATTCCCGTATCTTCCAGATTTTTAAGAAGCACATTTGTCATACCAGCTCCTGTAGTATCATCAATGTCAATAAATTATAGAAAACGCTCTCTGACAGTCACCATTGCAGGGCCATTTTCACTAGGTTCTGTTGTTACAAAATGCACCATTAAAGTCATTTGTTCCATATGGCTGATGTCAGGTGTGCAGTCCAGAATAACAGAGGAATATCTTGCTGACTTCAGATCTGCCACAATCTTCTGTTTGACTTTTGTTGCCAGTAACTATGATCTCATTTTGAATTGTTTTTCCAAGGTAGGGTGTGTGTACATTTCTTGGGTGGTAACTCTTCTTAGATGCTCCTGGAGTATAGCATCAAGCTCAGCCATCAGCTCCACAATTTTAAGGAAGTTTCCATTGTTTGGCACATACAGCTGATCTGAAGTGCCACGCAGTGCTAGGTTTTGGGTAGCAAGCATTCTCACAATGGCAATGAGCCTTTTCAGAACATTTTGCCAGTAAAGAGACTCTGATGCAATCTTCTCTTAATGCTGAGCATCTAGGGTGGCCTTTAACCTTAGTCTCATCTCAAGTTCTTTCCACCTATGGAATGCTCTCTGGTGATTTGCTGCCTTCTCATGGCATGCCAGATTTCTAGCCAGATTTTTCCAGTCCTTTGTTCCTGTAGAGCCCAATGTGGCTGGAACATTAGACTGGAAGAGTTTGCAACAAAAACAGTATGCAGCATTCTGGGTTTTTGAGTATATAAGCCATGGCCTCTCCACTTTGTCACTATTGGGGATTTCATGCCAGTAATGTGTTGGATGGAAACTTCTATTTTCATTGACTTTGGAGAACATGAAGTTTTTCACTTGCTGTGGCCCATGCAGTACAAGGAAGTCCCTCAGGCTACTGCTTAAGTGGGTCCACAGTCCTGGATCATCTAGACTTAAGGAACTAAACTCAGCAGCAGCTGTTTCTTGCACCTCGACCACACTCTTCTTTGATCTGCACTTTTCTTCAGGAATGTGCATGGTTACATCCATTTGAGATGAAGATATGGATGCTGCAGTAGCTGCCAGGTCACCTGCACTCTGACTAACTGGAAGATCAGGCATCTCCTCACCATTCACATCCTCACTGGGGCCGGAAGGCTCACCATGAACATTTGTGTCTATGTATTTCAAGAGAGCTCCTTCCTGCTTAGATAGAAAAGCTTCCTTTGCTTTCTTTCTTTTTCTGAATGGTGCCCCAGAGGGGCATTTTCTTCTTTCACTCTTGACTGCTGTTCTGTGCCAGCTATAGTGGCTCTCAACACTCAATTGAAGGGGACAAATAAGCAGGCTGGTAGCAGGGCCTGAGTGAGGGAAGATATCAGCATCTTAAGGGCCTAACTGGCTCCTACTACTTCAATTGACTGCCTGTTCTCCTCAAGTGGGTTCAGGGAAGCAGCAGGAAACAGGAAGCTCCCTGAGAAGCTGGTGTTAATCAGTCCAGGCTCCTGGGGTGCTAGAGAGGTACATAAGAGGCTCCTCCTCCTCTCTCTCACTGCAGCTCCTGCTGCTTTCTGTTATTCCCTCTTACCTTTTCTCCTGCCTGCCTGTTATGTCTCTTGTGCCCTTCCTCCAGCACAGCACTCCACCATCTCTGTGCATCTAGAGCAGAGAGAATACATATGCACCACTAGCAGACACAATTTTCTACACTCTGGGTCCTAGTGGCGCCCCCCCATCCCCCCACAGTCTGGCACCTGAGGCGGCCACCTCAGTTCGCCTCATGGTAAGGCCAGCCCTGGTGACACAGTGTAACTACACCAAAAAGAAGCTGCTAAAAGCCACAAAGGCATGACATCTACCATGACTGGATAAAGTAAACAAATCATGTGTTACCATGTCTTTTAAAAACAACCAGACCAAAAAAAAAAAAACAACCACCAACCAACAGGACCAACCACTGCCAGATTCTTCAGCACTACCACAGGAGTTTTCCAATATACTTCTAAAGGCAGAGAAAAGTCCTGCAATGCTAGAAACTCTACCAACAGTCTCCACTTACCATTGCTTTGATTTTCTGTTTATTGTAATTAACTGATAACATTTGTTCACTTTCAAAATATTGGTAGAATTACAATATTTCCTGAGGCAGAGGAAATGAGATTTCCAAGGCAAACTGCTGGCAACTTAAGATAACTAGGCTGGTGGCACTGACATACATACTGAATTATGAGAGACTAGAAGTGTACAGAATTAAACAGATAGAATGCAAGTAGTCCATGAACACTCTCACCCACTGCTTCATGGGGAATATGGACAAGAAGAGAGACTTTTAAAAGGTGTCATGTAGAACAATGAAGCCCCATATAATTTAAAAAATACAAAGCATACATAAAGACTACCTTTCAAGAAACAACTATTGCTAAAGGTATACTTGCAAGTAGCAGCATGTAAACTCTTTGTGGCAGGGAATGCCTTTTTGTTCTGTTTGTACAGCACCTAGCACAATGGTGCCTTGGTCCATGACTGGGACTCCTAAGTGCTATGATAACATCAATAAATAACCACAACCATTTCCCAGACAAACCTTGAACTCAATGATGAGAACAAGACCTTGATGTGAAGCATCATGTGATTCCAGAGAGGGTTTTTAAGGAAGATTTTCAATGCTAAAGTATGTGTGAAATAGAGACTCTGTGAAAACCATAATCTTGGGAGTTTTGGTAGAAAGAAAGCAGAGAAGAGTAGTTTTAAGAGGACAGATCATTCAGAGTTTAAGATGCTAGCCTGGTACTCAGGAGACCCAAGGTTCAGTTCCCTGCTCTGCCCCAGATTTCTGCTGTGACCTTGGACAGTCACAGTCTCTCTAGGTATATGCTGTAATGAAACATTGCAGCTGGCCCGTGTCAGTTGACTCACGCTCATGGGGCTCAGGCTGTGTGGCTAAAAAACTGTATTATAAATGTTTGGGCTCAGGCTTGGGTCCCAGAGTCCAGGCTCCAGCACAAGCCTGAATGTTTACATTGCAATTTTATAGCCCTGCAGCCTGAGCCCAAGTCAGCTGACATGGGCCATCTGTGGGTATTTTATTACAGTGTAGACATACCCTCTGTGCCTCAATTCCCTAGCCAAAAAATGGAGCTAACTGTACTTCCCTGGCTGAGGTGCTCAGTTACTATGGTATTGGGGCTATCTGAGTAACAGATTAATAGTTGATATGGGGTGGGTGAATCTACAGTGTGAGGGGCAACAGAAGTAAACATGCAGAACTACTATATATAGAGAGAGAGACAAGCTTGCATGCTTCATATCAAGGGTGAGATTAATTCCTGAGAGTGTGATGTTGTTAGCTTTGAAACAATCTGGTTTCCCCAATAACAGACAGGTATACTGAACAAATTAAAGCCATAGGTGTCAGAGTGGTATTAAGAGAAAACACAGAGCCTAGTTTTGCATCATTGAGTAGCATTTACTCTTGCGAGTAGTCCCAGCGAAGACTGCAGAATTGGTACCATAGAAGGCAATTCAGAATGAGAAAGCAGGTGAAACCTCTTTATTCTCTGCTTCAACCTACGTAACAAGACAAATCAAGAAATGTCTAGGATCTTCTATAAGAGGGGGGAAAAAGAGGGCATTGCCAGAAAATGAAACCAGTGTAAAGCTTTTTGATCATTAGATGGATTTCACTAGCTGCCTGATGTGTTCTGTAAGGATGTCTTTCAGTATTCCAATGACCCACAAGGTGACACTGGAATGTCAACAATGTCCCTAGCAGCTGTATAGTCTGGAACTATGACCCAAGCAGGACATGTGGCAATGCATATTATTAAATGAGGGTGTTTCCACTTTACAATTCTTAACAGATTTTTAAACATATATTGTCATTCTGTGGTTATGATTAGCTAAAGTGATAATTATTGCCATGAGTCAAATATGATAGGTCAGTTTCTCCTGCAAATATTGTCATCATAGCACATTTCTGCCACAAACACATTTGTGTTTCATCTGCAAAGGGTTTTGCAAACATTAACAATCTAACCCTCACAATGGCCCTGAGATCCATAGAATATAGATACCAGGATATTTTTATTTCTGAAGCCTGAAAAAATATGTTAGAATTAAACAATATGTGCAAATACATACACTATGATCCTGCAATCCTTTAGGCAGATGAAACATTAATTGAAATTAAAAGGAGTTTATCTAAGGACTGCAGGGTTGGGCCAATGCAGGATTAGGCTGACAGCATATATAAATACAGAACTCAGTTCCCTCTACACTTTCCCTCAAAACTACTTCAAGTATTCAAGAGAAATTTCTTGCTGGAACAAGACTGAAAAAAAGAATAATTTTACACAAAGAAATATACTTTGCCAGCATCTCCTTTTGTGTTGCTGATTCCTGCAGATATTTCTGTTAGCAGGTGAAGCAGGTACTGCAGGAGAAAGGTTTTATCAGCTTAATTCTGCAATGAAGTTATAATCCTGTGTTTATGATTTACAATTCACAGGGTTTTGCTATGATAATGCCAACTTTAGTATCACAAATTGAGCATTTTGAATTCAACGAAGACTGAAGCAGAGGGAGAACACAGTTAGTGAGAGATGGCCTTCCTTTCAACAAAAATGTTTGTTAAGCAAGCAAGAAAAAAATATGAAATGCATGTGAAAGGTGAATGGTTTTTGGCTTCAGAGTCATACTATTTGGAAACTTCTCAAGTAACAAAGGCATACTGTATTTAACTGTAGAGCTTTATATAATTCTCAATCATTTAAAAGGGGGGAAATTAACAAATAAACACTAGAGGGAGCTGCTGTTCTATTTAAGCAGCTTCTTGGCTTTACTGTTTTCAGCATAAATTGTTATGCATTGAAGTGTGACAAGTATGAGCACACAGCTCAACTGTCTAATACTGAAATAATGGAACAATACTCAAAAACAATATCAGGGAGCAAGGACCAAAATCAAGACTTCTGCACCAGGAGTGAATAATACATTTTACAACTACACACTGTTTAATAACCCCTTTAAAAATACTCAAAGGGGAAAACAGAATATCATCTGGGGGAGATAAGATGACAGAAATCTTCTTTTATAACCCATTAATAGAAATTCTCATTGACTTTAATGGAGGCTAGATTTACCCCAGAGAATACATGAAGCAAAAAAAAAAAGACACCTGAAAGGGGATGAGCAGAAAATGTCTCTTTATTGAATACTCCAGCTAAAAATGTAATGATTTGCCTTTCTGGTATTGACATAGTTCTTAATCAAGACTGTATAGTAGGCTGTAAGGGATATGAACTCACTACAAATATAGATTTTATAAAAATAATAACACAGAATTTAGGTGTTGAACAAATTAGTGAGCCACATATAAGAGAGCTAGGAATCATCAGGCTAGATTCACAAGAGGGTGTAAAGAGAGTATAAACTGGCATAATTTACACCTTCTTCTGGCTCATCAGATATACAAATAACACTCATTTAGACTGTCTAACACTCACATCGCTTACCAGTGTACAATTTATAGTCTGTACACATCACTTGAATTTGGTCCCGCTAGCCTATTGCCCTGTACTTTTAGGAGTGTCTTCTACACCAACCCCCCTAAAGATTTTATCGAGTCTAGTCTTCAGTGTTGCTGGCTCAGAACTCTCCTTATTGAAGTTTTTGCCCTTTTAACATTTTAACAGTTGAAAATGTTTTCTTACTACCAAATTTAAATGCTCCTATATTAATTTCATATACCCAATCTGTGTTTTAGCCACTTTAAATACTCACTTTTATCTAATTCTTTCTGAAGTACTTATGGGTGGTGATCTTATCTCTCTCTTCTCATTTTTCCTGTAGAGTCCAGGCTTTACATGCTCAGCTCCCTTAAGCTCTTCATAAATCATAGCTGCTAATCTTCTGATAGCAAACCTATGGGCATGTATGCTAACTGTGCTGTGCCCTGGACTGTGCAGAGGCAAGGCCAAAAGTAGGGGCAGCCAATGTGTCCATGTGAATGAAGCAGCTACCTCCATTTAATGTCCAGCATAGGAAGGGCCAATGGAAGAGCAAAATAGCAGACTGAGATAGATTGAATGGGAAGAGAAATGACAGAAGCAAAAAAGGGAAGGAGCGACAGACTGGAAAAGAAAGAAGGAATTAAAAAAGCACCCTATAGCCTTGTTTATTCACAAAAGTAGTACCTCTTTAGATATTTTAGTACAATCTCTAATGTGGAATTAGTTGTACCAGTATAGTTAAAGTGGTACAATCATCTTATTGTGGATCCAGTTATATTGGTGTACATGTGTTTATATTGATACTGTTATTCCCATATGGAAGAGGAATAAACTATACCAGTACAACTAAGTCCACATTAGAGATTGTACTACGATAACTAGATATGTAAAACAAGATAACCCTACCTAACATGTTATACGGATACAAAAAACGTGGACAGACAAGGCCTAAGATTGACACCTGTTATCTTGATTTTTAAACAGATCATGTTTGGCATTTGTGTTCAATAAGGTTCTACATCACTGCTTTATCGTTCCATTATCCTTGTTTGGATTCCCTCCAGTGTACGATGTCTCTAACACAAGGAACCACAAACTGTACACTGGACTCCAAGTGAGGCTTCAGTATGGCTGTATGAAGATGAATTAATATCTACTTATTTTTACACACAATGAATGAATACCATCATCTGTTTTTTCTTTCTGAAAATATTTTGTTAGAAAAAATTAAAGAAATTGGCAGTGACAGAATGTGTGATCTTTTGTTTCTTCTTAGATAAGTGCAGGAACCATCTATTCCAATTTACTCACCTACCACTGACAGCTTCCCTTCACTATATCCAGCAACATCATTTCTAGAAAGAAGGATTCTGAAATATGGATTGATGGATATCACTTATTCCAGTGAAGGCTGAAAACTGTCAAAATGTGGTTTGAAACTGGGAATATTACTAATGTTCAACCAGCACAAAAATTTGATGATAACAACAACACTTTTGTTTAATCCTAACCATTAGTATAGACCAGGGATTCTCAGACTATGGCTCAGATGTAACCTTTTGTTCACAGAGTCCTTCCTGATGAGTCACAAAATGGAACATTATGAAAACTGTACAGTAGGGCAAGAGGCAGTCGTCCAATGGTGGATTTATATTTTATAGAGTGATCCACAGAGTGAAACAGTTGAAGAACTGCTTGCAAACAGTGAATTTCACAAGACGAATACACTTTAAGAAAAGAACCTTTCAACTCGTTGAATATAAGTTTACCTTATTAAGAACTACACATCTAGCTCTTAACACCTTTCATGCGTTTGTGTGTGATAGCATTTTTACAATATAGTAAATAGTATATAATGTCACAACTCTTATCAAATCTTATTCTCTCAAAGATCACATTCGTTACTGCCCAGAGAAGCCCTGAAGCAAGCCAAATCCAAGCCTGAGCTCAAATTCCAAATCATGTATCTCTAATAAAACCCAAACTCTCAGATGTGAGCTAAAACCTTTAGTGCTGCATATTATAAATCCTTTCATATAGTTTTGTATTTCTTAATCTTTTTAATTCTTCTGTAAACTCATTTGATCTACAGTTGAGTGCTCAATCCAGTATTGGGTATAATCCTCTACACCATTCAGTTGGCAAGCTCATCACACAGTCCTTCATCTTTCAAATTATCCCTCTGAGAAAGAAATGATCAGATCTTAAATACAGCATCATACATTTGGTAAACTGAATGAATGCACAATATCCATAGTTAGCATTTTCAGCCAGCCCCTCTCTGAACTGTTAGACAGCAGTGTGGGAGCTTGTTTTTTCCCTACTGCACTGAGCTTTGTAGCCTCTCTTATTTGAGATCCAATTCTTTACCTTTGTTCTATCAAAAGGTTGGGAGTTGTAACTGCCTGATATTGCAGAGAGAACAAAGATCCATTGTGTTCATTTAAAGCTGTCCTCAGGTAAGCTGCTACAAAAATGCTAACAAAGTATACAGCAGTTCTTGACTGAAGTGAGAATTTCCCACTTTCCTTGCTGGTTACTCACCGGAGGTCCTGGTGATCCTGGTTTACCAGGGAGTCCCGGTTTACCTCGCCTTCCCTGGAAACAACAAAAAAAAAAAACAACCCCAGACATTCATAAATATTACATCTGAGGATTGATTTGGAATAAAATAATCTGTAAAAGCAAGATTGTTTGTACTGTTTATTAACAAAAAGATCAAAAGCTATCCAAAGTGGAAATACTTTTTACCATTTATTGCAGCATTGATAAGAACTTATTGCCTTAGAAAAGTTCTTAATAACTATGGGAAACAATGTATTTGCATCACAATAATTTTTACTGGCACATTTTTCCAGCTAGGTTTCAAGAGTGAAAGCATATTGATAGGGAAGTAACATACAACAAACCCATCATCTTGACAATGTCCAAATAAATTACATTTTATTTGATCGTTCAATGGTCTGGGATGTAAAACTATAATGCATCTGTCACCATAAGCCATATAATAATGGTACAGGTTGAACATAACCAATTTAACATATGCCCAGCACCCTATTTCTCAAAGCTGATTTTCAGCTGTGTCACTAGTGAACTGAAATATGTGTGTCTTACTTATTGATCTCCATTACTTAAGTCATTTGTCACCTACTCAGATTCACAAACAGCTAAACCTCAATTTCAAGAGCTAAGCAGTTATACAGGAATCCAAGACCGGAAGAGAGTGGACTAAAATCTTTGAGCAGTCATACGTCTACTGGTATCATTTCAAAGTTTATGTATTTCACATATGGTCTTGAATTGTTAGGCTAACACACCATTACTTAACTTATAATCAAAGGTTTCTTGATGGCTGATTGAGAGGAAAACCTTTGTTGATTTAAGTCAAACTGATAACATTTAATTAGAGCTATTTTTGAGGTTTGATTCCTTGGGGTTTCTTCCCCCATAGTCCTATGTTACTAACAAGCTAAGAGTGTTGTGGTTGAAACTGAAATCATGTCAATGACCCATTAAGATTAATCTCACTTTGATGTGTTATTCTAAACTCCTTTAGAACCATTAAGATTTATGCTATGAATGTGGAATGGCAATAGTGTAGATTTTGTACTGATCCTTTATATGGAAAGAGTTTAGCTGTGTTTCAAGCATTTTTCTCAGTACACATTTATGAGCTGAACCATTGCAGTGTAAGCTGTGAATGAGTATTAAGACCAGTATGAATTTCAATAATATTTATCCATAATACCAAAACTTAACAGTGATTTTTTTTTTATTTGCAATAGACACTAGCTAACCTCAATATTTCACCTATTTTTTATACAAAACCCAATTAGTCTATGATATGTTCTTATTATTGGTAACTTTTTATTCTGAAACACAAAGAACCATATGCTGCTTTCTGATATACATCCACCTTTCAGTGACTTTAGCAAGGTTACTGCAGACATATATGAAGGCAAAAAAAGGCTCAGAATTATTATTTAATTCACAGGAGTTCAAAAACTAAGGCCACCAATGCCTTTCCTTGCATTCTGTACATACACCTGCAATAATTTAGCCAAATGCTGCCTCAAAATCAGTGGGGATGCATAGGAGAAATTGAAGAAGTTAACCAAACAGAAGTTTTTTAGAGTGCTTGCATTCCTGTCTCTTACAAAGACTATGTCGATTTTTGGAGGGTGAGGAGTGAGAAGGGATACAGCACTTGATTTGCAAAAATGCTCCCTGTTTATGCAGTTACTACCTCTGTGTATAAAACATGCATTTGTGCCTGTAAATGCCAATCACACAAATACCTAACTAAGGCCTGATCCAAGTCAATGGGAGTATTTCTACTGACTTCAATAGACAGAGGGCAGGCTCTGAGTGAACAAATGCAGTAATTCTGTTTTTGACAAACAGGCTAAAAATGAAATAACTTACAAGCTTAAATCTTGATTGTAAAATTTAAATTTGTAGCATTTTTAGACACAATAACTGCTGACAACTAATGTCAAGTTGCTATGGCAAAAATACACACATTTGTGGTCATAAAACCCACTTTTGCCCCTGGATACGGGGTAAATATACATGCAAAAAGATAGAAGTTAACAATTTACAAATGCATCCAATTTATTTGCAAGTACCTGATTTAGCCAGAAAATATTTGATTTGTGCATGCCATTTTGCATGTGTACATACAAATGTGTTTTTTTGCAGGAGCAAAATAGGAACATTATTCCGAAAACGTTCAAAAATTTTCAAAATGAAAATCCTTATAGACTCTGAATGAGTGTCACAAATTGACATTGCTAGAATATCACATAACTGAATAGATTATTTAAATACATGATAAATGATATATAGAGATGGGCCTGAGAAGTAGCATTTGGATTTGGGTCCAGATCTAAAACTTTCCTAAAATTTCAAAAGTGTTTGGACCTGAAAGTTTTCCTTTGACCCTTTACAGGGTGAGGTTAGGGACTAGGTTCCAATCTGGTTCCAAATTTCCTGAATGTTCAGGGGTGTAGAGATCTGTGATTTTGTTTGGGCTTATCTCTACTTTACAACTGTAAATATAAGCTTTAAGTTTACCAGCTTTATTTGAAAAACAGTAATCATATGTATCCCCAAAGAAGTGGACAGAAATATGATGGCCTAAATACAAAATAACTATATAATGGATCATCTTTTTAAATAGCTCCTCTGAGTTATTAGGACCAACATACTGTCAACTTCTTTAAAGCATGTCCCTGTTCCTGTTTGTACGTATTTAGGGTGTATTGAGGATGACACTTAGAACAGTCTAAACAAAGTATCAAGGAAGTGTTAAAGGAAAGAAGGCAAGGTTTTGATTGACATACACAACTGTGAATGGAGTGTTAATTACATAGGAAAAAACAGAATATTCTGGGAGCTAAATGTTTCTTTTTTTTACATATGAGCTGAAATATAATTTATGATGGATGTTGCAAAATTAAAACAAGAGCGGGTGGCAAACCTTTTTGAAATCATTTACATGAAAAAATCAGAAAGAGAAATAGCTTTTTTGGTTCTGTTTTTGCTTTGCCATTCATTAGTCACTGCCCATTGAGACCAAAAGTATACTTTCTCCTACTCTATATTCTACAATTAGTTTAACAGACAATGGTTTATGTCAAGTGTACAAGAGACTATATGGCTACAAGAACATCTGCGGTACACTCAACGTTAAAGGACTGGAAGGAGATGAAAATAATAATACGAGGGGAAATATTCTAGGAATGCAAAGTTTATCAAGTGCTTGTTTCCAAATATTCATTTTTCTCTATTTCCTTTTATAACTGATTTTTTTTAAAATTAGTTTTCTTTACAGAGTTCATAAAAGTGAACACACACGTTTATTAACATGAAAAATTTTAATCAAATTGGGTTGATTTTTTTAATAAACAATGTGCAGTAAAAACTATGAATTTTATCACTACTCTCAGCTCAGAAGAACTATAAACAGAGAGAGCCTTTAAGACACTAAGACCACTAAAAGAAAGCAATAATATTAAGTTACTCATAATGTACGCACACCACTGCTTTACAAAAATACTTTCAGAATTTATTTCTGAAATGAAGAAGTAGCCATTCCTGAGGGCATAAAAATCAGTCTCCCCCTGCCTCCCCAAAAGATACAAGACTTTTCTTAAAACTGTTATACTGTTATAATTGATCTATAATTGTTGTTTAAATCCTTCTATGACCATCTGAAAGCCTAAGCAAGAAAAAATTGTACTGAATGGAAAATGATTTCAATATTTGGGGGAAAAGAATAATTATGAAAAGATTATCTTAAATCAATAAAAGAGCTCTTTTTAAAAATAAATTACAAGCTTTCCCACAAGCCCTGGGGTAAGTCTTTTCCCCAGGATCAGACCAGAAATAGATTGTGACTCAATCATAATCTGCTTCCTAGTCCCTCTTTCACTCCAGAAGGGAGAAGCAAAGATCCCCTTGTGTGCTGTCTTGCTTACTGTGTGGGTGGGAGTGCCAAAACCCTATCCACTCCTCACCCACCTACGTGGAAGAAGGAATTAGCAGCCATAGGGAAGCTTATCTCCTCTCCGCAGTGCTGGTCACAATGCAGATTGTTGGCACAAGGGAGTAAAAGGTTGCTTTTTGCCCCCTAACTTCCCTGCATGGGGGCACCAGACTATATCTGGGCTCACAATAAAAAGTTGCTTAGCACAACACTCCATATACCCATCGTTATCTAGCAAATGTTACATTTAGAGTGAAATTCACAATTTTCACCGAGTAGTTAAACTCTCAAGAGTGTTAATATCTGGATTATGGAACTGCTCATATGAGAAATTAAGAAAAATCACCATAAACTTGCTCTTCCTAACTAAAATGAAATATCCAATATTCTGTAAGCTAAATTAGAAGAAAGAAAGGCATGATACTAACTGACTATATACCACTATCCAGGTCAATTTCCATTAAATAATATAAAATAATTCACAAAGAATTGTAACTGAAATTTTTGCTGGCATGTCGTTGGTACTGGCATATATAGTAATCAATGTAGTGAACTTTATCTATGAAGTAACTATGTAAAGTTTATGTCCATACCTCCCTTTATTCATGGAATGCCTTCCTTGGAATAATTTGCATTTCACTTTCTTCTCTTACTGAAAACCCACTTTTGTCGCCAATTAGTCAGCCAACTAATGATTGGTAGGTCACAGGCAAAAGAAAAAAAACACCAAAAAACCAACCAACCAACATATTATATGCTTCAGAACTCTCAGGTTGTGCACACAGCAAGAGAATGTACCTTTGTGAACTTATTTTACTTGTTCCTCTAGTTTGTCAAAGCTGTCAAGTTTTGTCTTAAATCAGAATGTAAACTCTTCAGAGCAGAGACTGTGCATGTCTTTCCATGTGTTTGTACAGTGCCCAACATGACTAGGCTCCAATTCTGAGTGGGGCCTTTAGGCACTACTGCAATACTAATAACTACTAAAAACATTAATCTCTACTGTAGCTCTCTACTGTATCATAATATAATCTATTCAACAGAATTCTTCAGGAGAAATACAAGTAACATTAGTGTCTCGAATAAGCTGCAGGATTATTAAATATTTTAAGATATAAACAAGTAGCATTATGCAGGGAATCCTACAAGGCTTATGAAAGGGAATTAATAATTTAATGATCCAATACTGAAGTATGAGGGGGAAAATGTACTTGAAACATGTCAGGATGAATTTTCAAGGGAAAGGGCTAATTAGCAGCGTCTTAAAGCATATGTCATCACATTTTGAAAACAAGAACTAGTCCCTATGGAGAGAGTAGGCAGTTGGGTTTTAAAGACTCAACTACTCTAGCTAATATATATGATTAATGAGCAATATGTCAAGCGGCTGGTCTAGCTAAAGTAAGACACCTTGAAAAAAAAACTTTGTAAGTATACAATTTTTTAGAAAGAGATTGCTCGTAAGGCCAAATTCAACATATAAGAGGATAACAATGACCATACTGCATCAGACCAATGGTCCATCTAGCCCAGTATCCTGTCTTTGACAGTGGCCAGAGCCTTATGCTTCTGGCAGTTGGAGCTTTGGGGACACCCAAAGCATGAGGTTGGATCCCTGACCACCTTGCCTTATACCCAATGATGAACCTATCCTCTATGAATTTATCTAATTCTTTTTTTAACTCATTTATACCTTTTGCCTTCACATCCCATAGCAATGAGTTCCACAGGTTGACTGCACTGTGTGAAGTAGTACTTTCTTTTGTTTGTTTTAAAAAAAATGTTGCCTATTAATTTCATTGGGTGACCCCTGGTTCGTGGGTTATGTGAAGGGGTAAACAGCATTTCCCTATTCTATGTTCTACATACCATTCATGATTTTTAGAACTCTGTCATATCCCCCCCTTAGTCATCTCTTTTCTAAAATGCACAATCCCAGTCTTTTTAATCTCTCCTTAAATGGAAGCTGTTCCACCCCCTAATCATTTTTGTTGCTCTTCTCTGCACCTTTCCAAATTCTAATACATCTTTTTTGAGATGGGGCGACCAAAACTCTATGCAGTATTCAAAGGGTGGGCATAACACAGATTTATATAGTGGCATTATATTTCCTATTTTATTATCTATCCCTTTCCTAATGGTTCCTGACATTGTTAGCTTTTTTAACTGCCGCACCACACTGAGCAGATGTTTTCAGAGAACTATCCACGAAGACTCCAAGATCTCTTTCTTGAGTGATACCAGCTAATTTAGAACCCATGATTTTGTATGTATAGTTGGGATTATGTTTTCCAATGTGCATTACTTTGCACTTCTCGACACTGAAGTACATCTGCCACTTCAATGCCCAGTCACCCGGTTTTCTAGTTTTTTAGTGGTATGCCAGAGGGATCGGCACTAGGCCCAGTGCAAGTCAACATTTACATCAGGCCTGTGGGAGAACCACATGGGGGAGGAGTGGTCAATGCGCTTCCATAGGATAGAATGTTTGTTCTTTCAATTTGTTTTCTAATACACCTAGAAATTACATTAACAAAACTACTTTAAAAGAATATTCAGGTAGCAAAGTCAAGCATTCAGAAGCTAGGAACTGGCTGAATTAAGGCTGCTTGTGCAACCTTAATTCAGCCCCTTTGCACATATGCATTATTGATACAGTCCTTGTTACACAATTATGTACTATGTATTCTACAGGACTGCTTCCTCATTCAGTGTACAGGAGGGACAGTGAATGAGACAGAGGGTTACAAAAAGAAAACAGATGTTCTTTTCTGTGATGATGGATAAGATTATTACAATGCATATACACCAAGGCGTTGAATGGAGTCTACACAATCAATTTTAATTATATTTCCTAGCTTTTTTTGTATGTGATTTAAATTGTAAGCTCTTCAGGAAAAGGACTGTCTCCTATTAGTGTATGGACAGAACCTAGCATGATGGTACCCCAATTTCAGTTGGAGCCTTCAGGCAAGTTGGGATGCTCATCTTAACCTTTGGAATGTCACCTCTCTGAAGCCTTTCAAATTAACCTCCCTCCCTAACAAACCTTGGTGCCTCCTCATTTCTTGTATCCTTGAAGTCTCCAGAGGAAGGCAGAAAGGTCCACTCCCTTTTCCAGTGTTTTCAGGATGGGAAAAGATGACAGGCCTGCTCCCCCTTTAGTGTCTTCAGGTGCTTCAATTTTCTCCCCCTGTAAACTTCTCTATTTCTCCTCCCCTTCAGTTCTGAATCATTCCTCTCTTTTTCTCCTCGAAGGCATCTCACCCCATCCTTTAAAGTTTTTGCTCTCAAGTTCTCACTCTCTTTCTCCGTCCATTTGAGATTTTTTTTCCTCATCCTCTTTTCCTCATCATGGAGAATCTGTCTCTATTTCATGTCTCTCACGCATGTGTATTGTGGCAACATTACTAATCTTTACCTCTGCTCCAGTTTCTCCTTTCAATACTAACTCACTTCTCAGAGCAAGTGTGCTGACATGCAAAGCAGCAGGAGGGCAAAGGAGGAGTGAAGCAAAGATTGAAGGTAAATGGAGTGGTTGATCCTCCTGCTTTATCAGCAGGCAGGACAGTAGGCCACAGAAGGAGAAAAGCTACATGGAGTTCTTACCAACGTAGGGTGGAAGGGACAGGTTGCCAAAAATGAGACACATGTTTGATTTCCTGCTTAAAGTTAGAATACTGGGGCTGTTGTCCAGTGTAAAACACCTTCAAGTTCTAGAGAGGTCAGTGAAGAAAAGCTTCAAAAGAGAAATACATCTTAAGGAAAAATGTGAAGGAAGAGTTTTGCTTGGTACACAAGAATTACCTCTCTCTTACTTGATATCACAACAGAATAATTCCACACCCCAAAAAGCCACTCCATTTACCTTCAAGCAGCCTGCTTGCTCCTCCCAGCTCTGCAGCAGCGAGACTCAAAAAGCACCAGCGAGGCCTGCTGCCACTTCGCCTCAGGCTGGAGTTGAGACCTACCCTATACAATTATTAGAATTATTTTTATTTATACAACAGTAATGCCCAGAACCCAAACAGAATGGGCCCCCCTTGTGCTAGGCACTGTACGGACACACAGGAAGCAACACATGGAAGTTCATGGAACTTTTTTATTATTTATTTTTTGTAATTTGTTCTAGAAAATATCCCTGATTATTGAAAATGATATGACAAAGAAAGAAAGAAAATATACTGCTTGTTTTGAGCAAGGAAATCCATTACATGGTCGTTATATTTAAAATTGAGTACAAGTATTAAAGAGGGATAAGGAGGCTAAATTTGGGGAATACAATTAAGTATGTTATGAGTTTTTAGAAAAATGAAGAACTTGTTCTTGCAAAAACACTGATGATTTCAGCTTTTTGTTCTTTGGTTTGATTTATTGTCTACTGTATGTCCACACTAGAGGCTTTCTTACAAAACTACATTAGACATGCTTAAATTACATGCTTCTCAAAAATAAATGGAACTGTGCATTT
The DNA here is from genome assembly GCF_002925995.2 of Terrapene triunguis. Lineage (NCBI taxonomy): Eukaryota > Metazoa > Chordata > Testudines > Emydidae > Terrapene > Terrapene triunguis. The sequence goes on from NW_020664393.1 coordinate 32,682,540, forward strand.
CTTTTCATTTCACAATTAGTAGCATAATTTCTTCAGAATTAGTAATGCTTCGTATCTTCACTTTTTTACTTCGAGATTTAGTTTCTATGGCAACCTCTGCATACTCAAAGAAATTCATCATGTTCAAATCATCAGGTACCAAAAAATGTAATGAAAGTAGGTAGCTGATACTATATAACAATTTACACACTAAGGCTGGGTAACTTTTTTTTTAAGTGATAAAGTTCTGTTGACTACTAGAAGCACCTCTCTTAGCATGTTGAGTTGGATTTTTTTATAAGCATATTCAATTAGCATCTTTCAGACATTTCATACAATTCTAGAAAATAAATGACAGAAGTTAAAGGATGTGAACCAACATATAAAGATATGAAGATTGCCAATAGCAATAAACATAAAAACAGTTTGTTTGGGGGAAGATGGTATACTGGCATCATTTGCTTTAAACCAATGATAACATGCTTCCCTGGAGTTTAGGATGCAATTTTGGTTGAACAGTTTTCAGAACAAAAATAAATTAAATCAGATAAGTCACTGGTAAGTAAAGAGCTTTGCAAAAAGAAATCCTGTTTTTCAGTGATGAAGATGACAAAGAAAAGTAGCAATTAGTGCTGAATACTGCTTATTTCCCCAAAGGCTTTTCTTACCCTTGCTTTAACCCCTTTACAATCTGTTTCTACTGTGCCATTCACCATGGTATCACATGCCTTTTTAGTTGACTTTATGGACTGGAAGGGAATTAAATATATTATATGTATATATAATGAGAGATATCTCCATTACCCATCGTACAATGAAAGTGAGGAATTGGATAATGTGGGGTACCGGGGAGAAGAAGAGTGAGAGAGAGGGAGGGAAAGCGAAAGAGAGAGAATGTATGTCTTGGAAAGAAAGTGATAAATGATGGGTATGATATAAATGAGGAGAGAAATTAGTTAATAAACGGTAGAAATGTAAGCGGGGGAATGGTCCCGCTATTGTGGGGAACTTTCCGGGCTTCTGCACTACCCCGGTGAAGTGGGCTAGCGAAAGGATCTGAGTCCTCGCTCCCACTTCCTTTACCCAGAGGCCTCCCTGCCCTTGAGGACTCCCCTTCCACTCTCCTGTCTGGCAGAGTCCTCGTAACCCCAACAAGGCTGGGCCCTGGATTCCTGGGGGGCTTGACCCCCAACCCTGCTGTGGTCACCTAGGACAGGGGCTAGGGTGTCCCCACTCCGGGGTACTCTCTCTGTACTGGGCACCTCCCTGACCCACTGATTATTCCATACAATTTAAAACAAATGCAAGTTGTTTAATTAACAATCAATCTAAAGAAAAGAATAAGGAAAAATGGGAAAGGTTAAAGGAAAACACATCATCCCGCTTTGTGGCAGGGAACATCACAAACAGTGTCTCTGGACATCAGGGCACTTCACAGTCTGTTCCTTGTTAGTCCCAGATTTCCGTCTCAGGCCCTGGCTGTGCTGCAGGGATGCTGCGGGTTGGACACTTGCAATGGTGGTGGCCACACACCTCCGGGCTTTGAGTGGTGGGACCCTTCTTCCCAGCGTCAGCCCCCCGTAGGGTTAAGGTCCCCCTCCTGGTCTGGCCTGCAAGGGCCCTTGTCTGGGGGTGTCTTTCTGTGCTGGGCCCTTTGCCCAAGGTCCCCCCTTGGCTGGTCCCACTTGCTCACCACACCTGGCTCTGTGGCTGCGTCTCTGCTCCCAGCACACGATCTGCTCTCCCTGGGCTGCGTCTCTGGCTCTGTGGCTGCGTCTCTGCTCCCAGCACACGATCTGCTCTCCCTGGGCTGCGTTTCTGGCTCTGTGGCTGCGCCTCTGCTCCCAGCACACGATCTGCTCTCCCTGGGCTGCGTCTCTGGCCCCTCTGGATCTGGCACGGTTCTGCTCTCCAGCTCAGCCTGGGCCCCTGCTTTCTCCTTAGCTCGGCCCCACTCAGTCTGACCCAGGCAATTCCAGCTCACACGGAGGACGGGACCTCCCTGGCCTCCTGACCCTCTGATTAGCCTGCCCGCCCTGTCAATCAGGCTGATCTGGAGCATTGGCCTCTCGCCATTGTTCCTGGGGACTGTCAGTCTCAGGCTCCTGATTTGCCATCGACCCTTCCCCTTTTAGTGCTGGGAGCAAGCCAATCAAAACACCCCCACTGAATGTTAGTAAGGGGGCAACAGTCCCCTTACAGAAAGAAAATATGTGAATGAAGGAGCAAATGGAATGAGAAACTAGGCTCATAGGTTTTTAACTTGAATTCTGGTGGTAAATCATTCTTCTCATAGGAAAAACAATTAGAGGAAATACTGGTTAAGATCAGCAAGTTGAGCTACAGCGTGTCAAAACTAAATGAAAAAATATAGTAGCCCAGGTTTGTAAAATTGAGTGTAAGTTCACTCAGAAGATTTGCACAACAAAAGGAGCTATTCAGCAAGCATGGTCTGTGCCTCAAGTTTGTAACACAATTGGAAACTTGGCCCCACAGCATGTGCTCTTCTCAGTCCAATTCCTGGGAGGTGCTCACCACCTGAAACTCTTACTGATTTCAATGGAAGGCAATGCTCAGTATCGTTTAGGATTGGACCTCTAAAACCTTTCAGCTCCTTTAGTGATGCCCTCCTATTTTCTTTTTCTACATTTTGCCCTATGCAAAGAACGTTTCCAAAATCTGTATTTCAAACTATTCCCACACTTCATTCTAATCCCTTCAAAAAACCTCTAATTTCTCCTGAATCATCAAAAGGGAATTTTAAAAATCCACAAAAACATCCACCTAATTTAATAAACCATAAATAGGTGTAAATGCTTTCCTGCAGAACCACATGATATTTTAGTAAGGCATTTGATACGGTTCCACATGGGGAATTATTAGCTAAATTGGAAAAGTTGGGGATCAATATGAAAATTGAATGGTGGATAAGGAACCGGTTAAAGAAGAGACTACAACGGGTCGTACTGAAAGGTGAACTGTCAGGTTAGAGGGAGGTTACTTGTGGAGTTCCTCAGGGATCGGTTTTGGGACCAATCTTATTTAATCTTTTTATTACTGACCTTGGCGCAAAAAGTGGGAATGTGCTAATAAAGTTTGCCGATGACACAAAGCTGGGAGGTATTGTCAATACAGAGAAGGACTGGGATATCATACAGGAAGATCTGGATGACCTTGTAAACTGGAGTAAAAGTAATAGGATGAAATTTAATAGTGAAAAGTGCAAGGTCATGCATTTAGGGAGTAATCACAAGAATTTTGGTTATAAGCTGGGGACGCATCAGTTGGAAGTAACAGAGGAGGAGAAGGACCTCGGAGTGTTGGTTGATCACAGGATGACTATGAGTCGCCAATGTGATATGGCCGTGAAAAAAGCTAATGCAGTCTTGGAATGAGGCAAGGTATTTCCAGTAGAGATAAGGAGGTGTTAGTACCGTTATAAAAGGCACTGATGAGACCTCATCTGGAATACTGTGTGCAGTTCTGGTCTCCCATGTTTAAGAAGGATGAATTCAAACTGGAACAGGTACAGAGAAGGGCTACTAGGATGATCCAAGGAATGGAAAACCTGTCTTATGAAAGGAGACTCAAAGAGCTCGGCTTGTTTAGCCTAACCATAAGAAGGCTGAGGGGAGATATGATTGCCCTCTATAAATACATCAGAGGGATAAATACCAGGGAGGAAGAGAAATTATTTAAGCTCAGTACCAATGTGGACACAAGAATTAATGGATATAAACTGGCCACCAGGAAGCTTAGACTTGAAATTAGATGAAGGTTTCTAACCATCAGAGGAGTGAAGTTCTGGAACAGTCTGCCAAGGGGAGTAGTGGAGGTAAAAGACATATCTGGCTTCAAGACTAAGCTTGATAAGTTTATGGAGGGGATGGTACGATGGAATAGCCTAATTTTGGCAATTAATTGATCTTTGACTATTAGCGGTAAATATGCCCAATGGCTTGTGATGGGATGTTAGATGGGGTGGGATCTGAGTTACTACAGAGAATTCTTTCCTGGGTGTCTGCCTGGTGAGTCTTGCCCACATGCTCAGGGTTTAGCTGATCGCCATATTTGGGGTCGGGAAGGAATTTTCCCCCAGGCAGATTGGCAGAGGCCCTGGGGTTTTTTTTTGCCTTCCTCTGTAGCGTGGGGCATGGGTCATTTGCTGGAGGATTCTCTGCACCTTGAAGTCTTTAAAACATGATTTGAGGACTTCAATGGCTCAGATATAGGTTAGGGGTTTGTTACAGGAGTGAGTGGGTGAAATTCTGTGGCCTGCGTTGTGCAGGAGGTCAGACTAGATGATCATAATGGTCCCTTCTGACCTTAAAGTCTATGATTCTATGATACTGTCACTCTCATCCTTCCTCTCCCACCCCTTTTTTGTGTGTTTATGACATCATTTGAAGAGACTCTCTCTATTGTGTTTCTGTGCAATGCCTAGCATACTTTGATAACACAATAATATATATGACAATAATAACAATTATTAATTCTAGTTTTGCTGTACTGAGTTACTATTGAGAATTCAGCTATCCTTTTCTTCACAAAATGTGCAGTTTGCATATTTTAAGAACATATATAAGGGTCAAAAATATGCTTGGGGCACAAAGAAAGGACAAAATTGTAGTATGATTTACTATATGAACATCCACCTCCCACTGACTTCAAACAAACACTTATTTCAAAGGTTAGAATTTGATGATGTAATTATTGAAATCACGACTACGGAGCTATAATGAATGAATGTTGTTGGTAATCTACTTCACTGAAATCAAAGACTGAAACCCAATTAGCTAAATTCTGCTGTTATCCATTTATTTTGCGTATAAACTGAACCATGTATTTGATATTGCTTTCATGGTGAAACTTTTGATATCATCTGAGATTGCTCAATTTACCTGAACTGTCAACAAATACTGATTCTCTGAGTATGCATATAATTTATTTATGTGCTGAATTCTTCTATAGCTGACTCTGCCACTCTGTGCTGAACATTATTTAGCAAGACGGCACTGAGGCAATGTCCCAGAAAATGTATGAGACAGTTCTTGTAAATTACTTACAGTGGGGTGAGAAACAAAAATTGAGTTCTGCAAACTTGGATTAATAAACTCTTTCTTGATTGGTGTTGGCTCCTTTCTCCATGCTTCAGTTAGGAGCTCAAATCTTCTGGAAAGATAAAAATAATTTTCCTTTGAAGTTATTCCTCTTTGCTCTACGTTGTAGGCAACACTTTTCTCATATCTGTAGGTCTGTTCTGAGTACAATCCTGGTGCCTTCACTTCTCTCTTCTGTGGATTTTTTTCTTAGTAAACTTTTTGTATAGCATATCAAAGGGGTAGCCGTGTTAGTCTGGATCTGCAAAAGCAGCAAAGAGTCCTGTGGCACCTTATAGACTAACAGACGTTTTGGAGCATGAGCTTTCGTGGGTGAATACCGTGGGTGAATATCTGAAGAAGTGGGTATTCACCCACAAAAGCTCATGCTCCAAAATGTCTGTTAGTCTATAAGGTGCCACAGGACTCTTTGCTGTTTTTGTATAGCCTGTCTGGAGTACTGTGTCCAGTTTTGGGCCCCACACTACAAGAAGGATGTGGAAAAATTGGAAAGAGTCCAGCGGAGGGCAACAAAAATGATTAGGGGGCTGGAACACATGATTTATGAGGAGAGGCTGAGGGAACTGGGATTGTTTAGTCTGCAGAAGAGAAGAATGAGGGGGGATTTGATAGCTGCTTTCAACTACCTGAAAGGGGGTTCCAAAGAGGATGACTCTAGACTGTTCTCAGTGGTATCTGATGACAGAACAAGGAGTAATGGTCTCAAGTTGCAGTTGGGGAGGTTTAGGTTGGATATTAGGAAAAACTTTTTCACTAGGAGGGTGGTGAAGCACTGGAATGGGTTACTAGGGAGGTGGTGGAATCTCCTTCCTTAGAGGTTTTTAAGGTCAGGCTTGACAAAGCCCTGGCTGGGATGATTTAGTTGGGAATTGGTCCTGCTTTGAGCAGGGGGTTGGACTAGATGACCTCCTGAGGTCCCTTCCAACCCTGATATTCTATGATTCTATGATAATGGTACTGCCTTGATATTTATATTTAGTAAGTCTCTCAGCTTCTCCTCCAGACACACACAAGTGTATAGGTCAAATTATGTTCTCTGTTACATAGAGTTACATACAATTTGGAGTGACTATATTAATTTTAATGGAGTTACTCTGGATTTACAAATGTGTAGATAACTTACTTTCCAGACCAGAAGATTCCAGTGCGGGGTGTTGAAAGGCCCATAGTGATCCTGGGAGACCCAGCGTACCCCTTACTCCCAGGGCTCATGAAGCCTTACACTGGAATCCTGGACAGCAGCAAGAAGTGCTTCAACAATAGGCTCAGGAGGTGCAGAATGACCATATAATGTGCATTTGCCAGATTAAAAACTCACTGGCGCTGCCTTTATGGCAGGTAAGACCTAACTAAGGATATTATTCCCATGGTCATAGCAGCCTGCTGTGTGCTGCATAATGTTTGTGAGGTTATGGGTAAAAAGTTTCCCTTGAGGTGGAGCATGGAGGCAGTTCGCCTGGCAGCTAATTCCGAGCAGCCAGACACCAGGGCTACTAGATGGGCAAAACTGGGGGCTATTTGAATCAGGTTTTGAGGAACCATTTTGATAATGAGCACCGGTAATATGTCTTTCTGTAAAGCATTCTGTCATGCTTTGTTATCTTGCTGCATTGCATGAAAATGTTGATGATTGCTTCCTGTAGTCTGCAAATCCTCCAATTACCACTGTGTATTAATTTCAGCAGCAACCACTGTGTGTAGGAGACAAATAAAGATTTATTATCTTTCAGAGAGTATGTTTTTATTAAATACTAATTAACACACAGAACACGCTTGGTGTAAAGGGAGATAACAGTGAAGGGCAGCGTCCTGATGTAGGCTCTCATAGCTGTGTGCAACTCCAGCTATCATTTTGGAAGCTGTCCGAAGGGGTGGAGTGAATGAGGTACTGAGACGGGTCGGGAAGATGCAAGGAATGTGTGGAAGGAGTTTGGGGAGGGCATGACAAGCAGTTCTGTATCAGCTGCAGGGGTGGGGGTGGGGATGGGGGTGGGGGGGCAAGCATGCATGTGTTCTGCTTGAAGTGCAATTAGGGACTTCAACATCTCTGTTTGCTCCTGCATCACTTTTATCATCCGTTCCTGGCCCATTACAATTTGCTACTAGGTCTCCTTCTTGTCCTGCCTATTTTATAATTTTTAGTTACAGTCTGTCTCCACGCCCGTTGTTCTTGTTTTTCGGCACCTGAGGACTGGAGCACTTCTTGAAACATGTCCTTCTTGCTCCTCCTCGTTGCTTCCTTATCTGGTGGAGGTGCTCCGCTGGTTTGTAGGGGGTTCCCCTGAAGGCCACATCTGCAGAAGCAAAGGAAACAATAAACAGAAGCATGATTTTGAGTGCACTCAAAGCATCGAATCATTATAGTAAAATACACCTCTTTTAAAATAGGAACCAGTTTCTCATTCTCTTTTGTCAAGCACACAGCTCAACGAACAACCCAAACATGGTGAGTTCAGGACAGGGCCGGAGGGTCACTCAAGATGGGTCAAAAGGTCTAAGTAGCTTTCTAAGGGGATCACTGCAAGCAACTAGAGCAAAATTGTAAATTCTGCCACCATTTTCCATGGGGTCATTGAAGCTGATATCTCACCCCTGAGGGTAAGGAAGGATGTAAGGGTGGACTCCTGTATGCGTGTGGCATCAGACCAGGTCCCTATGCTGCATGTCTATGCGCCGCTTTGGTCCCTGCACAAATGATTGCCTATTGCCATGGAAAAGTTTCCTACAATGGGGGAAGGAACAAAGCAGCTCTGCCAAGGAACCTTTGCCAGAGAATTGGCAAGTACCTCCAGGAAAGTTTCCTAGAGACATCTCTGGAGGATTTCTGTGAAATCTCGGTGTCCATTAACACACTTTTCCACAGGGCCCCTACTGCGTAGCTGCATAGGGGAATGCGAAGCAGACACAGATGCAAACACAGCTAGTCGTCTACATTTCTATGTCTTCGCCCACTTCTAGAGTATAACAAAGCAAAGGACAGCTCTACCTCATGTAACTGAGCAGCATCAACTCAAAAAGATCACTTACCAAAGCTTCCCTCTCCTGCATCATGACTTCTGGGACTGGCTTGAATACTCCTGGGTCAAGAAGAGGTCCTGGCTCGCCATGGCACCGGACAACCCTGTTGCCTGTCCCATCTCATCCTCCAGCTTGACTTCCTCATCCACCACTTTGTCCTCGGGGTTGAGTCCGCTGTCTCCAGTCCCACTGAAGCATCAGCAGGGCTCTTGGCAGTGGAGGTGGGGTCGCCACCAAGGATGGCGTCCAGCTCCTTGTAGAAGCAGCAGGACTTTGGTGTAGCACCAGAGCCATGGTTTGCTCCCTTGCTTTCTGGTATACCAGCCTCAGCTCCTTTAGATTCGCATGACACTGATGCATGTCCCGTTTGTAGCCCTTATCCAAGATGCTACAAGAAATCTGTCCATAGCTATCAAAGTTCCTACAGCTGGAGCAGACCTGGGACTGCCCAGCCTCTTCTCCCCACAGATCCAACAACTCACTTGTATTCCAAGCGGGAGAGCGTTTGCTGTGTGGAGCCACCATGGTCAGCTGGGAAAATGTGATGTCAGGTCTCCGTGCCAAGCAATCAGGAAATGGCCTTTAAAGGGGGGGGGGAGGGGTCAATGCCTGTGTACCTGGGTGCAGAGCAGTGGAGTTCAAACCACAGCAATCAGAATGGGCATTGTGGGACATCTCCTGGAGGCCATTTTACAGTCACATAACCAAGCACAGTGTCTACACTGACACTCTGTCGATATAACTTAGCATCTTGTCTAGGTGGTTTTATTTTGTTGGAAAAGCAGGAGAGTTTTGTTGGCAGCAGGAGCATTGTAGTGTGTACACCTTCACTGTTTTGTCGACAACAGCTGATTTTTGTCAACAAAACTCTGTAGTGTAGACAAGACCTTATAGTATGGTTCTGAGCTCCAGAGGAAAACTCATGAGGAAATAAATAATTCTGTATTAAGTGCAAGGTTTCGATGGTTTGTAATAAATGAAGCACAGGGTCACATAATGAGTGATGAAATAAAAAGAAATATTGAATAACCACTGCTTTGTCCTTCTTGTGCACTGAAAGAGGCAGATGTCTCATTAAAAATAGTATGTGACACAATAATTAAAAAGTGCATCAAAAATCCATATGCAGGAAGAGGATGGAGTAAGGTTGCATGCACAACCTTCATTCCATCATTTTGTAACTCTTGAGCATTTGATTTTGCAATCTTAACATCCTTTTAACATAATTTTTGTTTGTTTGTCAGTATGTAATACCATATATAGAGGATGTGCAACCTGACCGAGGTCTTCTATGCACTGTTTTTTTTAGCATCCAGGTAGCTATGCTGGTGTAGCTGCATTGGTGCAGACCGCAGATTTGCAACTGCTGATTTATACCAGTACACCATATCTAATACTACATGCACCCACAATGATGCACCCACATTAGTGTAACTATAACAGTGGCTAAAAATCTCAGTGTTGATAAGGCCTGAGTTATTGTGGCTGTAAAAACCTTAACGTCTGCGTTTCCAGATTTTTAATTTATTTAAATTAAGCTACCATGATGATGCATGATTATTAATTAATTATTATTATTATACTGGTTGGTGCAGGGCAAGAAAGAATTGCCATTCACTCTACAATAATATGAAGCGCATGAGAGAGGGCGTAGTCCAAACCTCTGTTGTTGCTGCTGTTTGGCTGGAGACAGTTGTCTGCATGGCTGTGATAGTAGGGGAAGAAGCACTTCTGTTTATACTGTATTGTCTGTATACTACTAACTGGAAAAGACACCAGCTTAATGTTATGTATGAAATATAAGTGGCTAAGGGAAATCTATCTTCTCACTAAATTTCCCTGCTTAACAAAAAGAATACAGCTACAATCAGGGCCGGCTCCAGCGTTTCTGCCGCCCCAAGCAAAAAAAAAAAAAAAAAAACCGCCCCCGCGACCGGCGGCGGCAATTGGGGAAAAAAAAAAAAAAAAAAAGCCGCGATCGGCAGCGGCGGCGGCAGTTCAGCGGCAGGTCCTTTGCTCCTAGAGGGAGTGAGGGACCTGCCGCCCCCGAATTGCTGCAGGTGCCGCCCCTCTCCCTTGGCCGCCCCAAGCACCTGCTTGTTAAGCTGGTGCCTGGAGCCGGCCCTGACTACAATTCATTTTTCTAGCAGTGGACATAATGTTACAGTCCTAGCCTAAAAGCAGCACCACAAAATAACTACATTTTAAAACTTCAGATAATCACCAATGTCTGCCTTTCACATTATTGAATATAAGGGACAAATAAGTGTTAGTATTCTGGCTGTTTTGCAGACCTGAGACTCCACAGAAAAACTTCCTATTTAGAGCATGTAAAAAAAATGGACAAGCAAGACTTTTTCCATTTCTCACATATTTAACTGCATAACAGTAAGAGTTAGAACATTCCCACACTCATCACTGTGTACCAGGATCAGGCCTGTGGATAGTTCCACTGAAGTAAATGGGACTGCTTTCCTGAAAAGAAATACTCCTTTCAGGGCCGGCTCCAGGGTTTTGGCCGCCCCAAGCAGCCAAAACCAAAAAAAAAAGCCGCGATCACGTTCTGGCGGCGGCAATTCGGCGGGAGGTCCTTCACTCCCAGGCGGAGTGAGGGACCGTCCGCCGAATTGCCGCCGAATACCTGGAACTGCCGCCCCTGTCCGGAACGGCCGCCCCAAGCACCTGCTTGAGAAGCTGGTGCCTGGAGCCGGCCCTGACTCCTTTGTGTCAAGGCTGCAGGATCATATCTTTAGCAATCACCATTATGCCTTTCATGAAAGGTTGTACACAAAGGACCCTGTAGCAGGGTGGTTACCCACTCCTGCCCGGAGGGGTTTAAAACAGCCCTGGAGGAGGGCTGTGGAACGGCAAGATGCCTGGGCTGATTGGGAGGAAGCAGGGTCAGCTGGGGCCATGCCCCAATCAGGGCCCAGCTGGCCCTATAAAGGCTTGAGCCAGGAGCTCAAGCAGGCAGTCTCTCTCTGTGTTCAGAGAGAGAAGGGCCTGGCTGTAGGGAGCTTAACTAAGTGCCTAGAGTGGAGCAGGGCTGGGGAAAGGCCAAGGGAGCTGGGGAGCTCTGGTCTAGGAAAGCCCCAGGCTGCAGGCCTGGTAAAGCCTATTAGGTACTGGGTTGCAGGGGGCAGCCCATGGGTAGGCAGAGGCAGCAGTTCTGAACCCCTTTGCCTGTGATGAGTGGCCGATACTGCAGTCTGCCTCAGTGAGCGGGGGCTAGATGGAGACTGGGCAGTAGCCAAGACTGAGGTGAAGTGGGGATAGTGGGTGGGGGTTCCCTGGGGAGGGGAGACCCTAAGACTGAGGGGTTACTGCCAGGGGGCAGCACCCCAGGTAAAAGGGCCCTGGGGTCCAGGGTGGGACACGGGGGCCAGAGGACAGGTGGACCATCGGCCTGCAGAGTGTGCTCTGGAGCTGGAACGAGCTAATTCCCGGAAGTCACCAGCAGGAGGCCCCGCTGGGTGAGTCCGCACTCCTCTACAGACCCAATAATGTATGGTATTCAACACCTTGATTCCCTTTAACTTCTCTGAAAAATGAGTGCCTCAATGCCCTGTAGGACTGGGCCAAAATTAATTCTGCATGAACAAAGTTCAGAAAGGCACACTAGTTTTGTTTGCTAAGAAATCTGACTTTGAGATAAATATCTTTAAAGTTAAGATGTTTATCCAAACTTTGGTCTAGAATTGGTTTTCCAATACTTTCCAGTTCAGGATGGCTCATAAATACTATGAGATCAGCATCTGTCTTTGTATTTTACTACTTCTGCTGGTACAAGAGGAAGTCAAGAAATGCAGAGGCACAAGAAAATGAGTAAAAAAAACCCAGTTAACCCAACATTTTTAAATTTCACAAATGGATCTAGATTCATTTCAAGTTTTGAGCACGTCTTGGTTGCTTCTTATTTCTTCCTAACTATTATCCATTCCTTGTATAGATATTATCAACTATGACATGCACATATCAAAACTATAATAAAACCTGACCATTGGCCCTAGCTTTGAGCAGTATAATACTTGGCATAAAAATCACGTCCTGACGTATGATATGTACACTAGGATATCTTCCATTCCTACAACAGAACTGAAAGTTGAGATCAATTTTTATTATTTTTTCCAGTTTAAATTACACCAGATGCACTTTACGCAAACTACAATTCTGCATCTGTGCTGCCAGTCATTAAAACATTTAAGATTGAATGAGCTTTAACTGTTAAACAAACTAAGACAAAACTCAAATTTCAAAGCTCAGTTTGAGGAGACTGCTTCATACTCAGCTGCTATCTTTGTCTTATTTTTATTGGTGCTCAGCAAGAACACATTAACGTCAGTTCACACACTTGCCAGTTGTTCACAAAGTTTACTCACCCTCTGACCTTCTTTCCCTGGTGGACCTGGAGGACCTTCTAGCCCTGGCAAACCCTGAAAATACAAACATTCAAGAATGTAACATTTCAAGATGATCTTGGCTTAATTTGACTCAGCCTGTAACAAACCATACTTGTAACCAAAGGAAACTTAAAATGTTCATTACTGATAGAGATCACCTTATGTTCAGGACTACATTATGTTCACGTGTTTAAAAAAGTAACAGTTTTTATTGATGATCGTAATACCAGCATAACCATATGGATCAGAATAATTATTGGGTTTTGATGCAGTATTGTTTTAAATATAGTTATAAAGGGTTTAACTAAGATTTGTATCTGTACTACCATATATCTTGTAAAGTCAGCATGCCACATACAAATTAGCTGGCTTCATTAAACTAGGGGGTCGCACACTCTGTAGCTTGTGTAGGCTGAGCTTACTGCACAGCAGGGGCTCCTTGCATTCCTCCATTCCCCTCCCCCATGAATTACCTGGGTGCCACTTTCCCATCCCACTCTACTTCAGGGACTCCCTGCAACTTCTCTCTGCCAAGAGTTCAGTGTGCCTCCCATTCCCCCCTTCTCCCACACTAGGGTCCCCCATTTTTCCCCACACACCAATAGCTCTGATTGTATCCCCATTCCCACTTCCCTCATGCCCTTCATTTGCCCCTTTCCCCTCCATACCAGGGTTCCCCAATCTCCTCTCCACCATGGTGACACATTTTCTCAGGGTGCCCAGGATTCTGAGTCATGGTGGTAACCTACTCCCTCAAGTAGAGAGAGACTTGCTGGTGCTAAACTGGATGTCAGCTCCACGATACCCTCAGTCTGTTAGCCATTCAAACAATCTCCTCAGGGCTCTGCCAGCCTTTACTTTACCTTGCAGGATGACACTTGGTGTACCCTGGTCTCCAAGCTCCTCTAAAGCATCCCCCTGTAATGTCTGGCCCCTGTCTCTAGGCAATCACAGAATTTCCAGGTCCGTTATCCCCAGAGAGACAGTGTACACAAAGTTTGACAGGCACAACCTAGGATCGGGTCCTTTATAACATTACAGCACTGAAATATATTTATAGTGAAACAATCATAAGTTTATTATCAAAGGTTAAGTTTATGAGATAGTGAACAAGGATAACAAGTGGAAACAGAAATGATTACATATAAAACAAAAGCATTACATGCTTCTTAGAGCCCAAACTTAACTTTAAGAGGCTAAAATTCTTGTCTGAAGTAGTTTCTCATCTAAAGCAAACTCCAAGCACCCACCAGGCTGGGATCCACCATTCATGGATGCAAAAAGCACTGTCCTTTTTGCTCCCCCAGTAGTGAATAAGGATGTATCCTTTTGCCTTCCCCTTACATTCCCCCAAAGTCCTTGTTTTCTCCTGCAGTCAGTAAAGCCTCAATGTTTATTCTCTGGTGCTGGCTGACTTCATGTTGACTTCACATGTCTGTGTTCTTTATCAGCATTCAGTTCAAACTCAGAGGCCCATTGTGAAACATTAAATGCTTAATTTATATGCCAGTTAGCTAGATGGACAAACATTCCTGATCTGAGAAAAAAACCTCTCTGCAGGTGACTCATACTTGATACAGAGGCTCAGGATATATTATCAAGATATACACAACTTTTTAAATATCATTAGTACATACTTTTCACAATGATAATGACCAGTGTGACACCAGCTTTTATCTGCTACCTTACAAGACCTATTTATGGATAAGTACCATAAAAGCAGTGTCTTCGGTGAAGAGTTTGTCAGGCTTATTAGGAGTTGCTGACACGGAGTTGTGAACCTTTTGCCAGCTGCAGGGCCGGCTCTAGGTTTTTTGCTGCCCCAAGCAAAAAAAATTTTGGCTGCCCCCCCCCCACCAGCCCTGGGCTCTCTCTCTTCTCTCCCCCCCCCTCCCCAACTGCACCCTCCTGCCACCCCAGCCCTGGGTCACTGGCAACTCGCTCCCAGGGCGGGTAATTCAGCAGGAATTTTGGATGTGCACAGAACACAGACAGGATTGGTTCCCATATGGTTACAGAACTGCAGTAAAGTGGAATAATTTTCAGCTTGTGTGATTGGAGACTATTACAAGACTGTCCTACATAAATGCATACTACAAGACTGTCCTACATAAATGAGGAAAAGTTGAGGTGAGGTATTATTCTTTTGTTCCATGCTTTGTTTCTATGGGGAATTTGCCAATGCAATATCACTGTCTTCCTTTTAAACAAATAAAACTAAAACTAAAAAAAAAAAAAAAAGCAATGGCTGTTGAAAATAGCAATTCCAGTCCTAATAACCACTGGGAAGCATTTCTTGCTCAATTTATTCTACTTTTTCTACAGCAAGTTACAGTGGATCAGTATATTTGATTTGGGAGAAATGAAGTAACAGCTGCCCAAATTGAGCTTGAGCACTCCTGAATTTTGAGGGTGTTCAAATCTGGAAGGCAGGTGCTGGATTCCCTTTCTGAATATTAGCTAAATCTGGAAAAGAAGTCAATTTCTGCTTCCATGGCTCAGAAGTGTAAATCCTCCTACGTGCCTGGTACTGTATCTAAAGCTGCCCAGTCTAGTAGAGCAATACACACCATGTCTCTGAAATCAAGTTTAGGCACTTTGCCCTGATCTTATAACTGACTGTGCCCTGGTCGACCCTTGAGCCCACATCCAGCCTCACTGTTGAGATCAAAGTGAAGGGTTCTGGCTGTGCATAACTAGTCACAGGATTGGAGCCTTAGGTTTTTTATTTATTCAAGATAAACTCCCCTTTTGACTACATAAGAAGCAAGTGTTGAATCAAGTCATGTTTTTAGAAAACTATCCATTTCCAGAAAGTGAATTAAAACTTTATGATCTGTAATTCAGGTGATAAAATTGAGAAAAGTAATGAGGTTTAAATTGCTACCTCCCAAACCTTAAAAAGGTGGCATCACTTTATTAAAATGAATTGTATGAATTCAGTTTTAAATAAAAATTAATCTGTTCAAGAGCTTTCCCATTTATATAATTTCTCCACTCTGAATCACAACAGCTGGGAGAACTCCTCAGACTTTATTAATTCACTACATGATATTCTGTCACTTTAATTTAAAATGTTAACAAGTTAATGTTTCAGACACTTCAAAACTGCTGCAAACTACATTCATGCTTCAAACAATTTCTAAATTTTCTATTAATGGTTGATGATGCATAGTTGTTCCCAAAGTCATAAATATAACCGTTAACTTGCTAGAAAATATTTGTGTATGTTAAAGTAAAAAATTTCGTATGAACCAGAAATCATACAGCACTAACTGTAGTGAAGCTATGTAGTTTAAACACACACATGCATTCTCTGTGAATGCCCCTCTACTTCAGAATTCACTCCTCCAGGTTGGTCTACAAATTTGCCCTGCACTGTTAACTTCCCAAGTACAATGCATAGATAGCTCATCTTTTTGATGATACTATTACTGGGAATTCAAGAGGTGGAAAGATTTTAGTTTGTGATTTTTCTCCCCCTCCTGAATAGTGGTTGCACACAGGGGAGCAAGATGTTGCCTTGCTTTGTAATTATTTGATTATGAAGTGTATTGTAAATTGATGGCCAGGGTACTTGGAACCTTGGAGAGGCATTTTTTTAATGTTTGCTTGCAAAATATAAAATAGATTCCTAAAACTAAAAATTAAGGTTCCGTATGCAATGACTTTTCTAATCACTTCAGAAACTGAGTGGTTCATATTATTATATGCCCTCAAGATAAAAGGACAGCTTAGAATATGACCTATAGTCTATCCATTGGCAGAAGCAATTCATTAAAATGAAAACACACCAAATATTTATTTATAAAGTAAAAAAATTAACTTTATGAAGGATTTTACGAAAGACATTACCTTCAAAGACTGCTGTTAGCCTTACAGACAAGTACGGTGTTTAGTCTTCCTAAACCTTAGCCATTTTTTGTCTGTGCAGCTAACTCTCCACTGCATCCCCAAACTAAAAGAGCGTTGTATCTTGGTCAATAAGAAGGTAAGTTTCTTTAAAAATAAGAAATAGCTATAACAAATATGACAGTGTATGAACCTCAGAAACTTATGTATTACATAAAAGGAAGCACTCAACATTATGTACCTGTACAACAAAGTCTTAATGGAAAAAACATAACCACCTAACTGTACAACACAGTGACAACTAGTTTTGTAGCCAACATTTTCTGTTCTAAATCTATTCTCATTCTTTTTCTTCTAATTTTAAAATATCACAATTACGGACAAAGAAACTGCTAAGGAGGTTTATATTCAAGGAAAAGGAGGAGTGCTGAGTGTAATCGGAAACTGGAATGGAAGAACTGCTCTGTACAAGGGGCCATTCCCTGTCATTGAAATTTAGGTTGTATTAGGGCCTTCTGGTTTACAAATGAAAACACAATATGTTCCAAAGTACCCAACATCCTAGTTTTAGAAATGTAATAAAATAGCAGCTACTGCTCTTTACTCAATGAGGTACTAGACAAAAATAACTCTACACCTTCAGTCACCTTCCAGAGTAACTTTCAAAATCAATGAAAGGGACAATTGTCCAACAGTGAGTCCTCTTCACTACAAAGAAAGTAGAGAAGCACCCATTGCTTAAGTTATTTAAAATTAGACTGGAAACACTGAAGAATCTACCATAGTGGATAATTCTTTAATGAGGTAAACATATACATAAGGACACAAGAGCAAAGTATCCCACTGCGTAGGAAACCTAGGAAATATGGCAAGAGACCACCCTGGCTTAACCAGGAGTTCTTCAATGATCTGAAACTCAAGAGTCCTACAAAATGTGGAAACTAGGCCAAATTACAAAGGATGAATATAAACAAATAACACAAGTATGAAGGGACAAAATCAGAAAGGCTAAGGCACAAAATGAGCTTAAACTAGCAAGAGACATAAAGGGTAACAAGAAAATACACAAATACATTAGAAGCAAGAGGAAGACCAAACAGAGGGTAGGTCTGTTACTCAATGAGGGGGGAAAACAATAACAGAAAATGTGGAAATGGTGAAATGATTTTTTTGTTTTGTTTCAGTTTTCACCAAAAAGGTTAGCAGTGATTGCACATCTAACACAGCCATTGCCAGTGAAAATGGGGTTGAATATGAAGCTAAAATAGGGAAATAAGTTAAAAATTACTTAGTCTTCAAGTCACCAGGGCCTGGTGAAATGCATCCTAGAATACTCAGACTTGACTGAGGAGATATCAGAGCCATTAGCGATTATCTTTGAAAAGTCATGGAAGACTGGAGAGATTCCAGAGGACTGGAAAAGGGCAAATATAGTGCCCATCTATAAAAAGCGGGGGTGGGGGAGGACAACCTGGGAAATTACAGACCAGTCAGCCTAACTTCAGTACCCGGAAAGATAATGGACCAAATAATTAAGCAATCAATTTGCAAACACCTGGACGATAAGGTGATAAATAACATTCAACATGGATTTGTCAAGAACAAATCATGTCAAACCAACCGGAAAGCTTTCTTCAACAGGGTAACAAGCCTTGTGGATGGTGGGGGAAGGGAACGAGCGGTAGATGTGGTATATCTTGACTTTAATAAGACTTTTGATACTGTTTCTCGACCTTCTCAAAAAACAAACTAGGGAAATACAACCTAGATGGGGCTACTATAAGGTGACTGCATAACTGGCTGAAAAACTATTCCCAGAGAGTAGTTATCAGGGGTTCACAGTCAAGCCAGAAGGGCATATTGAGTGGAGTCCCACAGGGATCAGTTCTGGGTCCAGTTCTGGTCAATATTTTCATAAATGATTTAGATAATGGCATAGAGAGTGTACACTTATAAAGTTTGCTGATGACGCCAAGCTGGGAGAGGTTGCAAGTGCTTTGGAGGATAGAATTAAAATTCAAAACCATCAGGACAAACTGGAGAAATGGTTTGAAGTAAATAGGATGAAATTCAATAAGGACAAATCTAAAGTACTCCACTTAGGAAGCAACAATCAGCTGCGCACATGCACGTGGGAAATGACTGCCTAGGAAGGAGTACTGCAGAAAGGGACCTAGGGGTTACAGTGGATCACAAGCTAAATATGAGTCAACAGTGTAACACTTGCAAAAAAGAGCAATCATCATTCTGGGATGTATTAGCAGGAGTGTTGTAAATAAAACATGAGCAGTAATTCTTTCGTTCTACTCCGCACTGATTAGGCCTCAATTGGAGTATTGTGTCCAGTTCTGGGTGCCACGTTTCAGGAAAGATGTGGACAAATTGAAGAAAGTCCAGAGAAGAGCAACAAAAATTATTAAAGGTCTAGAAAACATAACCGATGAGGGAAGATTGAAAAAATTAAGTTCATTTAGTTTGGAGAAGAGAAGACTGAGCGGGGACATAAGTTTTCAAGTACATAAAGGGTTGTTACAAGGAAGAGGGAGAACAATTGTTCTCCTTAACCTCTGAGGATAGGATAAGAAGCAATGGGCTTAAATTGCAGCAAGGGCGGCTTAAGTTGGACATTAGTAAAAACTTCCTAACTGTCAGGGTGGTTAAGCACTGAAATACATTACCTAGGGAAGTTGTGGAATCTCCATCATTGGAGATTTTTAAGAGCAGGTTAGATAAACACCCATTAGGGATGGTCTAGATAATGGTCCTGCCATGAGTGCAGGGGACTGGACTAGATGACCGCACAATGTCCCTTCCAGTCCTATGATTCTATGTCTTTTCTATCTCTAACATCTATGATTCTAATACAGAAATCAAAGGCTAGATTTTGGAGTAATGGACATAACAGTAGAGCAGGGGTTCCCAAATTTGGTTTACAGCTTGGTCAGGGTAAGCCCCTAGCGGGCCGCGAGATGCTTTGTTTGCCTCAGCGTCTGCAGGTATGGCCGCTTGCAGCTCCCAGTGGCCGCAGTTCGCCGTTCTCTGTCAATGGGAGCTTCAAGAAGCGGTGGCCTGGCCCACACCGCTTCCCACAGCTCCCATTGGCCGGGAATGGCGAATCGTGGCCAATGGGAGCTGTGAGTGGCCATACCTGCGGACCCTGAGGCAAACAAAGCATCTCCCGGCCCGCTAGGGGCTTATCCTGACCAAGCTGTGAACCAAATTTGGGAACCTATGCAGTAGAGGAAATCCAGAAAAAACTCCCCATCTGTTTGAGAGAGATGTTGAGCATCCACCTCCATCTCACCTCATGAAATGCTCTCTTGATAAGCTCTGTCAGTTTGGGATGGGAAAAACTGTGTCTGGGAGGAGGTGGTCTGTTTTACCCATGTCACCACTTCCTAGCAAACATGTTTAGCAATGCCCACAGGAACTAAGGTGACCATATCAACCTTAATTCTCATGTGGTCCTGTTCTTCACTGCCATATCTTCTTGGGGATGACAATGAGGTATGGGAAGATGTAAGTATCAGTATTCTAGGTGGGATCATGCTGGCAGGAGAAATAGAGGGCAGCCTTCCACAGATGGCCTGAGATCCATAGGATTTCTCTGCAAATCTTGAGATACAAGATTGGAAAGTCATGCCTCGTACCCACTTTGTGGACAAGTGAACTCCACTCCAACCCAACTGGATGATCTCTTTGAAACTCTGTGAGTTTTCTGAATTTCTTTTGCCCTCCTGCCAGTTTTTCCATGGGAGGACATATTACCCAAAGACTGAAGCCACATATGTTTATATACATTTATTTTAGAGTTTCATATGTACAAAGTCCAATATACAACATGTAAAAATTGGCCAAACAAGTTACTGCTCTGAGACATTACAATCTAATGGCACAACCAAATCAAATACAGAACAAGTGGTATATGCAGTCTTTATAGCCAATACCTTTTATGGAACTGACAAGCTTCTAGGATGCTTTTTTAAAAGAGGAGGCAGTGTGTGCTTGGTGAAAGTTAAATAAAAGGAGGACACTAAGGTGTGTCATGGAAAGAAAAAAAAATAAGTCAAGAGTTTCAGGAGTGGGCAAAGGAGGCATCAAACAGGAAACTTGCGAAGAACATAGAGGATGAATAGGGGTATAAAAAGAGATTAGGCAGATGTCGATTTGTGCAAAGCCTTAAAAATGAAGTTGAGTCACCTAAACTTGAAGCAGAGAAGAGTGGAAATTTATGATGGAATTTGCAACAGACAATCCATGATTAGAATTGCAGGCAAGGGAAAGGATCTTGGTTGTAGTGTATGGGTTAGATACAAAGCAAGGAGGTGGTTACAGTAAATAAAGTGACAGATGACAGAGATGTGGACTACACTTTTAGCAGTGGGAATGGAAAGGGAATGCTGGATTTTAAAAATGGTATAGAAGTAGCGGTGAATCTTTTAAATTAATCTGAAAACTCACACATTTGTATGCGGTGTTATTGTAGCCATGTCGCTATCAGGATATCAGAGACAAAGTGCATAATATCTTTTATTGGACCAACTTTTGTTGCTGAGAGAGACAAGCTTTTGAGCTTGTCACCTGAAGAACTTTGTGTAAGCTTGTCTCTCTCACCAACAAAAATTGGTCGAATAAAAGATATTAGCTCACCCACCTTGTCTCTAACTCACATATTGTAAATCTCACACAGAGCAGAAAATCTATAATTTTAATATTTTTAACTGGGTGGTGGTTATGTATGGGAATTGTGGTGTATAAGTTTCATGGGCTAACATGGAAGAATGTGTATGAGTTTTGTTAAATATCTTTGAATGAATCATCAAAATGCGTCTGGGTTTCTTGCATTATAGTTACTAATGACACATAGTAATTGTTAAAATTTTCAGCTGATCATATCCTAAATCAACATTTTTGACAAGTTATTGGAGATAAGAGTTATTAAACCTTAGACGAGAGAAAAGAAATGTGTTCGGCAATGATGGAAGTATGTGACTAACAGTGCAATCTAGTTAAACGGTTTGTAGTTTCAGTAGGTATCAAGTGAAGTGTTTTAGATTTCATACAACTCCCCCATTATAAGCTGCTCACTACAGGATAAAGAGTAAAATCTTCTGATGTGACCATGAAGATAAATCAATACAAATGTTTTTTGTAACAGGTATTTAAAAATGTTTACAGAAACACAGCAGATGTCTGCTTACTAGATTTAATGGTTCAAATTAATTACATTAGAACATGTTTTGAACAAAAGCAAAGTACTAATCATAACCTCAGTCAGTTATGAAAAGCAGCTGAAGTGGACGAGTGAAGTTACTTAAAGACATTATTAATATTACTTACTTCCTGAGGCAATTTACAGCCCATGCCAAAAACACAGTACAACAAAAATATTACACAAGTGTATTTTAAGTATATAAAAGTTAGTACAGAGTGTGTCTGATGGGTTTTGAAACATGAGATTGGACAGGATCTCCATAAACTCTTTGTTCTGCTGAAATGGATTCCATGCATGATGACCTCCCATTATTAGCACAAATAATAAATGCATCAGCCTCACTGAAGTATGGAACTGCTTCTTCATGAGAACTTCACAGATTAATTCAATAAAAAAAAGTATGTACAAAACTCATATTATAGATTTTATTTTTCTTATTATGAAGCAGTGAGATTCTTAGGTGAATCCAATTTTAACATGTAATTTCTGCAAGACAGCAGGTAAGCTATATGTGGAGTTTAGGGAGACAAGTCAAAAGTACACATCTAAATCAGGGATGTGGAACCATCTCTCATGGCGATGTGTGCACAGATTACTTCTCCAGCTTTGGAATGTGTGTTTTTATAATATTTAACTAAATAATAATAAACCTTTCTAGGACTCAACTGTCATGGGCATTACTTAGTTGTTCAGTTTGGCAATAATAAATTTCTAAACAAAAATGTATGTTGATTCTGTAAATGGGATTATTCAAATACCATAGAACCAGATCTGCTCTCATTTACATGATAGGGAATAACAGAGCAGAATTTGGCCCTTTCTCTGTATTTTCCTTTACAGGTGGATCAATGATGTCTACTACCATGTGCTAATGTTGAACTGCATGCGCAGTTCTCATTGGTATGAATGGAAGTCTTGACTTGGATAGAAGGCAGTATATATGGCCCTGCCTCTTGCAAGGATCGATGGTAGAATGGCATTAATTAGCACAAGTAGTACCAGTAATTTACTAGCATGATTAAAAGGTGACCAGTAATGTCTACCGTAATTTTGAAGCAACCAAAGGCTGCTGCATATTGGAGGGAGCAAAGAGCCTTTCCTGGACTTGTATGGAATGCTAAGAATCACAGTCACTGTGCTCAGACAACCACAGAGGTTTGCCACTGTATAATTTGGCTAAATTGGGGAAGGAAGGGACAGGCAGTAAGCAGAGTCTTGATTTGGCTCCACTGCTTCTCAGTGAAATCTGCTGGCTTGAGGCCCTAGATGAAGCATGCCATACTCCTCCTTTAAAGGGGTGTTGCGAACTGCGGCACAACCTACAAGCCCTCAACATGCACACCATCTTAGAGCCGGGGTGCTACCGCTCTGCCTTGCCTCTAATGCGGGGCTGTGGCTAAATGCCATGAATGACCCACTGTGAGCAATATACTGTTTTATAGTGGAACCCCTATTTTATGAACTAATTGGGGATTCAGCAAAAATTGAAACACTAAAATCTCAACATTTTGAGAACATCTCAAAATGACAGAAGGTACAGTGCGTAAATTAATGTATTAATCATTCAATTATAGTGTATGTTACAAATGTACAGTGTGCCTAATTTTTCTTTGTGATAACTGCATCTCTTCTTTCCCACCAAATCTGTCTTTTTCAAAACTATTAGTCACTTGAAAGGTGGCTGACAGATTTAAGTTACATTGGATGGCAGAAATATAAGATCAATGCTCATAAAATCAGGGTTCTACTATAGGTCACATTTAGTTTCTTCACTATAGTACCACAAATTTAATGAGGAAATTTGATCAATATTTCTTTAAAATATCCATGTGGGATTAATTTAATCTAAATGGGACCTGACCCTGCATTCAAAACTCACTGAAGTATATGGAAGTTCCATATGCAGAGCAGCTGCAGGATTAGGCCCTATACTGCTCCTACTGAAATCAATAAGTGTTTTGCAGACTCCAGTTCTATCACTGGTTACTCTGTCACCACTCCACTGACTTCAGTAAGTATCAAAGCAGAATTTAGCCCTAACTGTATATATCAGACTATATCAAAATATGGCCTACTATATTTTTAAAATATATCACTGAAGCAAACAAAAATATAATTTTCCCTATGGGTGTGGTAATTTCTACACCTTTTTCAGATAGTGGAGCTTTAAATCTATTTTAATTTATTTTCAACAGAGACCACCATTTCAATAAGAAATGGACAGAACTATTTCATAAAAGTTCATAGTTTATGAATCTAGCACTTTTACTAGACAAGGGTTTATTTTCTATGTGAAAAAAATGCATAATTTAAACTCCTGAAAGAGAGTCACTTGAAATGTCTCTTTACATTGAAGTGCACTAGTAATAGAAGGGAACAGGGAACTATTCTGACATCATTCTTCTAATGCAAGACATATAAATCATTTCCATGTCAACTGAGCAGACTGCAGGTTTTTACAAAACACAAATCTTCTCTGAGACCAAAACATAAATCTTCCCACAGGCCCTAAGCACCAGCTCACTTGTATTACTGCACAGAGGAGATAAAAATAAAAATAGCTTGAAACTATAGAAATATCGTCTGCTTCTCTGGACAAGATTACCTTGACAGAATCTTCCCTCCCATTTAAACAATATTTAAAAACCAGGAGCATTTCCAAATCCTGCTATGAGAGTTAAATATAATCCCATGACTACATCTAGCCCAAAAGAAATGGATAGGTTAATATTTTTCATGAACACTAATAACCTCCATTTAAATTGCAGAAATGGTTAAATCCAGGTTCCTGTTACTGGAGACATATTTTTTTAAATAATGAAAATATAAAATCACTTCCAGATTGTATATTTGTTTATTAATCAGTCTGCTCTCACCTGCAGTTTTTAATTGTAAGAGGCAGAATAACACTGGATGAAACATTTATGAAGAGGATTTCCCTTGTAGGGCCTGAATCTGCACATCCTTTTTCACACTAGTAGTCCTATTTTGGGCTGTAGGGAAGGACCAGTTGCATAGAAATTTACAGTTTTATTCCTATGTGAACATAAGAACGGCCGTACTGGGTCAGACTAAAGGTCCATCTAGCCCAGTATTCTGTCTACCGACAGTGGCCAATGCCAGGTGCCCCAGAGGGAGTGAACCTAACAGGTAACGATCAAGTGATCTCTCTCCTGCCATCCATCTCCACCCTCTGACAAACAGAGTCTAGGGACACCATTCCTTACCCATCCTGGCTAATAGCTATTAATGGACTTAACCTCCATGAATTTATCCAGTTCTCTTTTAAACGCTGTTATAGTCCTAGCCTTCACAACCTCCTCAGGCAAGGAGTTCCAGAAGTTGACTGTGCCTATGTGTGACCATTACATAACCTTCTACATCAAAGCTGAATAGTCTGTTGTTGGTGTGGCATGTTTACTGAATCTGAAAGTGACCACAGAACTTGCCCAGGCCTGAATTTGCAATTTCCTCATGCTGACTGCTCTGACTGTGTATGAATTTCCCTTGAGCTTGATTTAACTAAGCCTCCAAAGCCCGAAGAGTCAGCATTCCAAATATCTGTTTAGCAAGCAAGTCTTAGGTACGTTTGCTTGTGACTGACTTAACCTTTGGCTTCTGTGTAAACACTTGGTGCCATCTGGATGAGTATTTTATAACTCCCAAAAGGGATAGGTCCACAAGAACGTACAGACGGACACGCATTTTCCTGGGGAACTAAAAGCAGCAGATCAAGTGTCAAGAGGAATAGTTTTCATATACTTTACAAGAGAGATCGCTGCACTACCTTCCTTCACCTGTCACTCTTCTGACATGACATGCCCAGGCTTAAGCTGTGGATGCCAGAGAGGAAGAGAGGAGTTTAGCCAACTGTGACATTTCAGAGACCAGTCTCTCCCTTCCTAAGCCTAAATTCTATATTTTGACAAAACTGTGTAGTATAACACTGTGACCCCTGCTTTTTATTCCCTGGAGGGTCTCTAGAGATTTATTAATTTTTAGGACTTAAAAACAAAAAACAAAATAATATATTCATGTATAAGCCAGCTTCAGTAAATTACACAATGTTAAGGGTGTAAAAATATAACTACAGTGAGAAGATTCAAAGTTCATTCCCATTATAAATTTTAAAAAGTGTTTAAAAAGGAATAATGATGAACCTTTAACACTTGTATAGTACTTTAGAAAGATAAAGCACTATACAAACTACACACAGTGGCAGAAATGAAGTACGACTATGAGCCCTAACTTTGGATTCCCTGCATCAAATCATTACCATAATCAAGGACTCAATGTAAAGGATATTCCACGAGCAGATGTATGAATGACTGACTTCAGGAAAACATAACATCTAGAATTGAAGATCTTTTTTAAAAATGCTTCAGAATGTAGTGATAAGAGCCATTAAAGCTTATTGTGTAATAATGTATGATTCAAATGCATATACTTAAATTCTGCAAGAGATCCTAGAAACCCTCCCTGAACAAAACTCCTTTTGGCTTCACTTCAACAGAAGTTCCATGCATAGATGCTTTTAAATTTATCTTTATCTCTCCTTCTCAGCTTCGGTTGTATTATATTACTCATTCAGTTTCTTTTTTTCTAAAAATTTTAAGCATGGTGAAATTACATTAAAAACAACAAAATATATAACATGTTGTGGAACTTTATACTTACATATTATCTTTGCAACACTCAAACAAACACACTGCTTTAGGGCCTGACCCAAACCCCTAGACTTCAGTGGGCTACAATCAGACCTTTATTTAACAGTATGACACATGCATTCCCTCTTGAATTCTTTGCTCCTTCTCTATGCCTAAAGTTTTGGTGGTGGTTTTTGGAGGGCGGTGAAGAGATTTTATGAAAGGTTTTCAGACTTGTATTATTAACTGGACAGATTCTCCAAACCATTATGATCTCTCAGAGCAATGCATATTTTGACTGATGTCAATATACAATATAACTGACTAAATTTTTGAGGAGCTTTAGAAGAAGTATTTCCCTTGTTAAAATATGTTGGTATGTGTTTTATCTATCTGTTAAGACTTATTGAGTAATTATGTATTTTGGCACAGATAGTAATTCTGATCATGCATTATTTACAAGACATGCTGTATTGGCTCTTATGGTTACCTCTGTCATCTATGCATAGTTAAACACTTGTTGAAAAAAATGTGGATTTCCCCTCAAAATACAGAGGCTCCACTATCCCCTGCATCCTAATTCTGCTCAGGGTTGGGGGAGGGGGGGAGAGTCAGGGAGCTACTTACAGCTCCCTGTTTCTATCCTGGCATATCCCTGGCATGAATTAGAGCAACACTGGGTTTGCTCTAGCAGCTCATGCTAGGGCTGGGGCAGCACAGAATATGGGAGCCTAGGGCCTGCTTTAACTTATACCAAGAAACCTCATGCAGTGGAGGATGAGCACTGTAAAACAGAGCTCTGCCACACCAGTGTCACCCCCCACTCCCGGAGCACTTCCTCTACACTGGGGTGGAGAGTGGCTGACATAGGAAATGATCTGCCAGCTTTACACCTGCAAGGAGTTCTCTGCTTGAAAGTTAAAGCCAGAATCCAGCCCCTTTGGATCTTGGATCACATGAATAGCACAAAAAAGGCTAGTGCCAAATCTGGTCCAGAATCTGTTTGCCTCTCAAAATTTCAGCATAAAAGTGAAGTTTATTTTAGTTATGCCCCCAAATGACCCAAGAATAATTTATTTTATATTTCCATATCACCAAAATAACCGAACAAACCATTTTCTTAGTAGGAAAAATCAGAAATGGCTCCAAGTAATGCCAAGCTTCGGCCCAAAATATTATTTTGTGATGAGTTTTAACCCCTTGAATTTAATAAGGTTTATAACTGAAACACTGACACCTCAGTCTTTGCTACAGCAATCTGAATAGTATTGCTATCAGGCCCAATTCAGTGTTATTTGAACCTCAGGTGTTATCTGACCTACTATTTATTTATGGCAGAATGAGCCATCTTTCATCTGAGGTTATGTATTATAAAGTCATGGCTACATAAAAATCACACAAAATGAAGCATAAGATTTAGAGACTGGATTGGATTTTCCTCTAATCACTGTCCCTGACCTCATCTGTCTTTTTGTAGAATTTGCCACCTGCAACCCATGACATTTTTGCAGTGGTAGAGCAACAGTTTTCCTGCTGGGCTATCTATTCAAGCAGTGTTGTAATCTGTCTTCAAGTTGCTATGGTGATCCAGCCTCACCCTTGCCTCATCTTTCAGTTTACTACTACTGTACATGGAAATTCTTCAGATGGTACTAGCACTTCTCTGAGTGCTTCATCAGTTTCTGCAGAATTAAAGCTGTTTTACTATGCCTGAATCATTTGGACTGGAACACTATAGCATCTTCCATCAAAGAACAAATCTCAAAGCGTTAGATGTTTGTTTTATAAATGCGAATGATTTAAGCTACAATAAGGTTAAGCCCAAGCAGTTCAAAAGTGGCTTCTGATTTTGAATGTCCAACTTGATACATCTTGGACCTAATTTTCAGAGAAGCTGAGCACTCAAAACTCCAGCTGAAGTAAATGGGAGCTGGGGGTGATCAGCACATCTAAAATTTAGGTTCAAGATATCTCTAATTGCTTGATTAGATTTGTGGTCTCTTTTTAGCGTGAGAGAGGCACAAAAGGACCATACCTGGGCCATGGAGCACACTGAATATAGATCCTTAACTCTCCTTCCTGTGTCTTAAGCGCAAAATCATCATCTCTACTTCTGATCTAATGGTCCCTTCAGGCCTTAAAATCTAGCAATCTGTATGAAATGTAAACTACTCCCATTCATCTGTGAGACCATTAACTCTGAAGCCTCGAACTCTCCAAGTTAGAATATCAAATTTGTCAACTATTTCACTGTTAATCGTTTTCAGAAAAAACATTCATCCTCTCTGTGACAGTGATCAGAGTTTGGGTGTGTGAACAGGGCATTAGTATAGAAGTACCACTTTTTTCCTTCTAACTGAAGCCTATATATAAAATCTTTTTTATGCTGGGCAAAGTGCAAAGGTCCTCACTTCTTTGTTCTCGCCTTTCATGCTTCTTCCCTCAAAAATTGTATTTCAGTATGGATGCATAGGCCCCAATTTCTGACATTTTCCCACATATCCTGCCTTAAAAATGCCAGAACAATATGAAAAAAGTTCAGCGGTGCTGAGTCAGATTGGGTTATATTTATATCAAGTTATTAACTCCATTTTGTATGATGTGTTGAACAGATGTCTAAACTTGCTTGAGAGCAGCTTACCATATTGCACTCCAGATTAAAAAACTGTCACCAAGAGTCATCAAGATTGCAATCTGGGGCTATCGACAGAGACTTTTAACTACTGGCCCACCCCCATGGTCAATGGCGGCTGGCAAGTGGAGCATGAAAAATGGAGAAGGGGTTGGAGAATCCCAGTGGAGCAGATAACAAAGAGACAGACTCTATTTAAGAGCAAGGAGCAGCCCATCACCACAGGTAAGAAGGGCATGCAGGAGAGAGTGGGCAAGGGGGAATCTGCCCAGCCTGAAATGTTGACAAACCTCACTCATAGAAAGGGTGAGCTCAGTCTAGGGGAGGGTGCCTCTCAGGACTAGTCTGGGCCCTAAGGACTAGTGACTAGACTCTGTCAAGATCCAATTGGCTTAGAAGCACATGGGACCCAGTGAATGAGTCCACTTTCAACTGACTGGTGACTATACAGAGGAGTAAGAGGCCAGGTTGTACCAGGTTTAACAGGCATCTACTATAATGTAAAGTGTAATTGAATGTTAATGAAGAAAAGCAAATTTCAAAGATTTCAGTCATTCAATTCAGAAAAAAATGCAAAATTCCACCAGCAACATGTAATGCCCAGCCTGCACCCAACAAATCATCACTGATGCTAATGAAATCACCAACTTCAGCCCAGTCTCCATTCTTTCCTTCACAGACAAGACTATTGAATAGACAGTAGCAAACAAACAAGCAAATCACTGATATTTTAGACCCCAATCAGACTTTGGATCAGTTTACTGAGACACTGCAGGTTGAAAATATGGGAGATTGCCTTATGGGGATGGCAACAGGTGACACATCCATGTTAACACTAAGTGATCCATCATTTGCATGACCGCATCCAACAAGGTGCTGTCCACTTCCAAAATCTTGCAGTTGTGGAAGGACTTCCATTAGGATGCCTCTTCTGCTTTGTCTACAGGGAATTAGTAGGGGGTAATGTGTTGGAAAACACTGACACTTTCCTTCAGCTTATGCTTTTTAATGCATATTACTAATGAGGTTACAACCACCCATGTTTTTATCACAAATACGGGGCCTGATTTTGCTTGTATATTCAAGATCTGCAGGACAATAATTAGCCTAGATATCTCCAGCTAGGTGTTCGGTTTGTCATCAGGTCATGGGAGGTGGTGTTGGTTGCATCTCCATGACTGCAAGAGATCTGGAGGTTTCCTACTCCAAAATTGGATCTGATAGACTGTACCTATCTAGTATGAAAATTCCAAGGTGCAGCAGAGATATAGTAGATTTTAGTACATAGATCCCTACTGCACCTCAGAAGGCCTTGCTGAGCTGAATGAGGTCCTCTCTGCTGTGGAGATGCTGAGAATGAAATCACCCAGAACAATCAATGTCCGTATGGATGATGGCTCTTCTGGGTTAGCTCAGGAGCTCATGAAAACCATGGTGCTATCTCAGATGGCTGGCTGACTCAATGCAAACAGCTGGTCACACTCTGGATCTCATGTTTGGACTGAGAATTAAGGTGGAAAATATGAAGCTTACACTTTTACCTGTGTTTTCATCATGATATCTATATTATCTTGATCAGTGGAATGTGTGTGTGTGACTGAGTGTAAGTGTAAATAAATATAAATTAATGGAGATATCCTATCTCCTAGAACTGGAAGGGACCTTGAAAGGTCATCGAGTCCAGCCCCCTGCCTTCACTAGCAGGACCAAGTACTGATTTTTGCCCCAGATCCCTAAGTGGCCCCCTCAAGGATTGAACTCACAACCCTGGGTTTAGCAAGCCAATGCTCAAACCACTGAGCTATCCCTTCCCCCATAGAGAGAGAATAGGAACAAATGTGATTATTCCTGGTTGTCTTCACTCAGATAACATCAATACCCTTGCCGTGAGGAGTTTTCATTTTACGTTGGGAGTAATGTTATTTGATTCAGACTGAACTTTCAGTTCCATAGAACAAAAGCTTTTTCTGGAAAGTTTTGGCCAGCATCAGTCAATGCGGTTCTGTAGATGCTCAGGGAGCTTCAAGCTATCACAATGCAAATTGGATCCATTTTCTTTCTGGCTAATAAAATCTAACAGAAAGACATTTGACCTATTAAGTGGAGAGGACTGCCAACATTTCCTTTCTGGGGCACAAGATGCCAGCTTCTCTTAAAGAAGCAAGTGTTACATACTCGCTCAAGAAATCATCTCGACACTGATTTTGCTAATTATCACCCCGCCTCAAATCTTCTTTTTGGAAGCAGGTTACAAGGAATGTAGCAGCACAGGAACTACCAGTAGCACAGGAACTACCAGGAGTCCTGAGACTTCCTTGACCCTGACAGAAGTACAAAAGTGTGAGCTTTTTGGTTTACAATCTCATTCTGGGAATGAATGAAAAATCAATTTCCACACTGTTTTTGATATCATTCACTATGTGGTTTTAGTAACATGGTTGCAGAAACAAAAAGGGATAAATGGAGTTGCTCAAGAGGCTCTTTTCTCTTTGACAGGACTCAAAGTATATTAGGTGATTGCACATCTACACTAACGGTGCTCAGGCAATGAACTGCAGGATTTTATTTTTTCTCCCTTCCTGTTCAATGGGTATTTCAGCACATTGTGTAAGACAGCTAATGGCTGCAGTGCCTCCAATGCGCTAACAATATTCAGCAGTAGCCAAAAATGGTTTTTATCTTGTACACTTGGAAGAATTTTGCAATCTTTTTGCCTTGCAATGCTTACATTGCTCTGACATCAAAAATTACTAGAACATGTTCTGCATAAAATCACTCAAACTTTCAAACTTTAGGTGGTGCAGAATTATATTACTATTAGTAGTAGTAGTAGGTTTGCAGTGATCACAAGTGCTATGTTGTCATAAACATACAGCTAAGGGTAGCATAAAATCCCTCTTTACCCTGTAAAGGGTTAATTCCTCTTTTATCTGTAAAGGGTTAAGAAGCTCAGATAACCTGGGTGGCACCTGACCAAAAGGACCAATAAGGGGAGAAGATACTTTCAAATCTGTGCAGGGAAGGTTTTTTGTCTGTGTCTTACAGAGTCAACCAGGAACCAGGGCAGAGAAAATAAATCTCCCTAAGCCATATCTAAGCTAAGCATCTAATATTGCAGAAATAGTAAGTAATAGCAAAGAAATGAGTTAGATTATCTTTTGTTTTAGCTTGTGAATTTTCCCTGTGCTAAGAGGGAGGTTTATCCCTGTTTTTATAACTTTAAAGTTTTGCCTAGAGGGGAAATCCTCTGTGTTTTTGAGTCTTTTGTTATTCTGTAAAATACTTACCATCATGATTTTACAGAGGTGATTCTTTTACCTTTTCTTTAATTAAAATTCTTCTTTTAAGAACCCGATTGATTTTTCATTGTTCTTAAGATCCAAGGGTTTGGGTCTGTGTTCACCTGTACCAATTGGTGAGGATATTATTCTCAAGCCTTCCCCAGGAAAGGGGGTACAGGGCTTGGGGGAATATTTTGGGGGAATAGGACTCCAAGTGGTCCTTTCCCTGATTCTTTGTCTAAATCACTTGGTGGTGGCAGCATACTGTTCAACGCAAGGTGGAATTTGTGCCTTGGGAAAGTTTTTAACCTAAGCTGGTAAAAATAAGTGTAGGGGGTCTTTCATGTGGGTCCTCACATCTGTACCCCAGAGTTCAGAGAGGGGAAGGAACCCTTGACATGTACGCTTCACAGAAGACAGTTAAATGGTGTTTATTTCAGTGTTTCACAGACTGCAATGCCTTTCAATTAATTTCCATGTGCAATTTAACCTGGTGATTTTAATCTACAAATTCCTGATTACTTTAAGGAACTTTCCCATATGATGTTGCATTAGCTGAAGCATTTGAGTGACAGTGCCCCTGATTTAAATTGGGAGGTGGGTGCCAGAGGAAGCACTATTAACTTTGGAATTTGCTCTCCCCCTTAGGGTGCCCTGCTAGATGTGACAGAGTGAGGGGAAAGGCTAAGAGGGCAATATGACAGAATTAAATTTTAGACATTTGGACCAACAGTATAGAGTATGGATTTTTATTAATATATTTTATATATGAACAACAAACAACAATACACAGCTCTACGTGTCTTTCTCCTCTAGCACAGACAATGCTGTCTTCCAGCTTTCATGGAGTCAGAAAGAAATTAGAACCTGGATAAAAAATAACTCACTCAAATTAAATTCAGGTAAGATGGAGATGATGTAAGTAGGAAGAGAAAAGCATTTTGATGAACTGTAAAATCTCACCCTGTATCAAGGTCATGTGGCCACCAGTGGTTAAGAAAATGCACAATCTCAGGGTTCTGTTGTACTCATTGCACCTAGACCCAGTATAACACCAGTTATCCAAAATGCCTTCCTTCATTTTCAGCTGGCAAGAAGACTTCACCCTCTACTCTTGAAACAGGACTCGGCTATGTGACTTCACACTTTTGTCATGCCCAGGCTAAACTAATGGAATGTGCTGTACCAAGGATTGAAGGCATAGGCCAAGTAGAAATCCACTCAATAATTATACATTCATGAAACACAAATATCAAGTAATGTCCCATCTTCAAAAATGACTAGATGTTTATATAGCTAATAAGGACATTCATAGTGATGTTGGATAGAATTAGAAAGTGATGATTAAGGGCATCAGGCAACCACTCGCTGACGGAGTTTAGGAAGAAACTTCTCTTGTAGAGAGACAATTATTCCATGATTTTCCACTACAGGGTTTCTCACAGTTGCCTCTGAAACATATGATATTAGCCACTATTGCAGAAAGGATACTGAACAAGATGGACCTCTGGTCTAATCCGGTATGGGTACTCCTATGTTCCTAAACACGATAGGCCAAAAAGCTACCTATCAGAGTATCCAGTTATACTAGGAAAGAATAAAAAAGCCCAGACTTTTTGAAGGGCTAGAAGCACTTGAACTTCAGGCCAAAAGCCAAACTAACTAGCAGCTGTTTGGAAATAGATTTTCAGTACAGGAAGATTATTCTATGACATTTACCTACCTCTGAAGTAGCTGATACTGGCCATTGCTGAAGAAAGAATGCTGGAGTAAATGGACTATTGTTCTGATCCACTTTATCCAGGCAATTCTTAGGTTCCTATGCTCCAGGCTGTGCATTGGCCTGTTCAATTCTGGATCAATTTCAAGGTGCTGGTTCTAATATTTAAATTGTTGCATGGGCTAGGTACTAGCTATTGCGGAGTCCCTCCTCTCCCCTTGCCATAGCAGTTATGAAAGACTGCCCATAAATACCTCTAACTCAACCCACTCCCTCCTCAACAGTTTTCAGGGGAAAAGGGGAAATAAAGGTTTTGCAGCCCTCCTGGAAGATTCAAAAATATAGGCTTTGGCAGACCAAGTGAAAGAGCAAGTTCAAAACAGGGAACCTCTAACATAAAACATCCTGCCAGCAACTTTCTCTTGTTTTATGTAGAGTGAGTTCCAAACTGAATGTCTTTCCTGATCTCAATCAACTGTGCCTCTTAACTCAGACTTTGAGTGTGATTTTCAGAAAGTTGAGGCTCAAGAGCTTCATGCATTTTATGTACATGTAATTGCATACCAACTCTGGTGCAATTATCACTATTATACATGTAAATCCTCCATTTGCACAAGCAAATTTCACAAGCAATTGTTATAGTTGTGTGCACAAAGGCCAATCTTTAACTTTCTGAAAATCAGGCCTTGTATGTCAAGTTTCAATATTTTGAAAACAGAAACACAATATTATATCACAAAAGCAACAGTATCATAGCCTCAACTAAATAATAAATGCTTAATAAATGAGCTAGCTGATAGAATAATCACATTATCTTTAGACAGCAAATTTCATTTGCATTCTAAGCTTTTACTGAAAATCAGCAGTTTAGTTCTTTCACTGGTAACATGCATGTTACGAGCCAGCAGGTTAAAAAAGGACATTCTCATTGAAGTTGTGTGGGAAATACCTTCAGGATGTTTTGAATATTGCTATTTTCTTTTTTATGTTTATACATTTCCATTTACCTATTCAGTGTCAACTAAGAAGTGAGTGCCCCATCTTACAATGGAATTACCTACTGATAAATATGACATTTAGAAAATGCACAGACATCTGGAAAGAAGGATGTGGCTCTTTTATTTAACAGGAAAGCGGTTTGGATTGCAAATAAACAAAAAGAGCTCCACTTCTTGAGTGTTTTCCTTCCCCCCCCGCCCCCCCCGCACTGCTTTTTATTGTTTGTTCCTTTGTTTTCTGGAGTACGTACCGGTAAAGCAGCTTGTCCTGGAGGCCCTTCATCTCCCTAGGAGAATCAGGGGGAGAGGGGAGTCAGCAGTTAATTCAGTTACACATTTTTTACTTTTAAGCATAGTTAGAGGATATCAGAAAGAAACATAAGTAAGTGTGATACCATATTGATCAGCAACATGCTCTCACTTCACAAAAGCTTATGTAAAATATAAAATAGCCTTACCAGACCTGAAGAAGAGCTCTGTATAGCTTGAAAACTTGTCTCTCTCTCCAACAGACATTGGTCCAATAAAAGATATTACCTCACCCACCTTGTCTATGTAAAATGTTATTTCTGTAGTGCCACATATGTGAATGATATTTTACAGCTATACAAAAAGACAAGCCTCTGACCCAAAGAGGTACAATTTCAGTAACCAGTCCTGCAGGTACTTTGCACAAGATTAATTTAATGCACACCAGTTAGCCCACTGAACTCAATGAGATGGCTCATATATGTAAAGTCACTCGTGCGTGTAGTGTTTGCAGAGTTAGATCCTCAGGGTCTGAGCATACCCTGAGGTTCATGCGCTAAGCTAGAAAAAGGACAGTAAGGGACGACATAAAAAAATGGGGAGAGGGGCTTGGGGAAGATTGAGGAATACATTAAATACTACATAAAAATATATCTCACGATCATTAATGTACAGATCTTGTTGGTTCCTTTATTAAGATAATTTGTATTTTATATTTAGAATTATAAAATACATTGATATATCATATTTAACATTTGAGAGATCAAGAGAAGACAAGAGGATGTGTGCTCTTGAGTAGAAGTTAGCAATGGAAGATAGTCACAAGTCATGGCTATGTTCATGAAGATGAAAAGTATGGGGTATAAGAACTCATATTCTTGGTAACAAAATATATATGGAAATTAATATTTCTGTATACAGAACTGGCATTGAATAGTGTAAATAAATAAATTAGGCCTGAGGCTACATATTGAACAATGTGGATAAAATCAATGATTAACTGCTCATTCAGTGAGCACCTTCTATCCTGCACACTGAAGCAGGGATCCTGAGGAAAAAACAGTATGTGATCATGTAACTAAATACTGTATCATAATACACACAAGGGGGCCCAACTGAATTTGACAGGCAAACTTAATTCTATTATTTCCTAACTTTTGAGTGCTCATCTTTGCAACCATAATGCTCTTTTAACAGTTTTCTATGTGTAATATGTCTCCCTCTGTGTGTGTGTGTGTGTATATATATATATATATAGAGAGAGAGAGAGAGAGAGAATAATGGCTAAATATTAATGAATTTACACACACAAATACCTTTTCTCCCTTAGGACCAGCCAGACCAGGATCACCTTTTAAGCCCTGTACAAATAAAAAAAATGCATATAATGTATATACATTTTAGTCCACAAAAGGTTTTGGGCAAAATTCTCTGTTTGTGTGAATTAGCATCTGCTAATCAAATCACTGTTAAATCACTAATATTATTAGTATTGAAATAAAGTAAATATTTATTTTGATTTGTTCAAAAACCAAGAGACACCTACTAGAAGTTTTAGGTGCCCTCAACAGATATTTAAATATACAGGGCCAGATTATCTAGACAGCTGTGCTTCATTTGCTCAAGTGATGCAAAGGGGGTGGGGATGTCCCCTAGGGCTGGTCTACACTACGAGGTAGGTCGAATTTAGCCTCATTAGGTCGATTTTATAAGCAATGCAGCTACACAACCAACCCCATTCCATCAACCTAAAGGGCTCTTAAAATTGACTGCTGTACTCCTCCCCGATGAGGGGAGTAGCTCTAAAATTGACATTCTTGGGTCGAACTTGGGGTAATGCAGATGCAGCGTTGTGCAAATCGACGGTATTGGCCTCTAGGAGCTATCCCAGAGTGCTCCAATGTGACTGCTGTGGACAGCACTTTCAACTCTGATGCCCTAGCCAGGTACACAGGAAAAGCCCCGGGGACTTTTGAATTTCATTTCCTGTTTGGTCAGCGTGGCGAGCTCAGCAGCATAGGTGCCCATGGAGTCCCAGAATCGCAAACGAGCTCCAGCATGGAGTGAACGGGAGACACTGGATCTGATTGCTGTATGGGGAGAAGAATCTGTGCAGGCAGAACTCCGATCAAAAAAGAAGAAATGCTAATATATATGCAAAAATCGCACAGGGCATGGTGGAGAGAGGCTACACCAGGGACACACAGCAGTGCTGCGTTAAAGTTAAGGAGCTCAGGCAAGCCTACTGCGGGTCAGACCCCCATACATGCTGCTTCTATGATCAGCTGCATGCCATTCTAGGGGGGGACCCTACCAGTACCCCACCACTGTCCATGGACACCTGCAAGGGGGGAGTCTCACGCAACACAGAGGAGTATTTTGTGGAGGAGGAAGAGGAGAATGTGCAGCAGGCACATGGAGAATCCATGCAGCCATTCTCCCCAGCAGCCAGGACCTTTTCATCAGCCTGGAGCCAATACCCTCCCAAGGTGGGTTCCCGGACCTTGAAGGCAGAGAAGGCACCTCTGGTGAGTGCACATTTGTAACTAAACTACAGTGGTTTAAAGCAATTGTGTTTAATATCTGGTTTGCCCTGAAGAATTGGGATGCATTCGCGGCCAGTACAGCTACTGGAAAAGTCTGTTAACGTGCCTGGGGATGGAGCGGGAATCCTCCAGGGACATCTCCAGGAAGCTCTCCTGGAGGTACTCTGAAAGCCTTTGCAGAAGGTTTCTGGGGAGGACTGCCTTATTGCATCCTCCACAGTAGGACACTTTACCACACCAAGCCAGTAGCAAGTAGTCTGGAATCATTGCAGCACAAAGCATGGCAGCGAATGGTCCTGGGTTTTGGTCACATTCATGCAACATTCGGTCTTTATCTTTCTATGTCAGCCTCAGGAGAGTGATATCATTCATGGTCACCTGGTTGAAATAGGGGAAGTTTTGTAAGGGAACAGTAATCCCCTCTGTTTGCTGATCCCCGACGCATTAGACCCCAGGCATGCTTGGCTGTTTGCGCTTGGCTAAAAGGGATCATCCTGGAGAATAGCCACGTGATGGGGGGACAGGTGTGCTGCACATCCACCCAAAAAACCGCAGCCACTCCTTCTAAATGGCAAACCCAATGGCAAATCCCATTGCTTACTATGGGAAAGGAGGGCGCTGCAGTTTGAAACCATTCCCACGTGTTATGAAGGCGGAAGAAGTCAACCCTACGTACCCTTTGGCTTAGCATGGCTGCCTGGAAACCGAATTCTGTTGCCCCGCTGTGTTTGATGTGTCACCATACCGGCAGGCGCTCAATATAAAAGGCAAAATGCGACCTTGTACCTAAAGCATGTGCTGTCTGCTGTGAATTGCTAGAGTCTCCCTTTTGTTCTCAGAAATGTATCTTCTTAAATTTTACTCTCCCTTTTTATCCCCCCTGCAGATGCAGATGTTTCTATACTCCCCATATCAGCTCCATCCCTGAGGTTATTGCAGATTAGAAGGCAAAAAAAACGCACTCGTGATGACGTTTTCCAAGCTCATGAAGTCCTTCTGCACCGATAGGGCACAGCTGAATGCATGGAGGCATTCGCTGGCAGAGGCCAGGAAAGCATACAGTGAGCATGATCAGAACATGCAGGAGGAGATGCTAAGGCTAATGGAGGAGCACACGGACATGATCGGACATCTGGTGGAGCTGCAGGAAAGGCAACTGGAGCTCAGACCCCCGCTGCATCCATTGTATAACTGCCTGCCCTCCTTGCCAAGTTCCATATCCTCCTCAGCCAGACCCCCAAGAATGAGGGGGGGGAGGCTCCGGGCACCCAGCCACTCCACTCCAGAGGATGGCCCAAGCAACAGAAGGCTGCCATTCAAACAGTTTTGATTTGTAGTGTGGCTACGATAAGCAATGTGGCCTTGTCCTTTCCTCCCACCCCACCCAGGCTACCTTGTCAGTGATCTCATTTTTCTTTTTAATAAATAAAGAATGCATGAATTCAAAACAATAGGGACTTTATTTCCTTTGCCAGCTGTGGTCGAAGGGGGGAGGGGGATTGGCTTACAGGGAAGTAAATTCAACAAAGGGGGTGGTTTTGCATCAAGGAGAAACACACACAACTGTCACACCGTAGCCTGGCCGGTCCCGAAACTGTTTTTTAAAGCCTCTCTGATGTGCAGTGTGCCTAGCTGTGCTCTTCTAATCACCCTGGTGTCTGGCTGTTCAAAATTGGCCGCCAGGTGATTTGCCTCAACCTCCCATCCCACCATAAACGTCTCCCCCTTACTCTCACAGATATTATGGAGCACACAGCAAGCAGCAATAACAATGGGAATATTGGTTGCGCTGAGGTCTAACCAAGTCAGCAAACAGCGCCAGCAGGCTTTTAAACGTCCAAAGGCACATTCTACCACCATTCAGTACTTGCTCCGCCTATAGTTGAGCTGCTCCTTACTACTGTCCAGGCTGCATGTGTACAACTTCATGAGCCCTGGGAGCAACGGGTAGGC
This sequence comes from Terrapene triunguis, assembly GCF_002925995.2. Taxonomy (NCBI): domain Eukaryota; kingdom Metazoa; phylum Chordata; order Testudines; family Emydidae; genus Terrapene; species Terrapene triunguis. The sequence continues at coordinate 32,722,149 of NW_020664393.1, forward strand.
TGGGTCCCCAAGGATAACTATTGGCATTTCAACATCCCCAACGGTAATGTTCTGGTCTGGGAAGAAAGTCCCTTCTTGCAGCTTTTCGAACAGCCCGGAGTTCCTAAAGATGCAAGCAAGGGGGGGAGGGATAGCTCAGTGGTTTGAGCATTGGCCTGCTAAACCCAGGGTTGTGAGTTCAATCCTTGAGGGGGCCACTTGGGGATCTGGGGCAAAATCAGTACTTGGTCCTGCTAGTGAAGGCAGGGGGCTGGACTCGATGACCTTTCAAGGTCCCTTCCAGTTCTAGGAGATGGGATATCTCCATTAATTATTATTATTATTATTATTATATTATTATCATACACCTTTTCCGAACATCCCACGTTGATGTTGGTGAAATGTCCCTTGTGATCCACCAGTGCTTGCAGCACCATTGAGAGGTACCCCTTGCGGTTTATGTACTGGTTGGCACCAGGCTATCGCTTCACTACAGTTAGGGAACCCCATTGCAGCAAAGCCATCCAGTATGACCTGCACATTTCCCAGAGTCACTACCCCTGTTAGCAGAAGGTCACTGATTGCCTTAGCTACTTGGATCACAGCAGCCCCCACGGTAGATTTGCTCACTCCAAATTGATTCCCGACTGACCAGTAGCAGTCAGGCATTGCAAGCTTTCACAGGGCTATCGCCACTCGCTTCTCAACTGTTAGGGCAGGACTCATCTTGGTATTTCTGCACTTCAGGGCAGGGGAAAGCAACTCACAAAGTTCCATGAAAGTGGCCTTACACATGTGAAAGTTTCGCAGCCACTGGGAATCATCCCATACCTGCAACACTATGCGGTCCCACTAGTCTGTGCTTGTTTGCTGGGCCCAGAATCGGCATTCCACTGTATCAACCTGCCCCACTGCTGCTATGATGTCCCAATTGCCACATCCCATGCTTTCAGGAACGTTTGTGTCCATGTCCTCCTCACAATCGTCCTCGTGCTGGCAGCTCCTAGCCAGGTTCTGCACATACTGCAGGATAATGCGCGAGGTGTTTACTATGCTCACAACAGCATCGCTGAGCGGAGCAGGCTCCATGCTTGCTGTGCTGAGCAGGCTCCATGCTTGCCGTGCTATGGCATCTGCATGGGTAACCCAGGAAAAAAGGTGGAAATGATTGTTTGCCATTGCTTTCAAGGAGGGAGGGAGGAGAGACTGATGACATGTACCCCAAACCACCCACTACAATGTTTTTGCCCTATCAGGCATTGGGAGCTTAACCCAGAATTCCAATGGGCAGCGGGGACTGTGGGATAGCTACCCACAGTGCACCACTCCGTGAGTCGATGCTAGCCACAGCATTGAGGACGCACTCCGCCGACCTACTGCGCTTAGTGGGGACATACACGATCGACTGTATAAAATCGCTTTCTAAAGATCAACTTCTATAAAATCAACCTAATTTCATAGTGTAGACATATCCCTAGACTCTGGCTGGGGATCTCTCTGGCGTGGCCTAGCAGAGATAAAGCCAGTGGAGCCAGCTCATACACCACTCACTCCACAGTATCTGGTAGGAAAGGTATGTGGAGGATGAGAGGCAGGAGGAGTGGATTGGATTGTAAATGACAGGGAGTGCAATCCCCAGCTGACATATTGTTCCAAGATCACCATAGTCAGAAAGTGTAGTTCAGAGCAACCCTGAGGCTGTTCTAACCTTCATCTGGAGCCAGGAATAGAATCAGGCCTGGTCTACACTACGACTTTAATTCGGATTTAGCAGCATTAATCCGAATTAACCCTTCACCCGTCCACACTACAGAGCCAGTTAATTCGAATTAAAGGGCACTTAAAATCGATTTCTGTACTCCACCTCGACGAACGGAGTAGCGCCAAAATCGATTTTGTTAATTCGAATTAGGTTTAGTGTGGCCGCACACCACCGAATTAATGTGGTTAAATTAATGGGGTAGTGTGGCCGCACACCACCGAATTAATGTGGTTAAAAATCGAATTAATGTGCTTAGTGTGGCCGCGCACAATCGAATTTATACAACCTGTTTCCCAAATTCGAATTATCTAAATTCGGATTAATCCCGTAGTGTAGACATACCCTCAGAGAGAAATAGTCAGTTTTTTAACCCTCCATGCTGCAACCAGTGAAAGCGAGAGAAGCAGAGAATATGGGCTGCCATTCTTAGATATTACAAATCCAGCAATTTTGCCTACTCACATCACCAGAAATGTCCAATCAAGAGAAGATAAAGAAAGTATCCTCGGCACTACCACTCTACAACCCTCATTATTCTCCCTATTCCCCAAAAGCCTGAGGAATAGATGGGCTTTGCAATGTGCCCCTAAACTCAACCAATTCAAGCTATTCTGGAACAAGGCAGGGACTGAATTCTGAAGCTGGGGCCCATCACAGAGAACTACCAATCAGAAGCTCCCTTTCCTTTAAACCAAGTCATCCCCAGCTCAGCACCTCCACTGATCTCAGCTTCAGAAGTATGCCATGGAGAGAGAGTAGGCAGGTCCTAAGGCATTTAGGGCTTTATAGGCCAAAATCAGATCCTTAAACTCTGCCTGGAAACCAACTAGCAGATGATACAGGCCATGAAGCACTGATGTAATATGGTCACACTTAACAAGCAGGCCATCGCCTTCGGCACTAAGTGCATTGGATGAGATGGTGACATAAAAACTGGATGTCATCTAGCCATGAATTAAGATGTACTGCCCTGAATTCTTCCCCACCCTCTTCCATGCCTTACAAACTCCATTCCTCAGATTGCAATAATTGGAAAGATAGAGACAACTGACACTAAAATGATAAGCAACATCTGTGCCTTGGTGGGTACAGAAACATTAAATCAGCCAGTGTTCTAAATACTGCATATTTGTGCAACTTCACTTCCTGCTAAAATTACATTAATTCACCATCTGGAAGGAACATCATTTAGAACTATACGAGCATTTAAGTACCCACTTCGGATTAAATTTGTGGTTGTTGTAAATACCCCTGATTTAGCTTTGATTTGTCCTTTATTAAGCTTGCCAAATATGTAAGAGTTAAATCAAAAGTAGTTTTGCTGGTTGATCTTAATTTTTTTTTTAAAGGCAAACAGATCCAAAAAGCAAGCCAAAAAACAACTTTCCTTTTTAATTCTTATGTTTACAGCCCACACACACATCTATGTCCATCTACTGCACTAGTTAACACCTAGAAGAGTATAAAATGCAATATTTTATATATAAAAATAAAAGACATTTGATGGATATGTCAGGTATCTGGAGAGTTTGTGTTATTTTCTATTTTGTGGATCTGGTTCAGAACTGACAGCATTAGAGAACCAGTGGTGCAACAACAGGTTTCACTAGAGGAATTAGTTCTTGGCTGTGTATTTATAGAACAGACAAAACAAGAGAGAGAAAAAGACACAGAGAATTTTTCAGCTACCAGAATGAAAAATATATTGAATATGTCAGTATTAGGCAGGAAGGGCAACAGTGGAGGAATAAAAACCAGCAAATTCAAACCGTGCACTGTCAAGCCATGAGCTTCTTTTTTCTAACTGGTATGTTTACGGCTGTTAGTGCTGAGCCTTGGGGGTACCTAGCAGAGGTATACAGCCTGGCTGCTATTGCAGGGACAGAATGAAGACAGAAGTCAATCTTTAACTGAGAGGAATAGGGGAAATTGGACAACACTTACATTTGCAGTTAGTGCATTAAAATGAGCACATTTGAAAACAACCCTTTACAGACTAAACTGAGTAAAAACAGGAATCAAACTGGCCAGCAGGGCTTTTAAATCATGCATTTATTTCAATATACCTGAACAGGCTAGGAGTAACTAGCCATATGTCTGTCCTTTATGGTTACGCAACAATAAAAGGACAAAAAAGCAAGTAGGAATGCTTAAGATTTCCTACTATAAATGCTTTCCTACTATAAATATTTTTTATTTTTCCACTGTATAGTTTTAATTAAATTTGATTTAATTTTAAATATGTTAATATGTTACAGACATAGTTGCTGTCAGGAAACAAAGAGCTGGCATTGTAGCAGCCTTGTTTCTCTCTGTAGCCCCCACTTTTAAACTGACCAGAGTTCTAGCTGCTGCTGGCTGCCTCTGAAATGACGTAAGAGCAGAGTAATTGCGATGCTGGATCAGACCTATGGTCCATCTAGTGCAGTATCCTGTCTCTGACAGTGGCCAGAACCAGATGCTTCAGAGGAATGCGTGTGGTAACTCGGATCTCATCAGAAATAATTTAGGTGATTTTAAATTAACTACTACATTAAAAGGCTGTTTTTCAGCACTGTTTTAAGAAAACAGTTGATTCTGAAAACAAACTAATTTCCACTGACCCAAAGAGTCCATTATGATATTTCACCAGTGTCCAAGAATAGTACAAAAATTCCAACTGATCTCATCACAAAGAATAAATAATTCAATGAATTCTAACTTGTTCTAACTCTAATTTCTCTGGGGAGCACAACCATACACTTTTGTGAATTAAGGAAATCATGACACATTCACACCCTACATACAGCCTTCAACTAGATGTCTTTCCTTTCTCAGAGAAACGCATAAAGTAGGTCCTGCAGCCAACTGTGCAATAAGATGCGTGTCCCCACGGCCCTGAGGTACGCCTGCCTTGTGAAGCATTTTGGCCTCTTTTTGTTTGCATGATTGGTGAACAAGTCAGTTGAAGGGAGGATGAACGTCCAAATGATGAGATCGAAAATCTCTTGATTCAGGCATCACTCAGAGTTGTTAATCCTGCACCTGCTGCCTTTGATGAGGACTGCTCTGAAAAAAAGGAGGAACTCTTCCGCCCATCTACTTGTCCCCACTGCTTCTGCATGTAGTGTTGTTTTCCCTCAGTTGTTTAAATATGTGACCGTTGTCAAATTGTGTGACTGAACCAAGACGTGATTCCCTCTTAGGGTGGGCTGGAACCTTTACAGAGCTAACTTTACCAAATGCTCTCAGCTGTAGTAGGTTTACGCTGTGATCCTTTTCCTCCAGGCTACAGAGATGCTGGGTTATTTGGGTTACCAACGGAGCTCTTCCGACTGGTATTGATTGTGAGGACTAAAGAATCCGGATTGCAGATGGGCATGCCTTTGGTGGACACTGCTGTGGACTGACCACCATTGTAAGTAATTGAACACTTGTGTCAGAACCCATACTTGATCTTTCATGCGTTCTGGGGTGTGGTCCCACACCTTCAGAATGAAGGCCTGAAGGTGTCTTTAGGCCACGTCTACACTACCCGCCGGATCAGCAAGTAGTAATCGATCTATCGGGGATCGATTTATCGCGTCTTGTCTAGACGCGATAAATCGATCCCCGAATTGACACCCGTACTCCACCTCGGCAGGAGGAGTAAGCGGAGTCGACGGGGCAGCCGCGGCAGTCAACTTGCCGCCATGAGGACGGACAGGTAAGTCGAACTAAGATACTTCGACTTCAGCTACGCGAATAGCGTAACTGAAGTTGCGTATCTTAGATCGATCCCCCCCAGTGTAGATCAGCCTTATGTGACTGCACCCAGGGAGTGATCCCAATGCACAACACCAGGAGTCCTAGCAGTAGGAGCCATAATGCTTTGTAGGTCTCTGGCAGCTCAGAGCAAGAAGATACATTCCTGGATTTTTCTGAAACCTTTCTAATGTCGGGTAGATACTTGCTACTCAGGATTTTTGCCCCCTGGTGGGTTATTCTGGTGGAAGGAACCAGGAAACTTTTCTTGGAATTAATGATGAAGCCATGCACCTGGAGAAGACTCAACGTCTGAGACGTGGTCCTGTGCGCTGCTGAACACGATGGAGCTCTAATCAGAATGCCATCCAGAAAAGGATGGAAAGGTGGGTTTCCTGCAACCTGAGTCAGGCTATTATCCCTATCAACCTCTTTGTAAAAACCCTGGGGGCCAAGGACAAGCAGAAGTACTGCTTGGTACTGATAATATTTCTGTCTTCAGTGAGTCTCAGAAATCTGTTGTGGCACAGTCTGAGGATATATAGAGATATTCATGGGCTAGAGCGACTGAAATCAAGAAGTCCCCCCGGGTCAGATATGACACTGTAGAGGCCAGGATCTCCATCCACAACTTCATTTTCTTCATCCACTTGTTGAGTCCACAAACTCACCTTCCTCAGTGGAGGAGGGGGAGGAAGAAGAGGAGTTGGAGGATTCATATGTCCTAGATTTGTTGTGCTTTTCCTTCGCTTTTTTGATTTTTTAAAACTTTTTTTGTGCGCGTTGGGAGGGTAGAAGGTCTGCTACAGCTTTGGTGATGCCTTTTGTGGCTTGTCTTCTTTAGGGCCTGAAGCCCTCTTGAGAAGTCTGTCTCAGAATCCTCCCCACTGAGTCCCATTCCCCCTGGGAGTGGAGAGAGGGAAACTCATTGTTGGAGCCCTCCTGGTTGGCTTGGGAGACAGGAGGGCTGATTGAAAGCCCTGCTTCTTTCCCCAGGATACTTAGGACAGAGACTGGGTGCGGGTGGGGGTTGTGGCCTTGCAAGCCTTCCTTCTTTGTTCTGTAGGGGACTTACCACCTGAGTTGAGTGGTCAGGGCTCTCCTTAGTTTTAGAGCCTGTCTCTGCTCTGCACAGGGGTTCCTGGTCTATTTTCCCCCCACTGGAGTCCTGGCTGCCTTGGTAGGTAGGGAACCCCACCTTCCTGTTCAACACATAGGCCCAGGACATAATGGAGTTAGGGATGGAAGGCTGGACACAGGTTGGGGATAACTCATCATCTGCTGAGCCTGGGATGGCAGCCTCACAAATAGAGCACTGCTTTGATTTAACCCTGTGCTGTCTTGGATGCTCTGCCAAGCCTGGAAGAGGCAGAGGAGCTGGCAGGGAGATGCCATAGAGGAGGGTCAGAGAGGGTTAATCCCCATCCCCTGGAAGAGTTAACTGCCCCAGGGAGGAAGAGAAATGTCAGAAAGGGAGAACACTGCTCCCCCCTGCCCCCAAACTGGGCAGAAACAGCTCAAAGTGCAAAGAAAGGGTGGGAGGAACAGAAACTGCTTGCATCTGCTGCCACAGAGGCAGAGAATCTGGTAGCAAGCGGGAGCACAAGGGGGCATAGCCAGAGCATGGGAAGCTAAAATGCTGATCTGCCTCTGAAGCTGCAGAGTGAGAAAAGCAGCCCACATGTCCAGAACTGTGGGAAACGCTGGTTTGTGGAAAACACATTTTCCTTTATCCCTTCAAAGAGGGCCTTTATTTCCTGTATACTTCAAACTGTCTGTCACTTCATGTACACACATACATACATTAAACAAAACCTATCACTTACTGGAGATAAAAGGCAGCAGCCAGATTTGTAATTTTGTTTTAAATTTAAGAAAAGCAAAAAAACACCTGAACAGCTACCTAGGGACAGCCTGCCATGGAAAATCATGCCATTTTCAGGGATGCTTTGATACCAAGTCAAGAAAGACTAACTTGATTTAGTGTTTTGAGAAATACTTCTGCAGCTCCTCTTAGTGAAAAGTTATGGTAACAGTTTTGAGAACAATTTACTCAGCACGATTGGTTATTATCTGGAATTGGAAAATAAACAGTTCCACACGTCCTTGGGACCAACCATAGAGAACAGGCTGAGTAGAGAAAAGCCAAAGGAGAGACCAGGACAGAAAAGAGGCTTGAACAAATTTTTCCCCTGAGCCACCTGGGCTTCACTACAGGTCTTTAACATCCCAATGATCTGCCAGCCAGCAAACTTCTCTACAGATAAGGGACAGTTGAGAGGGTAAAAAGAATAAACAATTGTACAGCTTGCTAAATAGCTGTCTACATATGTGACAAACTGTATCAGGCAGCTTATCCAGCATTCCAGTTTATGGAAACATTATCTGACTTGCCAAAGGGAGAAGATCACCTTGATCTGGGTGCTGTTTGAAAGTATGTTGGGGGCTATCCTACAATGATATTTGCATTTGGTTATGTTCAAAGAGAAGCCTTGCTGTTGGACCTTTACACAGAACCAGGACAATGCCCTGAGACCTGCAGTTTCAGCAGTCTGTTTCTGTAAAGTGGTGTTTTAGCAAGATCTCCTGCTGCTCATAACCTACCATATGGATTTCTATTGTTTGAGATTCTTACCCTACATTAACCATGAACCTGGCCACGAAAATCTGAAGAAAAGTACAGTGCCCAGAATGTACCTGTAAGAACCAGTAGGTCACATTCTGAAGCCTAAGGAACATTAGGAAAATAAACTTTTTGTTCCCAAATGCTTTGCACTCTGAATTCTTATTATATAAAATCTACCTGGCTCTTTCACTCCTTTAAGCACTATGTGAACTATACTATATATTAAAAATGTTCTGAGATGCCGAGTGGCAACCAATGCGTACATGCCTCATAAAAATTAGAAAGACACCACTAACTGACATCACATTATGTTGCCAGTGCACAAATGATACCACAAATAAGTTCAATGGGCCCCAACCAAAGGACCCAGTCACCTCATACACAATTCATGTGCCACTTACTGAAACCTGGAATACAATATGACAAGCACTACATTGCACAAACATCTCATTGAAAAATACTACAAGACTGGCATAACTCTTTGAGGATGGCAGATCTCTCATCTAAAGGAATGCTACTGGGGAAGGGAAAAAAAAGCATATTTATTATTAACTACTCTTATTGATGCATGTAGAAAATGTTCTTACATCTCTTTCACACATATTCCTTGACATGAATTCCACGTCCTGCACTTGAATAAATGGACTCGATCTTACCTTGTGCTAAAATCTCCCATGCTGGTGCAGATCCCCTTTATGTACTGAAAACGGCAAACAGCCCACCTTACTGCTGCCTACAGTACGGATCCAAAGGACTACAGGGCAGATCATTGATTCCTTACTGAGGCTACGTCTTCACTACAGGGGAGGGTCGATTTAAGATACGCAAATTCAGCTACGCGAATAGCGTAGCTGAATTGGACGTATCGCAGCCGACTTACCCCGCTGTAGGGACGGTGGCAAAATTGACCTCTGCGGCTTCCTGTCGACGGCGCTTACTCCCACCTTCACTGGTGGAGTAAGAGCGTCGATTCGGGGATCGATTGTCGCGTCCCAATGGGACGCGATAAATCGATCCCCGAGAGGTCGATTTCTACCCGCCGATTCAGGCGGGTAGTGTAGACCTAGCCTGAGTTATACAACTCCATAGACAACCAACCCACAACTTACTATATAGCACACTCAGGAAATCTAAATTGAAATATCAGTTGTGGAGTAACGCAGATTGATACCATCAGGATGTAACAGATTGGGGTAAACAGTATCATGCTTCGACATAAACAACTGACTACCTTCCTGTGTGCCTCTCATGAAGTTCTAATACTGACTTAACGTTGTAGTTATGTTCCTGAAAAATGTGACTTTAAGCGAAACGATGTTAAGCGAATCTAATTTCCCCATAAGAATTAATGTAAATGAGGAAGTTAGGTTCCAGGGAAATTTTTTTCACCGGACAAAAGACTATATATATATATATGTGTATATATATATATATATATATACATACATACACACACACACACATATACAGAGAGTATAAGTTTTAAACAAACAATTTAATACTGGTACACAATGATGATGATTGTGAAGCTTGGTTGAGGTGGAGGAGTCAGAGGGTGGGATATTTCCAGGGAATGCCTTACTGCTAAATGATGAACTAGCAATTGGCTGAGCCCTCAAGGGTTAATTCTCACACTCTACTGTACAAGGCAGCAGGAAAGGAGGGAGGGCAGACAGAGACAGAGACACACACCCTGTGTGTGTGTGTGTGAGAGAAAGAGAGATGCGCATTTCCCCTTTAAGTATGAAGAGTGGGGTCAGAAGTACACTGCCTTGTTAATTAGATCAGCAAGCTGAGACAGGACTGCAGCTGCAGCTGCCTGGAAGCTCCCTCTGTCGTGTGTCCCCCCTGCTCTATGGAAGATGGGGTAAGGGGGTGCAGGAGCAGGGGGGAGGGGGACACCCTGACATTAGCTCTCCTTTCCCCCCCCCCCACAGCAAGCAGGAGTCTCGGGGAGCAGCTCCAAGCAGAGAGCAGGAGCAGCACATGGCAGTGGGGGGAGGGACATCTGCAATTGCTAGCCTGCTGGGCAGCTGCTGCACAGGGAACTTAGGGAGCGGGGAGCTGATAGGGAGAGCTGATAGGGGGGCTGTCGGTCCACCCTGGTTCCAACCACCTACCAGCTAGCTCCACCAGGCTGCTCTTCCTGCAAGCAGTGGACAAAGCAGGTGGCTGCCAAACGATGTTAGAAGGGAGCATTGCACAACTTTAAGTGAGGAGTTACTGTATAATCATTGATCATTCTCTTGCTCCTCTCCACTAAACATAGACTTCAAACACTGCACACACTGCACTCTATTTGGACTTTCTGGATTTCAAAGCAAGGGCTAGCACCCCATTCTGCTTTGCTCCTAGCAAAGTCCTCAAGCACCAAATGTAATGTTACATAGCTGATTTTTACCTTAAAAAAACAATCTGAATTTCTCATCTATGTTCTCCTATAAGTTCCTCAGAGCATTACAATGGACCCGTAAAATGCTGCTGTGAAATAAGTTTGGGTTTTTTTGTAGATACCTCTGTAAGAGACACCAGTAAGCCATTTACACCTAAAAACAAAATGCTGTGCCTATGTACCTTGACACTGGAACTGTCTAAAAAGTCGTATATTTCTGTACATCTGTTTTCCTTCTCCACCCAACCTCAAACTGACTTCTGCCACCTCGGCAAGCATAGGAATAAAAACACACGGCTAATATCATTGGAAACAAAATGGTGCACATTTTTTACCTAACATTATTTCTTCTTTGCGTAGAATTTAATTGCTTTAATTTGACAGCCCAATTATTTTCACAGGTCTGTCCTCTGAACTTTTAGGTCCCAAGTGAGGGCTCTAATAAGTGTGCCAATATTTTAACAAAAAAGGTTTCTTCAATTACCCTTTTTCATTGGAGAAGGAACATTCTTCATTTAATCAATTGGTCTAGCTATACATGGAGTATGGAGTATATTTTTTTCATTTCAGATATGTGTTACCATTTCCACTCCATATTTTGCTAGTTGTGCTTAAACCCAATTGTAGACATGATATATCAACACTGTGCATTTAATGATTTTTCCAGAGATTTTATTTAATTTGTCAAAAAATTACAAGTAGTGTCCCCTGAACTCCTCTCCTGCCTGCCTGAGGAGTCTGGAGTTTCATTGATTAGAATTTCTGTTTCAAACCCTATTCAACTGGCAGTAATCTGAATAGCACATAGATCTTAATGTCTCTCCATAGCTACATTCATGAGTATTTACATTGCAAATCTGTTCTTATTTCATGCGGGATGTAGGATTTAAGCATGACTGAGAAGTAATTATATACATGTATATGTATATTTCAGGATTAGTGCTGACTCTTCACACTGCTGTCAGAGAATGTGACCATGCAGAGTCACTTCCTACAGTGATTAAGAACTGATGGTATTATTAATGTTAGGAGGCTCTAAGTGGCTCGGAGGGATAAAGTTTTGATATAATCCTCAAGTTAACGTTACTCTTTATGTTATATAGGTAAATAATTACTTACAGGTGTAATGGAAACATATACTTTAGGACTAAAAGGGTAGCATGTAAACTATTTATAGTTACTCTTTAGGAAGCCAAAACCAATCGTAGCAGCTGTACTACTGGCACACACAGTAAGTATCTATGCTGTCAGATGAATTTAGAATAATGACAAACTGGGATATTGTGTTGTATAACTTGGGTTTACTCAGTAGTAAATGGACTTGTGCAATGTGACTGAATATATTTAGATTTCCCCTCCCAAACTTTGCTGTGAATGAGACTAATGAAATAAAATAGCAAGTATAATTAATTTGTGACCAGGGAAGTAAACTTTGGGGTCACACCTCAGCACTTCATACTACTGATCTAAAAAGAAGACCTGGCATCCCTGTGTCATTCTGGCTGGATGAAAAGTTCTCACAAGGGGAGAACAGAAAGAAGAAAGGAAATGTTGTAATCTAAAGGAAATGTTACTCACCCTGTACAGCAACTGTAGTTCTTCAAGATACATGTCCCTATATGGGTGCTCCACTCCATATGCCTCTTGAGCCCTTAATCAGAGATTTCTAGCTAGCAGTGCCCACATGGCCCACCTTCTCGTGGCAGACACTGAGGGTATATAGGGGTGCATGGGCAAACTACCCTCAGTTCCTTCTTTATCCAGTTATCCTCTTAAGGAGCAACCCAAGGAGAGGGGAAGGAGGGCGGGTAGTTGATCATCATTGGGACACGCATCTTGAAGAACCACAGTTACTGGACAGGATGAGTAACCATTTCTTCTTCTTAGAAGAGCGTCCCTATGGTTGCTCCACTCTAAATGATTACCGAGCAGGTGGGGGCTTCACCAAATGCAGCATCAGACCTGATGACATGGAGCAGGGCACAATGCTGTGAAAACGTATGCAGTGAAGTGCAGGTAGCAGCTCTACATAGCTCACAAACTGGGATATTCTTCAGAAATGTCACTTGGTTTAATGAGCTCTCACCCCCTAGGGGGGTGGAGTACCTGCCGATTGATAACAGGTGTAGATACAACCTAATGTCCATTTGGAAAGTCTTTGAGAAGAAATGAGGGCACCCTTAGACCTATCCGTGAAGGACAGAAAGAGTCTAGGTGGTCTCCTAAACTGCTTAGTCCTATCCAAGTAGAAGGCTAAGGCCCTTCTAACATTCATGGTATGGAAGTAGGATTCCTGCTGAGAACTGTGAGGTTTCAGAAAACATATTGGTAGATACATTGATTAGTTAAGATAAAATCCGAAGTAACCTTGGATAGAAACCTAGGATGCGAACATAAAGAGACCTTATCATGAAATAACGTGGTAAAGGGGTACAGGCCATCAAAGCCCCAATCTCCCTACCTTATGGACCAACATGATGGCAAGTAGGAAGGCCGTCTTCATAGATAATGAAGAAAGGAGCAGGTAGTCACTGGTTCAAATGAAGGTCTCACAAGGTAGTTAAGTACTAGATTGAGGTCCCAAGAAGGGGTGGTGTATCTAATGTAGGAAAAGAGATTACTCAGACCCTTGATAAATCTGGACGATACCGGGTGAGCAAAAATGGAAAATCCATTGACCAGGGATGAAAGACTGATATGACAGCCAAGTGTACCTTAACCAAGTTGATGGATAACCCAGATGTTTTCAGATCCAGCAAGTAATTCAGGATGAGGGACAGAGGAACCAACTCAGGCTGAAGGTAACAATGACCGCACCAGTGGGGGAATCTCTTCCATTTCTGCAGGCAAGTAGTGCAAGTGGATGTCTTTCTAATGTGCAGTAAGATCTGCAGTACATGTAGAGCAGGAGACCTCTATTCCCTAGGGCCATCCAGGAGCCAGGCCCTAAGAGACAGAACCACCAAATTAGGGTGAAGTGCATGATTTGAGTCCTGAGACAGGAGATGGAGAATGGTTGATAGCTTTGTGGTTAGATTGGGGGTTGGATACAGAGCTGAAGCAGGTAAGCTTGTCTTGACCAGGAAGGTACTATTAGTCTAACTCTGGCCTTTGTCCTACCTGACCTTATTCATCACTCTTAGAATTAGGAGTGTTGGGGAAAAGGCATAGACAGATTCCTCTTCCATGTTAGAAGGAAGGCATCCCCCAGGGAGTGGTAACCCAGATGCTCCCTTTAATAGGAGAGAGGACACTTCCTGTTCTCGTAGGTGGCAAAAAGACCTATCCCATCTCTAGAATATGTCCCGAAGGACCTGAGAATCCAGCTCCAATACATAGTCATAGGAGAGGTGTCTGCTAAGGGCATCAGCAGTGGTGTTTTGGATGTCTAGAAGGTAGGCTACTGAAATCTGGATGTGGTTGGCTATGCATCAGTTCCGGAGCTTTATAACTTCGGCACACAAGGAGGTTGATGTTGCTTTGTCCTGCTTGTTGATGTAAAACATGCAGGACATGTTGTCTGTCATGGTCCTGATCACTCTGCTCCTGATGAAGGGCAGGAAATGGAGACAAGTATTCCTGACCTCTCTGAGTTCCAACAGGTTGATGTGGAGCCCTATCTCATGGGCCAATCATCTGCCCTGAACTGTGAGGGCACTGAAGTGGGCTCCCCAACCCAATATGGATGCATCGGTTGTTAGTCACTGATGGGGTTGGGTGGCAGAAAGGGATGCCTGCACAAACGTGCAATTTACCTTTCCACCAGTTCAGGGAGTTCTTGACATGCAAAGCATCCACCCCCTGCCTGACTAAGGTGTGTCTGATCAGGGAATAAGCAGTTCTCAACCTTGGAAACAGTGGAGGTGTAACCTTGCATGACTGGTCACAAAGGCGACGCTGTCATATGGCCAAAGAGCTGAAAATAGTTCCCTATTGATATCTGAGGGCTTCCCTGAATTGTCCTTACCAGTCCTGACAGAGTGATAAATCTGTCTAAAGGGAGGTACGCACTGGCTGCCTCCGAGTCCAAGTATGCTCCTATGAACTGAATTCCTTGCACCGGTACTAATGTGGACTTCTTTATGTTTAGTTGTAGGCCCAACTCTCCGAACCGAGAAAGGGCCTTTCAAGGGATAACTCCACTGCCTAGAAAGAGCAGCCTTTGAGAAGCCAGTCGTTGAAACACAGAAAGATGAGAATCACTTCCTGTTGAAGGTAAGATAGTATGACTGCTCGAACCTTCAAGAACACACTTGAGGCCAAAGATAGGCCAAAGGGAAGCACTTGGTACTGGAAGTGATTTTGGCCCACAGCAAATCCTAGGTATTTCCTGCGTGATGGATAAATGGCTATATGGAAGAAGGTGTCTTGCAGGTCAAGGAAATAAAACCAATCTCCTTCCTCTAATGCAGAAATTATAGTTATGAGTTCTATAATTCCTGCTCTAGAGGAAGGGAATCTTATCTTCAACATTTGGGGCTTCACAAACTTGTTCAGCTATCTAAGATCAGCCTCCAACTTCTGTTCCTTTTTGGTAAGAGGGGTCGCTGCAGAGGGACGGGGAAGAGGTTAGAAGGGAGTGAGTGTCTGTGACTTGGGTCCCAGGGGGGCCACACTGAGGTTACTCAATTAGGGCAAACTGCAAAGAATGGAGCAGACAATCCCCAAAGCTGGTGGATATTCCAATACTTAGATTTACCAAGCGAGCACAAAACAGCTTCTATAATACCTTACTGGTTACCCAGAAACCAAAACACAGTTCCCTTAAAAGTAACCCAGCCTTTGGGCTCCCTCCCAGACAGCCAAGTCAAATATGAAAGTTCTACCAATCCCAAAGGATCGAACACATTACCTCCCAAGTTATTGAATATTCCAGATCTTACCCAAATACACACTTACAGCCAATTCTTATTAACTAAACTAAAATTTATTAAAAAAGAAAAGAGACAGTATTGGTTAAAAGATCAGAATACATACAGACATAAGTACAGATCTGAGATCAGTTTCACAGTAGAGATATTGAGCTTTGGAGTTGCAAATAGTTATTCGAATTAGTCCATAGATTCAGTCCAATGTTCATATCCAGCTTGACCCAGATGGGACTGGAGATCTCAGTCTTACGACTCAAGCTTCCACTGCATAAAGCATCAAGCAGATCTGAGATGAAAGGATCAGGTCCCAAGAATTTTTATACAGTTCCAGGCCTTCTCTTGACAGCACAGAGTCCTTAGGCGAGCAATAGGCAATCATCGAGACTTTGAAGTAAACCTATTTCCTAAGCATCACCGGTAATTAGCTACACGGGTTAACATAAGGCAATTGCCTGTTTTTCACCATTCACAGGTGATTGGCTATGCATTTCAAAGAGTGATATCACTATATTTACAGTTCATTTAAATGTTAAATTCTCCTTTTGATCTCTGAATTAGCAGAATACAGAATAGACAGCAACTGTTTGATTACATTGTCAACCTCTAACAATAGATATGTAAACACACAAAAAACACAAACATCATCTACCAATATCTTCCTAAAGGTTGAATTTGGGTCATTTATCCTGCAGGATGCTTAAGCCTTTCTGGCCATGTGTCTCAGTGTCAAAAACTGGATGGTGTAGCCCGATGTTAAGAACTCCAAGACCCATTGGTCTGTGGAGATCTGCTCCCAAGCCAGGTGGAAATGGACAAGGTGGTCCCCAAAGGGAGGGAGGGAGGTGGGCTAAAGGGCGCAACTGTAAACCAGAGGAGCAGGAGAATTTGAACCCTTGACTAACCCATCAAAAGTGCTGTTTGGATGACACCTGAGTGGTCATGGAGGGCAGCTGGGCAGCCCTCCTCCTCTAAAACTTCTGCATTTTTCTGGGGAGTTCCATGGGTCTTTGGTACCCCATGAATTGAGCAGGACATGACCTCGGAGCAGTCTGTAACTTACTGAAATGTTTCTTGTTCATAGGTATATAGATGCCCAAGAAACATAGGGTCACGCTGGAGTCCTTAAGCACATGCAGAGGATCATTCGTGGTCTACAAGAAGAGTCTGTGACCATCAAAGGGGAGGTCCTCTGACATACTTTGGACCGCTCTTGGAAACCCCAAAAGCTGAAGCCAGGATGCCCTGCACACAACTACCGCCATGGAGAGGGACTTGGCAGCAGTATCTGCAGTGTTCAAGGATGCTTGAAGAGACATTTTGGCCAACAACTGACCCTCAGCAACAATAGATTGGAATAGTTTCCTGTAGTCCTGTGGCAGATGTTCAACAAAGGCTCGCTGTAATTTGTGAAGTTATATTTAGCAATGACCACCTGATAGATCCAGTCGCTTTTCGTCCTTGTCATAGGAGGTAGCCCTGGAAAGTGCCATCTGCCCCGTTCAGTCACAACATCCACCACAAGGAAGGTAGGTGGGGGATGGGAAAACAAGAAGTCACGGTCCTTAGGGGACACCTAATACTTCTTGTCTGCCCTTTTGCATGTTGGTGGAATAGTGACCAGTGTCTGCTATACCACCTTAGCTGGATCCAGGAGAGCCTCATTAATGGGTGGTGCCACTCTGGAGGATGTCGCTGACTACAAAATGTCAAGCAGCATGTGCTGCTGGTCTCTGACTTCCTCAAGTGGGATCCACAGAGCATCCGCTACCCTTCTAATGAGGTCTTGGAATTGCCTAAAGTCATCAGCAATGGAAGGAGAGGGAGGCATAAGCGCCTCAAGTGGCAATGACAAAATGGGAGTTTCAGGGGTGAATTCCTCATCAAACTATGGCTTCCAACTCCTCAAATGTCTCCTCCTGCCTGGGAGGGGTAGATGCTGGATGTGGAACCCAGGTCTGCTGCTGGGATGGTACCGGTGGTTTATTGAACTATTGCCAATAGACAGCCCACAGATCCCAATATGGCCATTGTAGAGGTCCATAATGGAGAGGGGGTGGCATACAGGGCTGGGTCCACCATGCTTGATGTGCCGCAAAGTCCTCCCTTCACGAAGACAGATTCCCAGGAAGAAGTATGTAGGACAATCCCTGACAGAAATTGAGGAGACTGACTGGGAGTCCTCTTCTTCCTCCACATCATCCCATGGGGGAAGGGCGTGTCAATGAGGATGGAATAGTGTCCTGTGTCAGAGAGTGGCCACTTAGAGACTGAGGTCTCAGTATGATGAAGTGCTTGGTACCTGTCAACAATGGGGACTCTTGTTCATTTGACACCAAGAGATCCCTTGAATACCAGAACTCTTGATGGATCAGAAAAGGGCCCCAGGACTGACACCGCAGCCAAAGTTGCTGTGGCTAGAGATGACGGTACCAGTAATCCTGAGTGTTCTGCAGGCTTTGTCAGGTTTCCTCATTACCAAGAGTACAGCTTGTACAGGTACCCCCGGCTGAGCAATTTGCATCAGTACCAGTCACTGGGTTACGGTACGGAACTGCACCAATGGCTGAGTGGAATGCTTCGGTCCTGACAACAGGGCTGAGCTTGATGGTAACCTGTGCCTCCCCTTACTAATGGACGGTACAGGTGTCCTATTGGAGTTGTGTTTCCTCTACCTGGAGCTCCGAGGACCTGGTCTTTTTGGAGCTGGGTCCTTACATAAAGAGTCCAAGTTCCTCTTTTTGAGAGTCTCCTCAAGTGCTCCAAAGTCCTCCCTTTCTTAGAGAAAGCAGGTCCCAACACTAATGGGGCACTGGACTGTCCAAGGACAGATATATGGCTCAGAAAGTGGTTGCAGGGAATGTTCGATTACCAACAGTCTGAATATCTCCCTATTCTCCCTAGTCCTGGACTTAAGGGCTACACAGAAAGAGCACTTTTGGGAGATGAGACTCTCCCCAGGCAATGGACACATTGCTCACTGATATGGCCTCTTGGCAAGACAGTCAACAGTTGAAGACCGGGAAAGTAGGCCTACCCCACCAGGCGAAGACAAATCTCACCTAAACTCACTACACTAATGCTAACAATGTTAACAGATCTAACTTTAATAGAAGTAAAAAGAAAAGCAGACATGCTAGTGTTCAGTCTTGGGCAGAGGCGGTACAGAAGCAACTGGGGGTGGTTTGCCCATGCACCCCTATGTAGGCTCAGTATCTGCTACCAGGAGGCATAAGGCACGTTATATGGGCCAAACGGGCACTGCTAATTAGAAATCTCCTATCAAGGGCTCAAGAGGCACATGCACACCTGGAGTATGGAGCACCCACAAGGACACTACTTGAAGAAGAAAAAGATCTTACTTGTGATGCCTGGGGTTCACATCATGACACAAATCAAGCACTTTGTGCAGTAGCTGATTTTGCAATATACTCCCTTATACCTGAGAACATGATTAATCCCAAGGTATAATAGCTGAAATCATTAGAATGAATCTACATATGTGCAATTGTTTTTATTTGAGGAAGAAGTAAAATCTTTTTCTTCAGATATGATTTCGGTTAAAATAAGAGAGATGATTTAAAAATTATATTTAAGTCATTTGTTCAAAACTGTTCAATGATCTCTTCTATCTTTTCTTCAGTGGTGAGTACAGAACCCCAGCTTAAAATGGTGGACATCACCCTCCAGAGCAGTGGCACAGGAACTGCCAGCAGCTGTTGCCAGGACTGGAGCAGCCACGGAAAAAGAATTAGTGGGTGCTTAGCACCCACCAGCAGCCAGCTCCCCAGCACCTCCCGCCTGCCGGTGGCCCTGCCAATCAACTTCTCTCCTCCCTCCCAGCGCCTCCTGCCCACCATGATCAGCTGTTTCATGGCATGTAGAAGGTGCTAGAGGGAGAAGGGGGAGGAGCGGGGATGGGGCACATTCAGGGGAGGGGGCAGAACTGGGCGGGAAGAGGCGGGGCAGGGGCAAAGTGGGGGCAAGAAGAGGCAGGGTGGGGGTGGGCCTTGGGGAAAGAGTGGAGTGGGGGTGCGGCCTCAGGCGGAGCAGGAGCAGGAAGAGGCAGGGTGAGGGTGGTGTCACAGCCCCAAGGACCCCTTCCCTCAGGGGGTCCCTTGGGGAGGCAGATCAGCCTTGTATGTTGCTAACGCTGGTACAGGCATTGCAAAGCATGTCACGAAGGGTCAAAAGTATGAGTGTGGGGTGAAAGTTTCTTTTGCAGGTTGTGAAAGGCCAAAGGGGGAGGGAAAGAGCAGAGAATGGGTTAACTTGACACTTCAGCTAGCTCAGGCCGAAGATAAGACGCTGACTCCAGCCCAAGGCTGCAGCACACATCTGACTCTCAGCTGCTGGCCAAGAAAGACAGGGGCTTATTCCACCCCGACCAGCCGTGGGAAAGGAGGATTCAGCTGAACAGAACTGCAGGGGCTGCAAAAACGAGTGAGACAGTGAAGGTCAGCGAGGAAGAAAAACAAAGTCTCGCGTCCCTGGAGCTAGTGTGTTTTGGGAAAGCTGAGGAGGCACAGAAAGCCAGTTTGGACTGGTACAAAGATCACCAGGAACAGAGGTCCCTGAACGAGACACCCCCAAAGGACCCCAGGACTTAAAACCCTCCCAAGAGCTGAAGCAAGTCGGAGAGCAACAGCAGACCCTGGACGACCCGTGCATGGGACAAGAACTCCCGTCCACCCTTCCCCCTCTTCTTCTTACATTACGCCCAGGCTTGGCCAGCCTCAGCTAGTGCAGGTGTGAGTATGAAAGTGGGTTAGGGCTTGGGGCACTGTAGCCGTGCACTCACCCCTGTGGCGCCTCCTGCTGGTCTCTCAGGGAATTAGCTCGATTTCCAGCCCAGAGCACCCTCTGCAGGCCAGTGATCCGCTACCGCTTGGCCCCGCTGTCCCTCCCAGGACTCCGGTGCCCCGTTTGTCTGGGGTACTGCCACCTGGCAGTAACCCCTCAGTCTTAGGGTCTCCCCTCCCCAGGGAACCCCTACCCACTACCCTACCTCATCTCAGTATACGGCTACTGCCAGTCATTGTCAAGCCCCCGCGCCCTGGGGCAGACCGCAGTATCAGCCTGCTCATCCCTGGCAAGGTTGGGTTTGGACCTGCTGCCTTTGCCTACCCCTGGGCTGCCCTTTGCAATCCCTAGTGCCTATTAGTCCAATGCTAGGCCGCAGCCTGGGGCTTTCCAGGCTGGAACTCCCCGGCTCCTCTGCCTTTCCCCAGCCCTGATCCACTCAGGTACCCTGTCTCTAGCTCCCTGCAGCCAGGTCCTTTTCTCTCTGAATGCAGAGAGAGACTGTCTGGGCTCCTGGCTCCCAGCCTTTTTATACAGACCAGCTGTGGCCTGATTGAGGTGTGGCCCAGCTGCGGCAGCTTCCCCAATCAGCCCAGCTTTTAGAGCTGCAGCCCTCTCCAGCCCTCCCAGGCAGGAGCGGGTGTCTACCCCGCTACAGGCACTAACACTTCCTTCCTTCCTCTGAGTGACGTGGGGAACCCGCAGCACTGTATGCTGTTATTTTATTATTTTATTAATAAAGCTTTAAAATTTAGTCACTTGGTGTGCTCCTCCATCTCCTCCCCTAAAGATCCTGAGGCCTCAGCCTGATCACCTGATGCCCCAGGCAGATTGGTAACACAAATCTGTCACAGTGGGGGTAGGGGCTGAGCGGGGGTTGAGCACCCCCGGGGAAAAGAGGAAGCCAGCGCCTGTGGCTGATACCATTGGCTGTGTGTGTTTTCAGTCTCTCTTTATCAGCACTACAAATTACACTAGTGTAAGCAGATTAACATGATTATTTCAGAACTATTAGATGTTGCATTTCTCTTTGTGGAATGAATTCGCGAGACATTGACAGCAATGGAGACACTAGGGTATATAGCCCTTTAAGTTTAAGCCCAATGACTGGCATCTCTAAGCATGCTGATAATTGAATCCAAAGCATCTTATTTAAGTGTTGTTAAAAATAACCATGTGATGTTTCCAAATAACTTAGGGTATTATTGTCTTGTGTAATATGACTTCAAAAGTATATTTTTCTGAGATAGTTTCTGAAGTTCCTGTGTTGATAATCTACCACATTTTGACACAATATAAGCAGCTCACTTGATTGAAATATTCAAAATGTAAAGATTTAATACTGTATGCATTCATACTACCCCAGTGCAAACCTGTCTCAGAGTTCACCAGATACACAATATACCTTACTCATCCTAAAAGGATTATGGAACAAGATCTTGTGTAGTAATAGAGATCATGTAAGAACCAACACAGAAATGTCTCCAGTGCTATGGAAAGAAACACAGATGTGTTTTTCCATGCTGTAAGCATATATGTATGCATGGCAAAAGTATACAGTTCACCTTTATAGACAGGCAGGCTACAAGAGATTACATCTTTGAATCCCTAAATGTAGGTTCAGCTGAATGTACAGTATACATTTTGAAATAGATGATATGCACTATTAGCCAAAAATCATAACATTTCTTATTGTTAATTTCCTTTCTGATAGCAGCATCTCCCACAATTCTGGATGTCTGGGTTGCTCTCCTCCCTCTGTGGCTCACAGAGGTGGATCTGAGTTTTGGAGCCACACCGTCTGGCCAAGTCCCCTCAGCTCCTGCTTGCTTCCAGATGAGTTATTTCCAAGCTATAAAACTTGCATAACATCATTAACAAATTTTCCAGAGATAACGCAGTAACTATGTATGTTAGACCAAGTAAGATGGCCATATGGTGATGATTCCACTTAACTTTTGACCCTTAACTCATGAGCCATCCATGGTGGTTAGAATTGTGGGAGCCACTGCTAGCAAAAAGGAAATTATCAGTAAGAAATTTCCCATTCTGCAGCCCAGTGTCTCCCAAAATTCTTGATGTCTGGGAAGTAGCAAGCAGTGAACAGATGGAGAAAGGGTTATAGAAAAGGTCAGAAAAGGGAAAAATGGTATCCCTCCCCACCTATAATATTTGCTCAAAGGGTAAAATCATTTTTGGGTCACTGCCTGCAGCACATTCCTGCCAAAAGAAGCCTCTACAGAGGCGAGGAAGTCCATCTTGTAGTGCTTGATAAAGGTGGTAGCACTTGACCAAGTGGCCACCTTACAAATTTCCACTGTGGATGCATTAGCTCTTTCTGCCCATAAGGTCACCATGGATAGTGTGGAGTGTGCCCTGACCCCTTCTGAAACTGGAATCTCCCATGCCCTGTACTCTTTCACAATGCATAGTCTAATCCACCTAGCAATAGAGGAGTTGAAAGCTCTGAGTCCTTGGCATTTCAGATGGAAGGATACAATCAGAGCAACTGACCTCATGGACTCTATGTCTGAGGTAAATTTTCCAAGATATTCTGACATCTAAGTCATGCCACCTCTACTCAAATGGGATGCTGTGGCCTTGAACAGAATGAAGATAGAGCCACCTCTTGGGAAGCACGGGAAGAAGAGTTCACCTTCAAGATAAAGGGTGGAATGTATTCTGAGCACCACCTTGTCCTCATGAAACATGCAGTAAGGTTCCTGCATAAAGAAAGCCACCACCTCTGATATTAGCCTGGTGGATGAGATAGCTATCAGAAAGCAAGTTTTGATCGATAAATAAAATGCTGACATTGATGTCAGTGGTTCAAAGGGATGGTTTGTTATGGCTCTTAGTACAAGTGGAGTGCCACTTGGAAAAAAGAAGTCTAATCGCCAGCTTGGCTAACTAGACTGTCCTAAGGAATTTGGCTACCTGGGGGTTCTCTGTCAGAGTATCTGCGGATCTTGTGAATATCACATTAATAAGGGCAGACACATGATGCGCAATAGTGTTGGGTTGGAGATCTTTGCTGAAGACTCTTGGAAAAAATCCAAGATAGCTGGAATTCCTGGATTTCTAGGGTTTGCTTTTGATCCTGGAACCAGACACAAAACCTGGTCCAAATAAAGGAGTATACTACTTTCAAAGTTGATACTCTTCTAGAAGAAAGAAGTGTTCTAATAACTTTGGAGGACAGACCCAATGATACTAACACTTTCCTTTCAATAGTCGGGCTTTAGATGCACCCGGTTCAGATACGAGTAAAGCAGAGAACCTTGTGTCAGGATGTCTTGTCCCTTTGGGAGCTGTAGTGGCAATTCCAGTTTCAGCTCCATCAGGTCAGAAAACCAGGTCTCCTTGGCCAGTGTGGGGTTACCAATATTACTGTTCCCTGTTCTCCTTTTATTTTCCGGATCACCTTTCCTGGTAATGTGAAGGGTGGAAATGCACAAAGAAGGCCCTTAAAGCCATCTGTGTGATAGGGCATCTGTCTCCATGAATCTGGGGTCCACTTCCCTGGTGAAGTACTTTGATCTCTTCACATTCATGTGGTTCACGAATAGGTCAGTTGAGGGCAGGCCGACCAATTGAACAATTAACTCAAGAACGTCCTGATTAAGGCATGACTTGGAGTTGTTTACCATGTGCCTGCTGAGCCAGTCTGCCTTCATTATGTGAACTTCCCTGAGGGAGAAGAGAAAATGCTCTGCATGATTTCCACTGCTTCAACATGAAATGCTGGGCTTCTTGTTCCCCCCAGTTGTTCACATATACAACTGTGGTTATGTTGTTTGAAACAGGACATGGCTCCCCTCTAGGCTGGGCTGGAATCCTAGTAGCATCAGCTTGATTGCTCTTAGTTCTGGGAGGTTTATGCTATGGGTCTTTTCTTCCAGGTTCTAGGTGCCTTGAACCATTTGGGACCCCAGGTGCACTCCCCAGACCTCCAGACTGGCATTGGCTGTGAGGATCAGGAAGATTTGGAAGGCGTATGGATATGCCCTTATGGACATTGTCCTGGGCTGACCACCATTTTAAGGAGTTGATCACCCACTCCAGAACTATCACTTGATCTTTCTTGTGTTTTGAGGAGTAGTTCCATACATTTAAGATAAAGCCTTGAAGGAGCCTGATGTGTGATTGCGCTCGTGAAGTGATCCCTAGGCACGGTACTAGGGGAACTAGCAGTTGAAGGCTCAGTGCATTTGCAGTTCCAAAGCTACATGAGGAGGTCAAGAATCTTCTGGATCCTAGAGATGGATACATCCTTGCTTTTAAAGTGTCTATGTCTATTTCCAAGTGAGTTATTTGGGTGGAAGGAATCAAGGACCTTTTCTTGATTTTGATAATAAAACCATGTGCCTGCAAGAGATTCAAGGTCAGGTATGTAGCTCTGTGTTCCACTGCTGGGAATGGAGCTCTGATTAAGATGTCATCCTGTGATGGGCATCTGGATACGATTACCACCACCATCTTTGTAAATGGGATGGCATGGTCTGATAGGTATGTGGAGGTATGCATCCAGCTGATCCATTGCACTCAGAAAATCCCCTAGCGATGACACCATAGAGATTAGGGTCTCCAGCTGGAACTTTGTTTTCTTCATCCACTTCTTGAACCTTTTGAGATCTATAATGGTTTGGAGTCCCCCGTATGCTTCTAAATGATAAAGGAGATGGAGCAGAACCCTGAGAATCTGTATTCTAAGGGAATGCTCTCTATTACTCCCATATCCAGGAGGTGAGAAATCTCATTCTGGATTAGACCATGCTCTACTTGGTCATTTGAGATGGGGGACTGGATGAAAAATGCCTGGGGTGGAGCTGGTAACTTGAGGGAGTATCCCAGACATACTATCTCCCTGACCCACTGGTCCATGGTCAGAGCAACTCATTACTCCAGGAAGTGGGAAATCTTGCCCCCAAGCTTCAGCTCCGGGTGGAGACCTAGGTGGTCTTTGTTATAAAGAGGCTTTGGGAGTGGCAGGGTTCTCTTGGGGCTTTCCTCCCGAGCTATGGTTCCACAGCTTTCCTCTGGAGAATGTGCTGTATCTTCATTGACATTTCTGTGAGGATGAAAGCTGAAAGGAATGCTTTTGTCTGGAGGCTGCTCTGTGCTCTCTTAAAGGCATGGTGTGACATTGGAAGGCACTCTTTAGATTTTGCTGCCATGTCTGCCACTACCTTGTCTAGTTTCTCTCCAAAAAGCAGGGCTCCCATGAATTTGGCAGAGCACATAACCTGCTTTAAGTGGTTTTCCACCTTCCAGGGATGGAGACATAGGTGGCTCCTGGTCACTGAGCTGGAGTCCATGGCTTTAGCTGAGAATCTCCTTGTGTCCGCTGAGGCGTCAGCAATGAATGCTGTTGCAGGGAAAACTTTCTTTAAAAAAGAGCCAAACTCAGGGTGATCTCTATCCTCGAGGGGTCTGAGACCTTCCAGCCAGGAAAGAGATGCCCTCACAAATCAAGTGGCTTTTAGAGATGGGGGAGGATAAAGAGGCCTCAGAGTCTTTTTTAGAAAGTGGCCTTCATTTTTCAATAACCAGGGATGCTACAGCAACATGAACATTCAGCATCTCAGTAACCAGGATTTTTGGTTCCTGGATCCTATAAAACCCAAGATCATTTCTGTTAATGTGCTTGCTCTTGTCTAGTTTATCCCATTCACCCCTAATTACTTCCTTGAAGGAGGGGTGTCAGGGAACTGTAGCTTCAGGGGAAGATTTTGAGAGGAGAAATCCACTCAGAAGCTTACTCTCAGGATTTTGTTCAGGTTGAATCTGAATATGGATACAACCTCATTGCACATGGCCTAAAATTGCTCAGAGGAAAAAACATTTGCTGAGTCTTTCCCTGGTGCTGATCGGGAAATCACACCGTCAATGCACCGTCCTCTGAGGAGCAGGGGGAGGAAGAAGAGGAGTCAGAGGTCTCAGACCTCCTAAACCTTTTATACGTTTTCTTCTCCTTTGTCACCTCCCTTGATTTTTTAAAACTTTTTAGCTTGCTTAGAGAGCATATGTGCTCCTCCACAGCTAGCCTTGCTGAGGGCCTGAAGTCCTCTCACAAGATCTCTTTCTGAGTCCACCTACATGGTCCCATTCAACTCGGGGTGGGGGAATGCTTCCAGAGTCCTCCTGGCCAGATTGGGAAGAAGAGGGGCTGCTTCTTTTTCCAGGGCACTCTCCCTGGGGGACAGGGAGGGATGGAGAGTTCGTGATCCCACAATGTCTGCCCTCTCTCTTCTTCAGCGGCTCCTTAGGACTTAACTCTGAGTTAGCTGACAGGGATGCTCCTATTCTTTGATCCTTTCCCTGCTCTGCCCCTAGACTCCTGGTCCATTTTTCCCATGTCAGAGTCATGTTGCTCTGGTGAGTAAGGGAATCCACCGTCCTATCTGACCCATAGCCCCAGCACCAAACAGAGTTAGAGATGGAAGGCTGGGTGCAGGCAGGGCATAACTCACTCAAGCCTAGGAAGGCAGTCTCATGATGGAGCACCATTTGGCTTTCATTTGGTGCTTTTTAGGCTGCTCTACCATACCTGGGAAGGAGGAGCCAGCAAGGAGGCTTTGACGGGTGTAACAGCTGGCTAAAAAATTGACCTAAGGCAGGAGAGGGATCACTGCTCACCACTGCTCCTAATTCAAAAAAAGCCCCCCTTAGGCAGATGTGAAGGCGGGAGCTGTAAAAACCAGCATCCACATGCTGCCATGGAGGCAGAGAAACTGGAAGCAAGCAAGCACTGAGGGGGGTGTTCTGCCTCCATGAGTTCCAGAGAGACAAGAGCAGCCCAGACATCAAGAATTGTGGGCTGCAGAAAAACTGGATTCTGGTATAAAAATATAGCTCCCTAATATAAGAAAAAAAAAACTTTTCTGCAAAGAATATACACTATATAAAAAAGCCAATTGAAATAAAGAGTGTCATAAATGGGAAGCATGTTTAAAAAAGCTATAAACTGCATGTCAGGCTTCAATGCAATTAATGATACTCATTGTTCACAGTTATTAGCAAACAGGGCATACACCATTGGCCAAGTGTTTCACTAACTAATTCTCCTGCCTTCCAGATCTGATCCTGATAATGTTTCTAGTTTTCAACAGAATCTATACATTCAGGTTCAGCTCCTCCAATGTACTTGACAGCTTTCTGTGAGGTGCTAAGTGGCATCAATACCCATTACAGGCTCTCTACATTTGCAGAATTTATACCTTGCAGAATCAGGACCTAACCTAGGTTGACCCTAGCCTAGAAGGTCACAAAGGGGACCTAAGAGGGCAAAATAAATAATTTGTTGTAGTCTTGCTGTTAAAACCTTCTGAGTCATCATTTTGGGACTGAGCTGGGGAGGAAAAAAGAAATCAAGATTTTCTGCCTGCTCCCCTTTTCCTTTCTTTTCAGGCAGAAGTAGGACTCACTAAGGGGAAAGGGTGCCAGTATTATGCCCTTCACCTGAGCAGCTTCTTAAGGGGTATCACAGTCCAAGGGAGAAGGGGGTGCAGGGAAGAAGTGAGGAAGGTTCAGATGACAGATACTAGTTTTCTGCAAGAGATCCCATGCTGAAGGAATTTTTCTCCCTTTACCTGAACATGTTTGAAGTCTTTGTGGTATGATGCAGACTGGCAATGATGGTTTAAAGCAGCCCTGCTGCTTTCCCCATGGAGATCCCAGACTTCCAGCAAAACACAGACTTGGCTTGTAAAAGAGACATGATGATACTCCTGAAGAGGATGCATGGGGGTGGGGATAGGTCCTAAAACCATCTTGCTGAATTCTCCAGCATATGCACAATGCTTTGTGCAGCAATGTGGGAGACAGCTAAGAGGCTGCCCACATAATCAAGTGCCTTGGCATGTCCCTATGAAATGTTAAGTGCTGGGGGAAGCCTCTGGTGCAACAGAAATCTGGATTAACTGCTGCACACTATTCCAAATACAAAACTCCTTTGCCCTATAGTCACCTTTGACCCTAGCCAGCAAACCCTTTTTCCTTCTCAGACATCAGGGATTCAGCATCAGCTTCTCCTTGGCTCCAAAAGATCCCTCTCCCCCACAAAAAATCCCAAACAAATGAACAGTAAAACACACACACATCCCCAGGGCTCATTTCCAACCTACAAACTTGTTCCATTTTCCTTCATGGCACCTGAGCAGTAATTCTTAGGTGCTCCCTGACCTCTGACTCCCCCATTATATGATCTCAAACCTCACACAAATGTTTCCTAGTCCTGCTCCTGAAATTTTCTTCCCCAGTTTAGCTCCCAAGCTCTACAGACTTTCAAAACCCCTTCTCTCTCTTTTCCTAAGGTATAGTAGTTATTTTTACTGCTTTACCAGACACTCATTGTTTCTGTGTAAGTAACATTTTCTACTGTTACATTACATTATACTGTTTCATTTTATGTTTAACCTCATTCAAATCAGTCAGATTAAAACCTAACAGGAATGATGACTCTTTTGGGCATTTTAGACAATAATCTCTCTCTCTCTCCTTTTTTAACAGTTAATCAAGAAAGTTTTAGAACGGAAGACAGTCAAAGAGTTATAGAGGAAATCCATTGTTACTTTTCAACGCAGCATGTGTATTCTCTAAACTAATTTCTCTAAACTCTAAATTCTGTCTTCTGCTTTCTATTGGAGGATATAATTTATAATGTAAGCTATTTATATGTAAGCATTAAACGGTTATAAATGATAGACTGCTGTTATCAGTCAACTTACATCTTTTCCATGCATGCCTTCAGGTCCCGGTTCTCCTTGATCTCCCTTCTCACCCTAGGAGGAGGAGTATACATTTTAGTTTTATCAACAAAAATTATTTTCAGTTGGAAAACTGCATTATGGGAAAAACATCATCATATTCATTACTGTGCTCTATATACAGTACAATATATCTATTGCTGACAGCATAGGAAAACTATTCCTGACACTTCAAGAGGTGTTTCATCCAAATTAAGAGCCTGACCACCACACAAGGTGCCAAGTATCTGGGGAGCTAATGCTCAGTACTTCGCAAGAGGCATTGAACACCATGTAAGTATTCATGTTTGCAATGTTGCACTCAAAAAATGTGGATGGACGGATGTTTAATAGAAACAGACAAAATTACTCCATTAGAGAGTCATCTGTTAGAGGTCCGGGGACTGTCACTCTCTCTCTCTCTCTGCCAGCTGAAATAGTGTATTCTGATACTGAGTTTGACTAAGAAATGTATAAGAAAGTTCCTATATGACTGAAATAATTTACTTCCCCCTCCACCACATGTGAAAATTCTGGTTTATTATTTCAATTTAATATTTGTTAACTGTGTGCCAAGAAACAATTTAAAAAGTAGAAAGTTACATTTAGATGGAGAATAAGTATTTGCAATCACTCCTCAGATCCCTGTCAGAATGGCCTGCTACGACAATTATCACTAGCACCACATGTGGTCTTAAATATTTATATTGTAAGTTCCAATAGGAAATGAACTCCACATGTTGATTTGAATCTGTTACTGGAACATAATCTGGAGTTTAATTTAAGACCAAAGATTGGGATTATATTCTTTTTAGCATAACATTTTATTTTCCATGGATAACCATAGGATAGCTAATCAATTTAAAATAAATTTGAACGGTTTATTAGACTTCCACTTATTTCTATAAGTCTAACAAATACTGGTGATGTAAAAAAGGCATGTTTTACTCTTTCTTAAAGTATATGTTCTTCAGGACAGGGGTGGTGTTTTCACACGTAGTTGTATAATGTTTGGCACAATAGGGGCACTATCCTGATAGCGGCATCTGGATGTTACCATAATATAGATATTAAACAGGAATAATAAGAACAGGAATGCTCCCACTTTCCCTAGAATACTTCCCATTGAGAGTAATGTCCACAATGTTGTTAATGTAACTCTTTGCAGTAACACAATTAATCTGCATGTAACAACATAAAATTTTCCTATAATTTAACATATTGGGAAAGAAAATCTTTCTTAGGAATGACTATTCTGAGTTCACGTTTTATATCGCTGTATGAGAGAAATGTCCTACAAATTACTAGATGCTTTTAGGGTTTCTTTGCCTTTAATCCGTAATGCTGTATGGCTCTTCGATTTCACCTAAAAAAACAGTTCACATCTTTAAAATATTTATTTTAAGTACAACACTCACAGAAATACCTTTATTTTGAGAATGGAAAGGAAAATGGTGCATGAAGGATTCTGTAGACTAGAAGGATATAGGCTAGTTCACATATTCCCATATGAACTCTTAATTACACAATAAAATATTATTTTAAAGTTAGACGAAAGAGATTCAGTTCTTTACAAACTCGTCTACCACTCCATTCTCCTTAATACAGGTTCCATCAGGAGTGACAGAGATTTCTGCTTAAGCAGCCTAATTAATCGGAGATCGGTTTCCAGAACCAACAAAGCTAAACTGCTCAGTAAACGCAGCTAGACTGAGCTTTGCAAGTAATAAGAATAATTCCCACAAAACCATGGGGACAGGCTGTACTGAAGATCAAATCCTTCATGTCAACCAAAGAAAGAGAACAGCAGTGCACTGAATCTCAGTCATCTCAAGGGGACTACTCTGGTCTGACCAAAGCCTATTCATTATGTCAGTATAATCTTCATAATTCTGTTAGCTAAATGCTATAGAACTGAGATCAACTAATTCCATTTGTGACACAACCCTGATTCAAAGCTATTCCTCCAGTGGCAATAACAGAAGGCATTTCATCTAATAATAGAAGATAATTTTTGCAAAATGAGTTGATATGAGCTTTCTTAAACAACTGAAGCCTACCAGTAAATTAGCATCAACAGGGCTGTATATTTAATGGACCCCCCACACTAGAAGCCTCTAGGTAGTTCTTTGTTTTAACTCTTGTCCATCTAGTTCATAAAAAACAATATTATATATTAACTTAAAATATCCATTGAAGGCTTTTCCTTAAGCATCCCTATACTTTTATATTTGGTCAAAGCTGCAGTTCAAACCAGACTTTCATGGATTCATGTTTATTTATTTATTGGGGGGGTGGGGGAAGAAGTGGGATGGAGGAAGGGAGGGAAACTAATGCCAGCAGGCCATTCTAGAAATTTTAAAAATCCTTGTTTAAAATGTCGGTAGTACATTTTAGCTATCAGCTAAGCTCTGTTTTGTCTCTGGACTTATGTTCAAGAGCATAATATTCCTTGACAGGCAGCTTAAAATGTAAGCAAAGCCCCAAAATGAATATTGTTTTTAAATATCTTAAGTAAGACTTCAGAAGAAACTGAATTAAATAAGAACAAATCTTTTAGATTTCTATTGTTCTGTATCATTCTGACACCTTGGAAATTTAATGCTGGTTTCCCCCTTTTCAACTCACAATAGTCAAATTATTGTTACAGTTTGCCAGAATTTCCAAAAGTACAATAATATATTTACAACAACATCTCATTACTGTAGTTGAATTATTTTAAGATTTCATTTTCTAATATATTTCTAGGAGATTTAAAAATATCACTTGAATATCAGGAAATATTTTTCCTTTTATGGTTTATCTTTATTTGTTTACGTATTTTATATACATGGAAAATGGGATAAATATGTGCAGTGCTGCTTCAACAGTGACGTTACTCTGTGAACCCAATGAAGTCTATACAAGCCTGAGTACAGTATACCTTTCCAGATTTCATTCTGCATTGGCAGAAATAACATACATCCTCAGATTGTCTAATCCAAATTTAGACCACCCATATAACCTGGATGAAAAAGCTGGGTCACAAGCCAAGATGATCTGCTATACCAGGGATCGACAACCTTTGGCACACGGCCTGCCAGGGTAAGCCCCCTGGGGGGCCAGGCCGGGCCGCTTTGTTTACCTGCCGCATCCGCAGGTTCGGCCAATTGCAGCTCCCACTGGCCGCGGTTCGCCGCTCCAGGCCAATGGGGGCGGCGGGAAGCGGCGGCTAGCACATCCCTCTGCCCACGCCGCTTCCCGCAGCTCCCATTGGCCTGACATGGCGAACCGCGGCCAGTGGAGCCGTGATCAGCCGAACCTGCGGACGCGGCAGATAAACAAACTGGCCCGGCCGCCAGGGTGCTTACCTTGGCAAGCCGCATGCAAAAGGTTGCCGATCCCTGTGCTATGCCTTAGAAAACACTCCTCCTCCCTACTGCAGGCAGACAATAGTTTTAAATGCTGATGAGTGGCGCAGGCCGCAAAGGGGTGGTAGTGTGGTGATTGTGCCTGCTGGGTACAGGTGAGAGATACAAATATTCCAGTTTCCATGATTCAAAAGATGTCAGACTTCAAAATGCTCATTGGTTGTTTAGACAAAAGCAAAGATCATTTAGCAGACAGGCCAGGATCCCTTCAGCATCCAAAGAACCTAGGTCAGTCTGCCGCACTGTATGATTTTCATGTGAATTTATATTGAATTTTCAGTAGATTAAATTACTTTCATTCACAAACATATGACAAACATTATTCTGTGGATTGTTTCTCTCTTCGTTCTGCAAAGCAAGAATTCCTATAAAACAGAGTTCTGATTCTCATCACTTACTCCTACGTAAATTAAGCCAAGTTATCTTGCTCATTCCTGACATTATAATATACATTATAAACTTCATGACTTATCTTAAAATGTAGCCAATCTGCAGAATTTAACATTCAGTAAAGTGTCGTAAGAGTTTTAAATAGTCCACATTGCTGAATACATTTTAGGTTTGCACACAAAAAAAGTGTTAAAAGCTATTTTAAGTCCAATGTTCCTGCCTGCTCAAAACATCTTCAGATGGGACAATTAAAGTTAATTTGTGAATACTTGCAAAATAGCATTACAATGCTGGAAGTACTGTGTGCCTGTTAATTAAAACTAATCCAACATTACAATATTGAATTATGTGCAGAGATTGTATTTCCTGGATTGAATTCTGCTTTCAATTACACTCACACAACTAGGCAGTGGAGTTGCTTCAGTATAGCTGAAGATACGTGTGTGAAATCCTGGCCCTACTGAAGTCAGTGGGAACACTCCCACAGGGCCAGGATTTTGCCCTCAGCCTCCACAAGAAGTTGTCAAAAAGAGTATCAACTACCAACTCCAATTTTCCATTGCATTTAAAATATTATTGAAGTCTCCCATAGCAACTGCTATAGTTAAGCCTCAGTTTTAACTTTTATTCTAAACTCCACTTAATCAATTAGCCATTACTCTCGCAGATCCTTTTTATGGTCTTTTCCAACCTTGGTCCCAACCCAAATAGATGTTTTAAAAAAAAAGAGAGAGAGAGAGAGAGAGGGAGAGTTTGAGCAAAATTGAGCTTGCTGGTTTTTGGGTGTGTTAGCATGAAGAGATCTACATTTCCTCATATGTTCCAAGTGAGAATTTTCTGCTTACATAAAGCAACTGAAGCTGAAAATATCAACCTTGGCTTGTTTTTACAGTCTGTCCCGAAGAAGGGAAAATAACCCAATTGTTACAGTATTTTTTATAATTTAAGCATTTAAAGTTGGTATTTTCATGTAAGCTTGTTAAAAAAATCTCTCATTTTTCTGCTACATTTTAGGGACTGTTCGTTCAAGATGGTTCAGTTAAGGACAGCGATAAGGATTCCTTAAAGTAAAGATGTATTTGTTAAGGATGATTCAGTTAAAAGAAGTTTATGTCAACAATATGTTCACCAAAGACTCCGTCAGTTAAGGAGGTGTTTGTTATGGATGCCTCAGGTAAGGCTACCTGAGTTTAAGATGAACCAGTTATGGTGATGTTTCAATTTAGAAGTATGTTTTCCTGCCTTTCCCTCCTCCCTCCAATTTTTCTTTTTTCCCCACCTTTAAATTACACACAAAATCTATAATTAATACAAAATTAAGAGATCAAAAAACATGTCAGGAAACTCCAAAAATTAAGGTTTGTTCTGCAGCGTTACCTTGTCAACATTACTTATTTTCTATTTCTGATTTCCTTGTTAAATAAAAATCTTAACATATTTCTCTTTATATTATCCAATCTATTCTTTAAAATATGCAGGCTATGCAACATTACTTAGTGCTGAGGCATAAACATTGACTTTTGGAAATTCCTGATTTTAGAGTGAATTATTTTACATCTTTAAAAGCTAGTTAAAGCTAGTTTTGCATATAATAATCTTATATGCTTTATTACAGATGTATTTGTGGTGGTGTGCTGTATCTGAAGATTAATTTATCTTCCTCGTGACTCTTTCTTCAGAACTCCTAATAAATTGAATCCAGCTATAGCAAATATTCACTAATTTTCCCTGCAGATGATATGAATTTACCAAATTGAAACATTGGGCTGAAAACATTCCTTAGGGCTCTCTTCTGGCTTTTATAGTCAGAATCATGCAGGGGTGGGGTTGTGAAGGCCCACCATCCCAATGACATTCTCACTGACTAAGCCAGAATGCCTCTGGCAGTGCTGGGACAGTGGTATCCCAGAAAAGAAGCAGCAGCTGATACACCTTTAAAAGGGTGCAAGATATGCTTCCCCCTATGCCACTGGCCAGGATGAAAGGAGCGTGGTGACACCACCTCATCCCTTGGAGCAGTTTAACATTGCTGTTGGCTATAGATGCTCTCCATACTTGAGTACAAGGAGACAATGACCAAGACTAAGAATACCCTCTGATCCCTGTCAAACTACACTGGGCTAGCCACAGCCTAACAATTTGCTTTCTTGTCAGTAAAACATACATTTTAAATAGCCCCATTTTAACTTTTTCTTTGCAAATCTCTATAGTAAATATTTTGTTGCATTCACTTTTCTAAACAATACTTCTATTTATGTTGACATAGATAAGAGTCAGTCACTTTTTTTTAACCTTTCCGTAAGAAAAAGATTTATATGGGTTTATTACTAAGCAATAACAATTCCAAGGTTAAAATCTGACAAATAAGTTATCAGCAATTAATTTTTTTAATCACTTGACAGCCCTAGTCGTAAAGCCTCTAAATGTTTTTCATGGTGATATCCATTTTAAAAATGTCCATTGATACATATTTATACAGACTATAATAGATTGAACTCTGTTGAGTTAGTAGTATGCATTCTAAAATACTCTGAACTTTCAAAACTTTAATGTGGTATTACATTACAATACAAAAGAAAATTCACACAAAAATATAGCCCAGAACAGAAAATGAAGTAGGATTAGTGGCTGAAATGCTGTTCTTAGCTCTCCCCATTATGGCAAATTCTGTACTGCCTTAAATCCCATGGAACACCACTGTTGTTGAAAAATTTGGCCCAGTGTGCAATTGTGGTGTACACCATCTGATGTACCAAAAAGCAGCTCCAACCCATGTGAATTCCTGTATCATATGAATTACAATACTCAAACACAAAGGGATGAGCTAAAGATACAAACTTCTGAGCTTCAGCCTTAATTGTGTTATCACTGATGCAAATTCTGCCCTCAGATAAGTGGGTTCACTTTCCATTGGCTTTAAAGGAAATTGCATATGTTTACCTGATGGCTGAATTTGGCCCCAAGGCTATGGTACCAAAATCTGTAATAGTATTTTAACTTTCTTTTGTGAATGTGAATAAATCACATGTTAAATAGCAAATGCCTGTGCTGATGTGCATTAGTTGTACTTCAAATAAATATTACAAATAAATGCATTTCATGTTCAATTACAATTGTTTCAAATTTTACATTGGGCATGCCTCATTCTGAGAGAATTTGTTTGAACAAAGAAAAAAAATCTACTCTTTAATGGGACTAGATATTTTTCAAGGCAACCAACAGACATTACCTTCCAGGTAAATTACTGCAACATCAGCTGATGAGATAAAAGGTACTTTTCAGAATTGTGTTCTGGAATTACTGTAAATATAAGTTGTGCACTCCTGCTCGAAATTTACTTCTTCTTAAGAAGAAATTGTTAGTTCAGAAAAAGTTAACGGAATATAGAATCTTTTGTCTCTACCAAATTCAGCCCTACTTGGTAGTAACCGAAACTTGTTACCATCCATTAAATGAACTGTCAGGTGATCTCAGTCTAGACCCTATTGGACAAATACCCCATAAACAGAAATTACCATTACAAATGACACTATTTGGCAGAACACTTTTGTTGGAGGTCTAAGCAGAATTAAATCGATATGAAGAATTAACTATCCTCTCAAGAACAGGGTTGAAGCACAACAGTGGGGCAGTGCGTGGAAGCCTATACTACTGCTATACATGACACATCTGTTCCATTGACAAAGGAAGGATGTTAGTTTCCTGGGTTGTCAATCAACACTTTTAACAAGCACAATACTAATTTCAAAAACAAAACAACTAAATACAATTATGTAAGTCATTGGGTTTTCTTGGGCATTTTTGGAAGTTGAGATAACAGCTACTTCCAGTAAGTCATTAGCCATCAAAAGAATGCTAACAAAGAAAGACATTATTATAGTGATTTAATAACTGATGGTAACAAGATGTGGCTCCATAAAGTGATCCAGGAATGTAGAACTCCAACATTTCTGCTGACCATGAGAAAAAGAGAACTAGCTGTTTGTCTCTTGTTATGAGAAGTGAGACTGGATGAAAAGTACAATACACTCTGATCAGTCTGGATATTAATACCATATTTATAGTTTAAAGTAAACAGGGAAAAAAGAAGGTATCACTGTGGTTTCTCCTCTTTTCTAGACCATGTACTATATGCAAAAGGTGGTAAGGCGCTTCATATTTACATTAATATACAGGGCCAGATCCTGATTCAGGTTTCTTCTCAGAGCCCTAAATATGTTCACAATCCAGTCAAGCGCTGAAGCTCCAGAGGAAAAATGAAATCCTACGACAAGGAAACAGACACTCAGAAGCAGCTATATACAACTGCTGAGCCTGACTCTGTGGTGATCTCAAAGACACCTTACAGTATTGCCATACATAGTGATTGGAATACTAGGAAGTGTAACTGGGAGAGAAAGTGCCTCCCCTTATGTCCCAGAGGGGGATGGCAGCGTGACAGTTGTGGGGAAAGCAAAGGGAGCAATGGGCTAACATTCCCCTTACTTCCATGTAGCAGAGTCAAGATGTGGCCCACATTTTTTAATTTGAAGTTTGATTTCTGTTTATAACACCTTTGTGTTATTGTTGAGTTAGGATTTTGCTGTAAAAGGAACAGACTTGGGTTTTTTCCCCCCCCCAAGGCTGATCTCCTAAGGAAAACTAAAAACCAATTTATTTCTGGCAGGTGTTGACAAAGAGCATTGGTTTCACAGAATGTGTTGGGCTGTATTTTTTTAGGCACCAATACTTTCCATGGCTTTGGCAGGCTATTGCTATTGTTATTTAGTCACTAAAAATGTTTTGCAGATGGTTAAAGCAATGTCTAATATTTGCACTACTCAATGGACTGCAGTG
This sequence comes from Terrapene triunguis, assembly GCF_002925995.2. Classification (NCBI taxonomy): domain Eukaryota; kingdom Metazoa; phylum Chordata; order Testudines; family Emydidae; genus Terrapene; species Terrapene triunguis. The sequence continues at coordinate 32,759,685 of NW_020664393.1, forward strand.
CCTTTTCTGCAAAGGCTGAAACTTGCTGCATATAGTTCTATAGTACTTCTACAGAAACACTGTCACATTCTATATTTGTGATTATGTAATGTGGTTATCAGGCCTTGATTATGTTGGTATCTGTTGCCTCTGTGTTTTTAGACTAAAAAAACATTACTTTATCAATGTTACTGAACTATATGTGCAAGTTCAGTGGCAGTTTTTGGCTATACCAAACTTCTGAAATATCCTGGGGTGTGATGTTTAGTCCTTTGTGGTGAGTGTGTACTGTATGAATGCTTTTTATTTTTGTATTGAGAAGTCTGTTGTTTTGCTTTTCAGGAGTTCATGTGAAGATTTTTCCATGATTCGATCTATGAAGGTTGTATTCCAAGTTTCATTTTAAATTGGAAACCTAATTGCAAATCAGTGAAAATACTGGACTTCACCTGGTTTCTGCTTAACCAGCATGAAATCACAAATTTTGTCCAATTTTTAATGCAAAACCATGAATTAGTCCAAATTTATTTGAAACTTTATTGAACTATAACAAATCTTTCAATGAACCAGATCTAAGTTTAAACTTTGTTACAAAACCCAACACTAAATGCTTAAAGTAGTTTCAGTCCAAGCATTTTGCAAACCTTAGAAATTAAGCAAGTGTATAGTGGTAATAGTTTCATGTGTTCATTATACAGTAATGTAAGACACTGCTCAATTTGATATGTTATCTCCTTAAGAAATAGAAGTGCATGGAGGTCAGAGGTCAAGAATGAAAAGTGAGATAAGGATGAAAACATAAGAATGTATATGCAGCAAACACGGTTTGGAAAAGAGGCATTTCTTTGATTTTATTTAACTTGTTCATTCTAGAGTGAGACGTGGTTTCCCTTTTTTTTTTTTTTTTTTTTGGAACATTGTGCTGAGAGCATGAAGATAGTGAAACGGTTTCAGCAAGTTAGTTACCTGTGAAAGTAAAAGTTATGAGGGCAGATCTGGGAAAGGCAAAGATTGACTTGTCGTGGACTCAGAAAGAAGGGTGCATAGGGAGTAGTAGGGATATATATGAAGGATGCCAACTTTTATGTATTTGTTGTTTGTCTATATCTTTTTTCCTAATCTTTTACATTGAATACCTTGCATATATTGCAAAGGAATACTTATTTTTATTGTAAATACAGAATGAAAAAAAATGTCAGATACATGCACCAGTCTCCCATATTAGGCATCCACATTTGAAAGTTTGGGGACAATATACCCACACATAAATGATCACTTTTTCTGTTAAATAAATCTGAAATGGTGAAATTAAATTAAATTAAATTGAACCTTCCCTTCTTTTAGTGAAGATATAGCAGAACTTAGTTGAGACTAGTAAAAAAAGAAACTAGAAATAGGCAGAATAGCAGACCAACATGGATTTTCTTTGAATTTCATTTTTCTTGTACTAAAGGATCTCTTATAATGAAATTGCTGCAAGAGAAAACATACATATGCAATGTCATTTTTAATGGGTGAAATATCTGTTTTTAAGATAATTCAGTTATTCACCAGGTAGGCACTAATATGCCCAAAAAGAAAAAGCAGCAACACTAGTTTGCTTCCATGCTTTGTCCCTGTCAAAGAGACTGCAACCCTGATTGTGACAGAAAGCCAGAGACAAAGTTCAAGTTCTCTCTAAATGTGTTCATCATCTTTTTTCTGCTAAAAATAATCTGATCTCTGCTTGAGAAAGTTGCCTGTGTCAAGTCAAAAAGAGCCTTTAATTTGTAAATGTTATTTACACATGACTGAAAGAAGTTGAAAAACATGAAGGAGATGAAAGCCAGAGCTGAAGGGAGTCGTGAGTCCGAAAAGAAACAGGCACTCTGAGGTTTGACTCTGTGTGGAGTGTATGTACTAGTGTTTAAAGAGAAAAGGCTGGCTCCAGGAAGTATCTCCTGTACATTACTGGGTCGAATACAGCCCCGTTCAACACTCTCAAAAGGTTATTACTATCTGATACCTTTTCAGCAGACTACATGAAATAAGTCCCACTGAACACCTGTCCATATCACAAAAACAACTACCTCCGTTAGAACTCATTGGTAATCTTGTTCACTATTTTAGCAGAGAACAGAAAAAATGATGGATGGTCTGAAATCACTACCAGAAGTAAGGTTCAGAGATAATATGGAGGAATCATGGAAGCATTTTGAACAAAGGTTCTTGCTGTATATGACTGCAATGGATACAGACATCCTCAGCAGTTCCAAGAAAGTGACCTTATTAGCTGGTGCTAAGACTAGATATTTATAATTTCAAGCTCTCATTCACAAACGGAATTGATTTTGATAGGGTCCTAGCACAGTTTGAAGCTTACTGTATGCCTAAAAGGTGCACCTAAGAAAGATTTCTCTTCCACACAAAATTATAAGAGGAATCTGCTACAGACTTGAAGCTAAAAAGACAGTCTTACAGTTTTGGCTTCTTCAGAGATTCCCTGATTATACAGAAGCTGGTAGTGGGCTGCAGAGATAGGAAGGTATGCGAGGATTTGCTGAGAGACTAGGAGTTGACTTTAGAAAAAGCCTTTCAAATTTGCAAAGGAGTGGAACATGCAAAATTGCAGGCTTTAAGTAAGGAGGAGAGTCAAGGAAGCATACATGCAGTATCCCACTGCAGCATAGAGAGGACTGAAGAATATGATTGTCTTAAAGTACAATCATTCTGCCAAACAACACAGGCAAAAGAAAACTGTAAATGCAGTGAGGGAATACACTGATGAGGCATTTTACATTGGTTTCACAGAACCTTATCACAGACCCAAGTAGCTGGATTATCTCACCATCTCTTCTTTAGATACCTTGCAACTTTTATTTCTTGTACAGAATAATTCTCTGCAACAGTGCATATAGCAACATCCACTGGTGGTAGCAGCTGCAATACATTGCTGGTTTCCTTGCAGCGGAACCCTGCCAGTCCAATCTAACAGCATACCCTGGCTCAGCAATTCCCACTCAGACAACACTGCTTCCAGCTTGAATGAGAAAGGAGACTCTCACATGTCAGTAGCTTTATTCAGGTTGGTATGTTAAATAAATATATTATACCTGCCAACTAGGGTTCAATTATGTTTGATTCATGTTGCTGTAACACCAGATCCCCCTGCAAAGCCTCCTTCTGCATTTAAAATTCCTGTCAAAGGGAAAGCTCTAAAATTAGTTAGAAATGGCATAATTTCTTAGACATCCATTACTTGGTATGTAAAAGATTTTATTCTTTATATTTTACTTCTACAGATGGAAATTGTTACACATAAAAATGACATTTCTGCCTTATTCGTTCTAATTTTATATGTGTGTATACACACACCCTCTAGATAGTACACTGAAAATCACAGTCCTGTCAAAATTAGTTTCATTCACAGTCACAGTTAATTGCAGAAGCAGGTTAATTAGACCATTTTAAATCACCTGGATCCCATGAGATCTGTTTAAAACAGACTAGATCTGAACAAGAGAATTTGGTATTCTTTGTTATCTTATGGATGTACTGCAAGAAGAGAGATTCTCATGAGATTTTTGGTTAAAAAGTTATTTCCCACAAAATTTCCAGTGAAACCAGCCAATGAGGCTAGCTTCCAGAAGAGTATTTTACCTGTGAGAAAGAATTAGAGGATTTGAGGAATTCAGAAATTCATAGAGTCATTAGAATAAAATCTCTCTCCACTTAAAGCTTGCAACAGCCACTATGCACCTTTATGCCATACCAGCACTTCTGCCACCATCTCATCCCACACCTGTCAGCTCCAATGGCCAATAAAAGCTAGATGACAGGTACCCCAGCTTGGGAGCAACTAGTGCTCCTTCTTGAAACAATAGGGCTGGAATGTGCCTGCTTAGAGCAGGTTAAAGAGTAGCAGCAGAATCAACTGGTCTGCATTTTCAGTGGTGTCTGGACTCCAGTGAGTATTACTGCTTAAAAACATAAATAAAAATAAAATAAAAAACAAAAAGCTGATCCTGTCTGTACTTATACTCCATGTCTGTTTTTGTTCACAACAACAAAGCAATTACCTGATTTTATGACTGGATTTCTAAGTGTTTGGGGATATTTGTTTTTATATTAGCAAAGAACAAAAGTGTCAGAACACAAAAGGCTCATTTGTCAATGCTGTGCACTCACATTCTTGATGTCCCTGAAGTGAAAGGATTTAGAAGGTAGTTCAACATTTTAACCTACATCAACAATAGTTTGGAAAACTTGTATCTAAGACACTATGTATTAAATTGGCAAGAAGTACCAACTATTTACAAATCTCTGTGAATGACACTGGCAAAATCTGTGTCAGATCTAAAACCTTCATTACAGTGATTCAAAACAGAACTATGCACAATAGCTTATTAATAATCCGAGTACATGCAATATAGAGCGCACCTATGCACGAGTCCTGTGCAGTGAATCTGCAAGTGAAATAAATACTTCTGAACTTGTAGTAATTTCTGTCATATAAATTCTTAGACAGACAAATGCAACTAGCATCAGGTGACAGATGTCTATCATCATATAGCATTTTCTCAAGTTTGGTCTTTGCTTTAGGGTTTCTAGTAATACCGAGGTCACCTGAATTCCATCCATCAGTAGGCCTTTCAATATCATTCAGTGATTGACAGAAACATGAACACAGACATTACAGAATGCTTGTGCAAGGATATCCGAGTCCTCAAACTAATTTGGAGTGATTAGGAAACAGCAGCTTTAAAGGGACATTCCAATCGAGGTTAAATGTTTCAGTTTTATAAAAAGGAAAAAAAAAGTTTTTATAATCACCAGAAATGTGCTAATTTTTATATTCAACTGAAACATTTTATTCAGATTTATATATTCCTTAAGTGTCTCAACCCAAAAATTGCAGTATTGTGCTAGTTCATGACAGAATATCTAAAAACAGGTTCTTTCCAAAATTGTTTTATTGTTAATTATCTTCATCCTTCCAATCCCATTTGTTTGTTTTGTTGTGTTCTGCCTGTCAAGTCGAATTTAAGCTCTCTGAGGCAGGGACCGTCTTCTTTGTTACTTGTCTGTACAATGTCCAAACATAGGGACTATGACCTATGATTGTATAATAAAACTACCTATAAACCCCAAATAGTAAAAGGTGAAACTGATTAGTCCATTTCATTGACAAAGATGAATTGCCCTAGAAATGGGTGGGATGTCTTTTAAATAGGCCATGCCAATACAGCTGTATTTTGCTACTGCCTTGAGATCCACTAGTACATAAAATAGTGCAAGTGCAGAGTAGCACTGCGGACAACAAGTGCTCCAGGGTCTGCATTAGCACATCATGATGCAGGATCAGAGCCATGGCTTGCATTAGGAAGGCGTGAATCTTGTGGAATTAGAGGTTTGAGAACCTTGCAAACTATTTGATGGTTTCCTCAAACCTAATTAGAGTTCATTAGCCTTTCTTCCCGAATTTTAAACCCATATTTTTCTCCAAGAGTTAATTCACCATTCAAAAATGTTTTTCTAGCTAAAGGGAAGCTGATGCTAGGTAATGTGGATGGAAGAACCTCCCCCAGCTTCTGAGAGCCAGGCTGGCAAAAATGCATGGCCTGTACACTGTATATATACTGTATCTATTTTTCCTGATTCATTTCTCTCTCCCTCATCTTTGCTCCTTTTACTAGTGTCTCTGCATTTATTTTTCACTTTGCCTATTCTCAACTCCATTTTTCATCCTCCCCCCCATCTGTTTTTCACACTTTCTCCACATTACTGGATTCATATACTAATGTTCTCTTTTGAAAGGTGTGCAATTAAGAAAAAACAGGTTTTCCCAGTTCTAGTTCCTATCTCTTTACTTGGACATAACAGAATAGCATGTTACAGAAAACTAGATGCCAACATATGAAATGAGTGGACTTTCAGTTACAGGTAGTAACGGGTAGTTCTGTTCCACTCAGTCTGACAAACTGTACTCAGTTCAATATATTCCACAAGAGTAAAATATCAGGGTGTGGCCGTGGTCCTGAGTGAGCAGGTCAGGATGGAGATGAAGTGATATGGGTGGCAGAGCCAACAGAGCAAAGAGGTCTGAGAACGAACACTGTCTTGGCCACACTGGAGCAATGAGAATGAGCTTGGCCCAATCCACCTGGAGTTTGAGGATTACTTGCGGAATTATCAGAATGGGGACGTAGGCATACAGAAGGGCCGACTGCCAGCTGCAGTGGAAGGTGTTGGAGAAGGAGCCCATGCCAAGATCCCCTGGAGAGCAGAATAGTTGACACTTCCTGTATTCCCTCCTTACAAACCGGTCAATCACAGGGATGCCCTGTGTTGTGAAGACAACCTGGAGAACACGCTCCTTCAGTAACCATTCATGGCTTATGGAGGAAACCGTGCAGAGATGGTCAGCAAGGCGATTTTGCACCCCCAGCAAATGGACTGGTACCGAGTGAGTGATGTCTTCTTCGATGCAAAATTGCCACAGGTTGATTGCCTCCAGCAGAGTAACTTAAAATGTACCACTCCTCCCAACTTGTTCACACAGTACATCGTAGTGGAATTGTTGGTGAGTATGTGAAATACTGCATGCCTGATGAGGTCTCAGAAGGCATGATATGTATTGTGCACGGCCCGAAGTTCCAATACATTGATATGGAGTGAGGCTTCCTGTTCCAACCGCAGGCCCTTCAACCTCAATGAGTCCAGATGCATCCCTCCAACCCAGAAGGGAAGCGTTGGTAACCACTGACTTGGTTGGAGAGAGCCAAGCAAAGAGAACTTCTTGGCACACATTGTTGGAGACTTCCACCAGCGTGGGGATTCTAGGACTGGTGGAGGAAGGTGAACCAACCTGTCCAGAGAATGCAGGGCAGTAAACCATTCTGAACCAGATCTGAAGGGGGTGAAGGCACACCTGCTGAACTGAACCAACTAAGGGGAGGTGGACATGTGGCCCAGACACACACAGACTGTTGTGGATGGCTGGGATTGCAGACTGAGGCAGAGCAGTTGAATTGCCTGGAAGCGGTCGGTCGGCAGGAACGCTCTCAATCTCGTGGAGTTTAAATCAACTCGATTTTTTGAGTAGGAGCCAAGGCTGACTTTGCAGTGTTTAAGAGGAGTTCCAGATGGTCAAGCAAATGCAATGCGTTATCAACGTGGGTGAGAACCTCCTCTCCGCAGCTGCCTTCAGCAACCAGTCAGTTATTGAGATAGGGGAAAATGTGGATTCCCTTCTGTGACGGTGCCCCCAATAAGGCTTTATGGAATATGCTTATGAATGTATATGTGACATAACTGGAATATATTTTAGGCTACATATGCCATGTAACATATCTATGTAAAGATTATGATCTATTGAATGTATGTCCTATTTGTATGCGTGTATCATTTTTGTATTCGAAGTTATGAATATTGGCTGTGTACTGGCTTGATTTTAACTAGCCTAGTAGAGCATTTGGTCAGCTTCTTGAGAAAAGTGCAAATTAAGTGCCCAATCAAAAACCACTTACGCCAACAATGAACTTGAAGATGTCAATCCACATCCGAGCCTTCCCATGAATGTGGCTTGGCTGGTAAAAACGGAGTCATGCATGGACATGTGGCTTGCCCATGTGACTCCAAAACTCTATCTTGGAGCTGGACTTTGCATAGGAGTGAGGAGGCGGTCTCCACCCACAAGAGAAAGTCTATTTAAACCCCTGGGAGAGCCCTCCATTTTGTCTTCAGCTGGCTAAAGAGAGAGCCTCTCCACCCCCAAGGATACCTTAAAGGAACTGGACCAAAGGACAGTAACTACAGGGGGTGTGAGTGATTGCTGGACCCAGACTAGAAGGAGACTTACTGGATGAGGTTTTTATCGGTATTCAGTTTCTTAGATATAGACTTGCGTGTTCTATTTTATTTTGCTTGGTAATTCACTTTGTTCTGTCTGTTACTACTTGGAACCACTTAAATCCTACTTTCTTTATTTAATAAAACCATTTTTTACTTATTAATTAACCCAGAATATGTATTAATACCTGGGGGGGACAGCTGTGCATATCTCTCTATCAGGGTTATAGAGGGCGAACAATTTATGAGTTTACCCTGTATAAGCTTTATACATGGTAAAATGGATTTATTTGAGGTTTGGACCCCATTGGGAGTTGGACATCTGAGTGTTAAAGACAGGAACACTTCAGTAAGTTGCTTTCAGTTAAGCCTACAGCTGTTAGGGGACACGGTTCAGACCTTAGGTCTGGGTTTGGAGCAGGCTAGCAGGTCTGGCTCAAACCAGGCAGGGCACTGAAGGCCTAAGCTGCCAGGGCAGGAAAGCAGGGGCAGAAGTAATCTTGGCACATCAGTTGGCAGCCCCAAGGGGGTTTCTGTGATCCAACCCATCACACCTTCCTCCTCAGATATGCCATGACCACCATCATGTATTTGGTGAAGACTCGGGGGACATAAAACAGGCGGAACCGGAGAATCATTTACTGAAAGTAATCTCCTACTGCAAAACGCAAAAATTTCCTGCGACATGGCAGAGTCACCACATGAAAGTAAGCATCCTTGAGGTCAAGAGCAGCGCACCAGTCATTCTGAGACAGCACGGGTGGGGGATAGCAATAGAGCGACCATGTGGAATCTCATGAACCTGATGAATTTGTTGAGGCCATGAAGATTGAGAACAGGTCTCATCCCACCCTGGGATTTCATTATCAGGAAGTACCTGGAGTAAAAACTGTGGAAATGGTGTTCCGGCAGAAACTCCTCCACCACTCCCAACTTCAACAGAGAGCTGACCTACTCAATGAGCAGTGTCTCATGAGAGGGGTCCCTGGAGAAGGATGGGGATGGGAGATGAGAATGGGGCATGGCGAGGAACTGGATTGTGTAGCCCCATCTGATAGTGACTCTGACTCAGCTGTCAGAGGTAATCGAGACCTAAGCATTGTAAAAGTGGGCCAGCTTGTCCCCAGGGGGATGGAGGAACGACAGGACCAATGTTCTGGACAAAGGAGTCAAAACAAGCTCTTGGCCTGTGTTGAGGGAAGGCATGAGGACTGTCTGAAGCCTGAGCCTAACTGCTTCCTCTTGTGGGATCTATCCATCTTTCTAGGGTAGTCCCATTGTTTTGGAGGAAAAGGTTGCATGAAGGAATGTGGCGGGAGACATTGTTGCTGCTGCTGCACCCCATAGTAGCATCTTTGCCCCGAGGGTATGTACCCCAAGGATCTCAAGCAGTTCTGTGAGGAGGAAGACCACCAATGGCTGGGCTGCAGCTGATTCAAAGCCACCACCGGCAACCTGGCAGGTGATTTTGGCTTCGAGTGGTACAAAGAGCAGGATCTCCATGAATGAGGAGCTTCCCACTGAGTACAAGGTCACTGATATGGGAAGGGTATCAGTGGCCTTGGAGTTAGTGGGCAATGTAGGCCTGTATTGTTAGAGAATTAAGAATATATACCAATTGTATTTGCGTTTACCTCTATCTTGTTAGAAGTTTAACAATGTGATCTAACTAGCTTGTAGATGCTAAACTCCTGTTCCTATCTATAATGTTTCATTACTATATTCTATTGATTCAGCGATCAAAAGGGGATATTAACATTTAGATGGAACTTGTGGTGTAATAAGATCATTGTCTTCATTTCTCTTTGAAATTTGTAGTAAACTACCTGTGAACGGTTTGATGGTTAATTGCCTTATGCTAATGAATACAACTAAATTACCAGTGTATGCCTAGGAAACAGATTAGCTTCAAAACAACAATTTACCTTACCTATTTTTCAGTCTAGGAGGCCCTGCTGTGACCCCAACTTGCTTCAGCTATAAAAAAAGTTTGGCCTGATCCTGTTTTATCTCAGATCTGCTTAAACTTTGACAGGGAAAGTCTAATCCCGTAAAACTGAGGTCTCCAGGTCTATTCTGGATTATCCTTGCAATTCTCTTGGAAGAATTTGAACAAACTCTGCACATGGACTGCCTATTGGACTATAGGCACCATCACCATCAGCCACCTCACCATCTCTGCCATGAAACTGGCCTACGAACTCTTTTCATATCTGTATGTATAATAATCTTTAACCATAGCTCTCTTTCTTTTCTTTGTTATTAATAAATCTTAGATTTAGGTCATAAGGATTGGCTGTAAGCAAGTATTTGGGTGAGGTCTGAAATATTCATTAACTTGGTGGATAATGTGTCTGATCTCTTGGGATTGATAGAACTTTATATATGGTGAATAAGGTTTTTAGTAACCCTCACTATATTAGACTTGGCTATCTGCGTGGGAGCCAAAGTCTGGATTGCTTAAAGGGAACTGTATTTTGGCTTGTTGGTAACCAGTAAGATATTACAGAAGCTGTTTGGTTACTGGTCTGTGAAATCTAATTATAGAATAAACCACCAGTTTTAGGGATTGTCTGCCCTATTCTTCGCATTTTGCCCTGATTGAGCATTCTCAGTATAGCCCCTCCAGCGAGCATAGTCACATCAATAAACTAGGCTACGACAAAACGTGATGATGTGAGTCTGCAACCACACAGAGATCCGACTCCAGCCACGGACAGTGAGAAGGAACTGAGGGGAGTCAGGGCGGTGATGCCTCATATAGCCAGTGCAGGGGTCAGAGCCACGAGGCTCGAGCACCACCCTTCTACGGGTACTGCTAGGCAAGAGTCTCCAGCTCTAGCGCGCTGGCGTGCACACACCTAAGTGGAATACATGTCTGTATCTACTCAAAGAAGAAGCTGGCATTTTGTTATAAGATGCATCTCTTTAATAATTCCCTCCCAAAAGTGTCTAATTCCTGGACACAACCACCATGTGTGCAAGTATATCCCCCTTTCCATGTAACCTTTCCAACAGAGTGCATTCCTAGTAGCAAAAATATAAGGAACTTAACTGGAATCAAATGTCATCTATACGGTCATTCATAAAAAATTCTTTGTGATTACACAAGTTGAAGATGTATATGCCCTTTCCCATACAGAGACCCATTCAGCTAAATCAATTCCTTTGTCCAACTCCATCTCCCACCTTTCATCTGGGTTGTTTTCCTACCCACTTCTTTTTCAATCAAAATATCTTGGAAATGAAACCTTTTGTTCCAGCTCGCTTCTGGGTCAAATCTTCAATTGTGGTTAAAGGTCTAAATAGAGCTATTTTGTATCCAAATTTGACAATAAAATGTTTGACTTCTACATATTGAAAATACGGGATCTTTATATTATTTACATTATTACATATCTCTTGGTATGATTTCAAATTCGGACCCAGGAACAGCTGTACAAATTGAATAACCTTAGCTCTTACAGTGAATAGTTACTTTGATATTTCCTGGGGATAAATTTAAAAAAATTGTCCAAAGCTGCTAAGGTGGTCTAGATGAATGTTTTTTATTTTTTAGTGACATACATTTCTTTTAAACCCAACAATTGCTACAAGAGCTATATATGGGCTCCAGTCTTGTTTGAGTTTTACCCAGCATGTGTATGATTTATAGTTAACCCAACTGATTACATCTTTTAATTGTGGTGCATAATAATAAACTATATGAGGGAAAGCCAACCCACCCCTCATTGTAGGTCTATGCAGACCTTTAGAATGCACACTTTGTCTTTCATGTTTCCATACGAATTTTAATAGCGTATCCTGCCATGTTTTTAACGTCATGTGTTTGACCAGTAAAGCCAGTCAAAGGGTACATTGGTAGAGAAGAAGAATGCCAATCACCAAATACTGAATTGCATTGTGTCAAATGCCTAACCGGAAAGAGAAGGCTTCATCTTCTGTTTATTCACCTTGTTATTTATTCATGTATACAGTCTGTCTCATATTTGTGCAAGTCCCGGTGATTAAGAACAGAATCTAATTTGGGGTAAATGGATTTTTAACCAAAGAAAGACAATGAATTCTTTCCAGCAAGGAATTGTTGTAAGTTAGGACACTGACTGGAAGAAAAGGTTCAAGGTGAGGGATATTTCATTTTTAAAGCTTTTGATGTAAGAAGATTTTCCTCACAGAAAAATAGGTATCTTTAAGACAGAGGGGCAGATCCTCAGATTGTACAGTTGTGATCGCTCTATTGAAGTCAGTGGAGCAATGACACTTTACACGGGGTGAGGATCTGCGCCTATTTTTTCTTTTGTTTCTAATTTTCATGTATGTTAACATTTTTTCTAACTTATGGAGTATAAAAATGAAACAGATTTGGGGGAAGATATTTGCATTTTACTCCTCTTAGTTTATTCTACAAAAATAACTAGAAAATAAACTGTTTAATGTAGTTACAGTATAATTAAGTTCAAATTGCCCCATATCCTTTCCCAGCCAGGAGGGTGTACTGCCAAGTAGGCATTATAAAACTATGGCTTGAGAAAGAGAGCATGGTTTGGAAGATAATCTAGGGATGGCGCTACGGGAGTGGTTAGCTAAGATTTTGGTCAGTGAAAAAGGTACCATAGGAACTATTAATGTGCATTATTTAAAAAAAAAATCTGTCCAGGATCTTTTATTATAGGATTAATTTCTAGTCCAAGAGCACAATATTTCCCCAGTTTTTAACTCAGAAACTGCAAAGGTTTTATGAAAAATTTCCCCCAGACGAGTTTAGAATTTGTTCCCTTGATCCTACAGATCAAGAACCTTGAAACATTAAAAAAAACTATTTTGAAACTTTTTAAAAGCCTTCTTGTATGATGGTTTTACAAGGTGAATGAGATGTGGATTTAGAATGAGACCGAACTTCTTTTCATTTGTGCCTTAAACTAGGATTATATCAAGTAGACATTAAAATAAAGTATATTGAAAGAACAAAATTGTCTCACTCTTCTTTAGACTAATCCTATCAGAAATAAACTGAAGTGATAATGTAACTTTTGCACACTATTTGGCTCAATGGCATGACAACAAAGTGAGTTTACAGGCTGATCTATGGCTTCATTGTGGTGCTGACAGGTTCACTGTATGTTAAAGAATAATACTTGCACTGCTCATAAAGACAACAATCTCCAGTACTGATAACGGTGCCCATATCAATAGTATTAGAGGAATTGAAATGACAGCTCTGACCTTCTAGTCTCATGAAATACGTCTTTCTTTGGATTACTGTGCTTGCACAGAAGGGAACAAACAGTGCAGAATAGTGGAGAACAACTTACTTCCATACAAGGTATCCTTGTACATGAGATCAGTCCATTCCTCCTAGGTGCACAGCTTATGTGGATGCCACAGGCTGGATTCTGCAGCCTGCCAAGTTCACTTTGCACCATTTACACAACAAAGTGAATTTAAAGTAGCCAGACATTTGCACTGCTTTGCATCTTCTGGGCCAGCTCTCTCTCAGCTCCACTGTCCAGTGTAAAGGGGAGCAGGGGGTGGGAATAGGAGGAGAAGGAGCATGACAGAATAAGGCTTTGCTATACTTGATCCATCCCTGATGGATCTTCTACTATGTGTAAATTAAAGCTGTCCCTTTCCACCCCATATCTTTAATTTGAGCAGGATCACGTCACTGAGAATAAGGGGAGTGTGTTGTGCTTCCTGTCAGCTCCCACTTTCATTGTGCCCAAGCAGAGGTTGGACCAGCAAAGAATCAAGGCCAACAAGTTCATGCCTGATGAATTTAGAGATTGAAGACTAGGTCAGTTTTAAATGTTCATCTTTACAGACTTGCATAGTCAGCATAACAGAAGTGTAAAATTTAGTTAATTCTCACACATTTTTTAATACCAAGAATAGTGGTGTCATATTTGTTAAAAGTCACAGGTACTGTTTTAAACGGTATAAAACACACGCCATATTGTCTGAATTGACATTTCATTTTATGTGATAAATCCTGATGTGACAGTGATTTTTGCAGTAATAAAATTAATTTTTCAGTATTACAATTATTTTAATTTAGCAACACTGCAATTTCAAACCTACTTGCTACTTACAAGTATTTAATAAAAAAAAAACACCTCAACCTAATGTTGTCTAGCAAGTGAGCCATTACATGTATTACCATGGCATTTACACATCATGACTATCAGCCATGAGTCACAGGTGTTAATACATTTATAAAGCTGCAGAACAGCAGCACTGGAATAATGGGAAATTAATTCAGCTTTACTGTGCTTAATATTCATTTGCATTGAAAATAAAATGAATGATTAAATGATAGTACATCTCAGTTTTGGTTTTAGAAAGCCACTGTGTCCCTTATCCCCACAAATCACCAGATGTAGCCTCTGAAGAGACTGAACCAGTTCAGTACACAAGGTTTGGGCACTGGGGAGGAAAGAAACTCTTCTCTTTACATTTTTCATTGCCATGTAAATAAGAAGAGATAACCAAATCACATGTTACTATGCTACAACAGCAGATAAAACCCAAAAAACTGGAGAGTTGCTTCTATCCACAACAACAAAATGATATTTAGTGCTTGATGCCCACTTGATATTTTTAGATTTTCAAGACCTGAAAGTCAGTCGATAAGTTTGCTATGAAAGTCAAAGTTCAACAGATCATAAATTTGGGAGAAAAGTCCAATTTTTAGAAGAATATAGAAAACACTACTATTTACAAATACAAATAATAATTCAGGATGGAGGTTCAATAATTTACTATTCAGTGTTCTCAAAGCAAGACTCGTATGTTCAGGGATAAGTTTCTAGAAATTAAAATAAATAAATAAAATAGGGTATGCTAGTTACAAATTGTTTTTGCCTTTCTCACCTTCATATTTTCTTATATATGATCAGGAGGCCCTGAAATGACAATTTTTTTCCAGTGTACTAACCACCTACCTTTCTTCATTTAAATTCCTCTGGAAATCCCATTTCTTCTTTTCAGCCCACAAATGCTAAACTACATTAATATAATGCTATTACCATTCACCCCCATTTGTTTATGAGCAAGAAAGTTCTAAGTTATCATCACACTCTGGTCTCACAGTGTGTGCTGTCCTTTATTAAGATTGTGAGCTCCTTTGGGTAAGGACTGTGTCTTTATTTGTGTTGTATATGGCATATACATAACACATATTGTTTAAAAATTAATGGTCCATAAACCATAATGTTACCTTTTGGGTAGCTAGACATATGATAAATGCAGGATGGTTTAACCTGCTCCGATTACTTGGCTTCTGTTAGAAATCAGATCCAATGCAGTCAGAGCAGTGTTGTGTGATATACAAAAACACCACACCCCACAGGTTCAGGAATCTTCTGCCCACCAGTGATTGATCTCAGGTGAATTGCAAGTCATGGACTGAGGCTTAGGATACTGGGAGAACAGTGTCCATTTGCCCTGTTAGCCAGAGAAAGAGCACTATGTCAGTAGCCATCAGAAGAAGAATAGAAATTAAAGGTGGAAAAAATGACCTAATCCACCTCAATCAGTATAAATTATTCCCTACACTCTCTCTCCCAGTGCTTTGCCCAATCTAGTTTTAAATTGCTCAAGGTAAGGGTCCTCTATTTCCTTTGAAAAACTTCTCCATAGTCAAACATTCTCCAACTACCATCTACGTATACTGTAACTTCCATTAAGTGCAAAACATGCCTTCTGCATTTTGTTTAGAGCCAAGCATACTGTCAGCATTTAAATAGGGAATAAATTGAACAACTACTGGTTATTATTAATTAATGTCTAAAGTGGCAAATTTAGACTTGTTGACTCAGTTTGCACAACGAAGAACTGTTACTACCAGGGAGTGCATGTTTTTAAATGGTCACCTTAAAATAAAGGGAAGCTGAACAAAGAGTGGCAGCAGCAGCTGGAATCATGTCCCTATGTCCAAACAAAGTTTATTCATAAGACTGAAGGAGATCATGGCACAGCTGCAAGGGAAATACTTATAAGTCAACAAGCACTTCAGAGCAGAAGAATGGGAAACATAACCAAAGGACTGAGAACTCTCTGTAGAGTTAGAAAAAAATCTTAACGTCAACAAGTCATATTTCAGAAAACTGAGACTGAATCACCTCATATAATTTTTAATGATTACAGATGTTTATTGTAACTTCTATTATTTATTACCATTACTGGATAATACAACATCTCTCTCTCTCTCTGTTCCTAAACAAACAACTTTAAATGTGACTAGATTTTTCTAATCTAGAACACATTTTCTTTTAAAGCATTAACAGTGGAAAATTGACTGGTACTTTTGAAGAGGTATGGTAGCTGGTTACACCCCAGCCCTTAAAAAGAGCATATCTCATAAGTAGTCTGTACTTTCCTTAGCTCAGGAGCTATATCCTCCATTGTCTTCCTCCAACATGATTTTAAATTGGGCAATGTTAGGTACTTATATGTCCCTCATAACCACAGTACCAGAGCACCACACAATCTTTAATGCATTTATTCCCACAAACATACTTGTGAGTTAGGGAAGTACTATTATCCCCCTTTTGCAGATGGGGAATGAGGAAGAGAGAGACTAAGGCCTAGACCCTCAAAAGGGACTTAGCCTTTGCCATATTGAGCATCACAACACCTAACTTTCATGTGCCTAGAAAAAACACAGGAACACCACTACAATCCACAAAGCTTGAGTTAGGCACATACACTCCCTATACCATGAACGGAGAGAGATAGGCACCTTAGAATGTCATCCACAAAGCCAGCATGATAGGGAGCTGCCTAAGTTAGCCAATGGGAAATCACAACAATTAGGGTGTGTACTAAGCCCTGCTCCTCTTCCAGAGGTAGGTCCTGAAGTCTGGGCTGCACGAAGGCACCTATCTCTGCTTGTGATTCACAAATCAGGGAAAGACAGGCATTTGCCTGACTAAATCATGTGCAGTGCCAGATCCAATAGGCACATTCCTCACAAAATGGCTGGGGTGTGGGGGGGGGGGGGGGGAGGAAGGGACAGGAGAAAGATGTCCCTTAAACCTTGTGGTCACGGTACTCCCCTAAGATGTGGGAGAGTCCTAGTTTTCAAGTCCTC
Source organism: Terrapene triunguis (assembly GCF_002925995.2). Lineage (NCBI taxonomy): Eukaryota > Metazoa > Chordata > Testudines > Emydidae > Terrapene > Terrapene triunguis. Next base: position 32,776,585 of record NW_020664393.1, read on the forward strand.
TCTCTGCCTGATGAGGAGAAGAGATTGAACAGGGATCTGCCACCTCTCAGGTGAGTGGTCTAACCACCAGGCTATAGAGTCATGCTAATTTTTGCTCTCACCCAAATAATATTTAATTATTCAATCATTTAATTAAAGCAGAACTACTTACATAGGAGAGATTGAGGGAGCCCCACATCAGAATATCCCATAAGCAATGGGTAAAGCACTCACTTGAGAGATGGCTCTATTCAAATCCCTTCTCCTCATCAGACAGCGGGTGGGAGTCCCCAGGTGAGTACCCTAGCCACGAGGCTAAAGGTTATAAGGGAGGTCTGCCTCTAGCTTCCCACCCTTCACCTCCCTGGCTGTTTTCTGTGGAGTTAGGTGGCCTCTGACAACCATCTTTCTCCTGGTTCATGAACTGCTCTGGGGCTCAAGTAAGAGATAGGTGCCTGGTGATCTAGGGTGAGATAGCAGTGCACATGCTCAGAGGTAGAAACATAAGCCCTGAGGGAACTTTTACAGCAAAAACTTAAGCACTAAGCAAGGCGCCTATGGGTTCAATGGCAGCTAAGCAGGAGTTTTGTGGATAGCAGAGGTGCCTAAAAACAGGAGTCAGGTACTTAAGTACTTTTGTGGATCCCACCCTAAGTGACTTGCCCAAGGTAACATAGGATGTCCATGACAGAACAAGACTTCCATCCAGGTCTTCAGTGGCCTGGGTAGTGCTCTAACCATTGGACCATCTTTCCACAGGAACTTAAGGAGTTTAGTTCCTTGGGTTAACATAGGTGTTGCTGCACTGTTTCTGACCACAGGTTATCTAAGATGGGGACATAACCATCTTCTGAAAGTTTTGCTCATGTTGTCTCCTGATGCAGGGCATGTGGTGCTTTGCCATGGAATCCACATTCCTTGGGAGTCTTTTGTGCCAGTTGTATGTCTAAGTAGATCCACAGGAGAATTTACAAGGGGTTACACTTTGAGGAACAGGCTACTGTACTTGTGTTCTATTATGGGTTTCTGGTGTTGGAATTTGAATATGATAGTATACTTTGGTTAAGAGTGACTGACATAATAAATATATTAATAGGAAAAAATGTAGCATATAACCACACGTTCAGTATTTCTCTCACACAGTGAGTCAAATTCTGCAGTGGAAGAGCAAGGGAGGTGTAAATCAAATCCACATATGTAAGTAAACGCAAGCCGGGATTCTGCAGTGGGAATTCAAAAAAGGCAGGCAGGTTTAAGTCTTGGATATAGTGGACTAAATTTTTACCTCAGTTACACTGGTGAGACTCCAGAAAGTCAATTCTGCCATTGGTTGTCCCCCAACGATTTCAGTATCAGTTGCATGTAAAAGGGCAAAATTTGTCACTTGCTAAATGTTATGTAACTACATACAGTGATCTCCATTACAAAGTCAGCTTACATCAATAGATGTCACATATAGGAGATAATATAGTAAATGTTGATTTTTGATTCCTCCCTATAGTAATTACATAATTTTACACATTTGCAAATTGATTGGTAATTAAAATATATCTCCAAACTAAATATTTGTATTCTCACCAAGTAGGACATGCTGTGTAAATAAAAAGCTGCCAGTTACCATGGAAGTAAGGAATACAACCATGTTAGCGCCCTGTAACTTGAAGCTTTACCAAGTATTTTTGTCATGCTAAACACTGTAGGGTTAACATAAAATCTTATCTACATACACACATCCTAACACAACTGGCTGGAAACACTGAGAACATTTTATTATGTCTAATTAATATGAACCATATTGTTAAGTCCTTATTCTACCATAGCAGAAAATAGAGCTTTGTCTGTGAAAGAGCTAAGGACTTCAGAACTAGGCCCTATGTGAGGACAGAAGTTCTCAAGTATCATAGGTTGAAAACATTTAACCACAAAAAACTGCACAAATGAAGTGATTTACCTTTTCACCTTCTTCTCCTTTATTACCCTCAAAGCCACGTTCTCCCTGTTATGAAAAAAAAAAAATCACAAGATTGATTGACAGGAAATTTTAAGCAAATGTCATATACATAACAAACAATCTACACAACTTCTATTGCATTTAATTGTATTTCAGGTTAAAAATAAGGCTTGACAAGACTACACAACTTGGATACTGAATATCTTTTCAGCACCTCAAAAGATCTGAAACTTATATGGAAAACTGGAATGGCTTTCTACGGGTTTGGCAGCTAACTCTGTTTATAGTCCAAGATACCAACCCTCTCATTCTGAAAATCAATGTTTTATTTATTTTATTTAAATTTATAAGTGTGACTTGCCAGGTGTCAAGGCGCTGTTCAATCATTGTGTATACAAAGCTTATTCAACCAAGACCACCTCTCTATGAAAAATGTACAGAATGATTTGAGCTTTGCAGCATATGCTGAAGGTTACTATATCCCAAGTTCAGATGGATCCAAAGGGAAGTGGATTCCTGATTTGAGTATCCTTCACCAAAAAAGACCAGTTACCATTTTCCTCCCATTTAAATTATGGAATTCTTAGATCAAGCGCTGTACCTGAACATAAAAGCTCTGGTCTCTAATGTAGTCAAGATGCAAACTAACAAAACTAACATCTTTAATTTACCCAGATATTAATGTATATGTGACGGGTTCCCTCTGGGGTACCACCTAGAACTGGGGTGTGACGGGTTTGGGCCCTTTGGGGTGTCACCTTATGTGCTGGGATGCCACTGAGTCAGCCTATTCTGCCATCCAGGGTCCCCTTTACCTGGCCTTGCTGGATTAGGCTCACAAGCCTCTTCCAGCCAAGCACACAGGCAGGGCCACACCCAGCAGCACAGAGAGACACAGATCCACTCAGGAAAGATTCAGCCTTCGGGGCTCACCCCAACACTCTGTACCCCTTAAAGGGAGTGGGCACCAAACCCAAAGGTTTTATGAAATTCGCCCCCTCCCTCAATGTGGAGAGAAATATGCACAACTTCTTGCCCACCCCCCACCCCCGGTTAGAAATTACCTAAACTGGGTTATATTATAAACAAGAAATAAGTTTATTAACTACAAGAGGTGAATTTTAAGTGAATATAAAAGATAATAGACGGAACAAAGAAGGTTACTGACCAAATAAAGCAAAATACGCAAGCTAAGCTCAATATACTTAAGAAACAAGCTACAAAATGTAAATTCTCACCCTAAATGTTATTTTTAGGCAGGTTGCAAAGTTTCTGTGGTCCAGAGTTCCAGTAGGAGGGTGGTGAAGCACTGGAATGGGTTACCTAGGGAGGTGGTGGAATCTCCTTCCTTAGAGGTTTTTAAGGTCAGGCTTGACAAAGCCCTGGCTGGGATGATTTAGTTGGGAATTGGTCCTGCTTTGAGCAGGGGGTTGGACTAGATGGCCTCCTGAGGTCCCTTCCAACCCTGATAGTCTATGATTCTATGATTATATTCCTTTTGAGACTGGACTCCTGTCTCAATCTAGACTCCCCCCTTGCCTTCCCTTCAGGTGGCTTTAACAGTCTTTTTTCTCGGGCAGACAGGCCATGGAGAGGAGGAGTCCCACTTGCCTTCCTCCCCACCCTTAAATAGGATTTACATAAGGTGGGAATCCTTTGTTCCCAAACTTGCCCCCCCCCCCGTGAAAAGTTACAAGAAGTCCCACCTGACTCTGTAGTACAGGAATCGGCAACCTTTGGCCCACGGCCCACCAGGGTAAGCCCCCTGGCGGGCCAGGCCGGTTTGTTTACCTGCCGCGTCCGCAGGTTCGGCCGATCGTGGCTCCCACTGGCCGTGGTTCGCTGTTCCAGGCTCCAGGGGGTGGCGGGAAGTGGCAGACAGCACATCCCTATACCTGCACCGCTTCCCGCAGCCCCCATTGGCCTGGAACGGCGAACCGCGGCCAGTGGGAGCTGCGATCAGCCGAACCTGCAGACGCGGCAGGTAAACAAACTGGCTCGGCCCGCCAGGGTGCTTACCCTGGCAAACCGCGTGCCAAAGGTTGCTGATCCCCTGCTGTAGTATCACAGCATCCATGAGTCAGTGGCAATATGGAGCGTCTGCAGGAAGGCCAAGCCTTTTCATAGTCTATTGTCCTTGCTGATGGGCCATCAGCCCTGTCTGGCTTTTCCATTGTTGTACCTGAAGTGTTAGCAGTTGGCGTCACCCAAAGTAGCATATTGAAATACAGATGCATAGTCAATATTCCTAACTTCAGATATAGAAATGATACAGGCATACAAACTGGATAAACACATTCAGTAAATTATAAATTATATATCACATTCAGTAAATTATAACCTTTCCAATGATATCTTACAAGACCTATCTTGCATAAAGTACATCTTGGTTATGTCATATTCATATCATAAGGATATTTTCATAAAGAATATGGAGTGAAATGTCACATGGGCTCCCATTGAGCACCCTGACCCACTAGCCTGGGCTCCCACTCACCCTGTAATGCTGTGACAAGCTGCAGACACGTTCCTGGTCTCTCACTTTCCTCAGCACACAGGTAGAGATACACCCAGCTGTAATAACATGCAGACTGGCTTTCTGACTAGCCTCTGCATGGGAAGGCTATACAGCTAGGGCACTTACCAGCTTCTCAGGTGCACACCACCTCTTTCAGACACACACCTCTGTGCTCTCTAGAGTGGGATCTATCCCCTGTTTAGCTGTGGCTCATAGCTAACAGCCAGAACAGTCCTTTTACTGGTAGGCACTATGCCCTCCCTCTTTGAATTGGGCTTGCCTCCAGCTGCAGAGTTCATGGAACCCTCACCCACCTCAGTGGTCTCTAGGATTCCACCCCCCACCTCTGGACTTCCCTCTAGGACATCTTCCTATGCTTTCTAGAGTGAGGTCTGTCCCTTGCTCAACTGCAACCTGCTGGCAGCCAGCAACCTGGACAGTCTTCTCACTGACAGGCAATACACTCTCCTCCACCTTTGAGGAAAAGCTGCTTTTAGCCACTGGGCAGTAGGAGCTGGTCTCAACCACACCCACCCCTGGAAGCAGACTGTTTTCTACTGCTGAAGAGGAATTAAAGAAACACTCTCCCATTCCCCCAGCAGTTCCTGAGACTTCACCCTTTCCCTCTGGGGTTTCAGCACAATATTGTGCCTTGCTGCTGACAGACCCCTTGACAGCCTGAGCTACATTGAAAAAGTCATTCCCAAGTAACAATTGTGTTGGGTTACCACGTACTACAGCCACAATTAATTCAGCTTCCAAATCCCCAGTTTCTATGTGCACTTTAGCCAATGGCACAAGGATTTTGTGACCTCCTACAAACAAAGTCTCTGCCATCTGCCCTGGCAATATGTCTTTCTCCTGAACAAGGTCTCTTCTGACCACAGAAATGTCTGCACCTGTATCCCTCCACCCAAGATGTTCCTTGCCATTAATTCTGACAGTCTTTATGTGTTTCCTGCCTGGCTGTGCAGAGGCTACTTTTACAAACCCTGTATGATAAGTGGCAATTGCCTGAGGTGCCTCTGTGCTCTGGGTAGCAGCGTTCCCATGAGTTGCTTGCTGCCTGTTCCCACTCAGCACAGGGCATTTATTCCTAAGGTGCTCAGTGGAATTACAATAGCAGCACCTTCTGGGCTCTTCTGTTTTTACAGGGGACTTGGGCGAGGACAAGAGGAATGGACTTGGGGAGATGAGCATCCAGCCTCCCATCCACCCTCCCTTTCCCCAGGAGTTAAACAGAACCCTGTTTTCCTCCAAACTTAAAGCCCCCTGCCTGTGATTTATTTCTAATAGATACTTGGGTTTGTTCAAATTGATCAGCTAGAGTAGCACGTTCATCAACAGTCTTTACCTTTTTATCCCATAAACACTGTTTTACATCATCATTACATAAATTCAGGAAATGTTCCTGAGAAACAAGATCACACATTTCTTCAAAGCTTGTAATACCTTTTCTCCTTACCCACTTATCCATCAAATCTCTCATCTGGTTTACATATGACACATTTCTCATTCCAGCACCTCTCTTAAGGCTTCTAAATTTTACTTTATATGTTTCAGGTATAATCTGAAACCGTTTTAAAACCATTTCCTTGAATTTACCATAATCTGAAGCATCTCCAATTGGCATCTTATTGAATATATCCAGCGCTCTCCCAAACAACTTTGCAACCAAAGTGGGCATCTTTTGGTCTTCAGGAATCTCATGGAGTACACACAGCCTCTCAAAGGTGATGAAATATTCAGCAATGTCCCCCGTCTTGTTGTATGCAGGACACAATCGTTCCCATTTGTGGATTTTTGGAGAGCTGTGGGGGTGCTGGTTCCGCTTCTTTATCAAATCCAGTTCATGCTTCCTCTCTTTTCCCCTCTCCTCCAGGCCTCCATTTCTTTGTCTTGCAGTTCCAGGGCTCTCTGGTGTGCAGCTTTTTGCTTGGCCTCTTCGGCTTGTGTGGTTCTCCAGTGTGCAGCTTCTTGTGCATTAATCTCCATTTGTTTTAATTCCATTTGTCTTCTGTCTCCTTCTCCCTCTCTTCTGCCTGCAATCTGCCATGCTCCAGATTCTTGCTAGGTTCACTTTCACTCATTTTCCTGTTTTTCTGTTCATACTTCCCTTGCCCGAAATAAGCAAACAGAAAATAACAAAACTGGTAATCACTTTGACTGAGCTCTAGCCACTACACTTAAAACTCATTTAAAATCATCACCAGTGTCTCAGAGCAACAAGCTGTGCATATGACCCTGCTTGCTGCGCAACTGTGAGGGGTTCCCCCCGGGATGCCGCCTGCAACTGGGGTACCACTGAGTCACCTGACCTACCAGCCTGGGCTCCCACTCACTCCGCAATGCTGTGACAAGCTGCAGACATGCTCCTGGTCTCACACTTTCGTCAGCCCACAGATAGGGACAAACCCAGCTGTAATAACATGCAGACAGGCTTTCTGACCAGCCCCTGCATCAGAAGGCTACTCAGCTAGGGCACTTACCAGCTTCCCATGTGCACACCTCCCCTCCCCAAAATTATACTGTCTTGCACTGCACAGAGAACTGTATAGCAAAAGCTCACAAAATTTGCCCTCTCCCTCAATGTGGAGAGAGAGATGCAACAGCTTTCTGCCCCAAGTATGATTTCCACACACTGGTTTTAGACAAAACAAAACCAAGTTTATTAACTACAAAAGATAGGTTTTAAGTGATTATAAGGGATAGCAAACAGATCAAAGCAGATTACCTCGCAAATAAACAAAACCGTAATCTAAGCTTAATATACGAAAGAGATTGGATACGAGTAGCAAATTCTCACCCTAAATGATGATTTAAGCTATCTGCAGAGATTCTTAAAGAGCAAGCTGCACTTGCTTGCAGCTTAAAACCCCAGGTACTCCTTTCACAGGCTAGAAATTTCTCTAGCCTGGGTTCAGCCCTTCCCCCAGTTCAGTCCTTCTTCCTCAGGTATTTTCAGGAGTTTCCTTGGGTGAGGAGTCAGTGAAAAACCACGATGATGTCACTCCCCTGCTTTAAATAGCTTTTGCATATGGGAGGAACCCTTTGTCTCCAGGCTTAGTTCCCATACTTTTTAGTGGAAAAACACTGGTATTTCAAGATGGAGTCCAATACCAGGTGAATTGGTCACATGACCCTGTAGGGTCACAGCAGACATAACTCCTGTTTTTAGCGTCCTCAGGAAGGCTCCCAGTGGGAGATTCTTCTAAAACCTATTATTCTCCCTAATGGCCCTTCCCAGCCAGCCATCTAGACTGATTGTATTCTGCCTAATGGGTGTTCTCAGGTGTAAACACATTTTAATCGATGTATAGACAATATCACTAACTTCAGATACCAAAATGATACTTGCAGACAAATATGATAATCATATTCAGTGAATCATAACCTTTTCAAGGATATTGGACATGATCTATATTGCATAAAATACATCATAGTTATGCCATAATCATATCATAATATTACTATGAAGAATATGGGATGCAATGCCACAGCATACACCCTATTTAATGAGAAATGCAATCAAAGTTCTATTCCTTCAAGTATAGGAACAGGCAAACTACCTAATCCAAACACAGATTCCATACTCCACATCCCCCAAAACCATCTAGCAGGAGGTGGTTCTCATTTCATCTTCCTTTCTTAGCATCCACATCCATAGCGTTGATATGGCATACGTGAACTCTATAGGTCTGGAGATCAAGAAAATGGAAATCTCCCAAATCGCAGCACATGGTATTTCTCTCACTTTACTGCAAAAATTCCTCATTTTTATTTTGTAATCCTCTCTCCCCCTCTAACTTCACCTTTTGAAGAATTCCATTCCCTTATATAGAAGCCTAAAGTTTAAATGAGGGTAGGTGAAACAGTAGGCTACAACATGCAAGCTTCCTATTTACAGTATGTTGCCAAATAATTCAGTTGACACAGCATCATGAGCTACATCTGAGAATCAAGTTCAAAGTTTTGAGATGCACAGATTCATATACCAGCAAATAGTTCTGGGCTTTCCAGCAGCTGTTTGTGGTGGCTGCATTATGCTTACAGTTTTGGCTAATGTGGTTGGTGAAGTCAACAGCTTAGATGTCAGTTTTAGTAGTATGCCTAAGATAAAGTATGCAGAACTTAGTCTGGGTACGATAGCAGCCCATGCTTTTCTATTGGAAAATATGCATGTGGTGTTTGTTAAAATAATTTAGAAACGTTTCTTCATTTTTGTTTCTCTGATATAAATTCTGATATATATGTCCCATTATGCATCTTTGATATATTCCTAAAAAAAGGCATTTACTCCATTTAGCTTCATCAGGTGTAAGATTGCAAATCTCTTGTTTTCACAGTCACAAAATATCAAATTCATCATATAAGTTCCCAAAACCTGTGCAAATAAAGTGTGGCTGGGTGTTCTACTGGAAGAGCTGCTCTTCCAGTAGAAATTGAACTAATTCTCAATTTTCCCTACAGCTAGAATCTGAGCTCTTAGATTTTAATCAAACATGTAGTTTAAATATCTATGATGCTACTAGCGTTATTTATTTATTTCCAATATCATCTCTGGTGCACTATGTGTTTTCCAAACATTTGGAAGACACAATCTCTATCCAGAGGAGCTTACAGTTAAGCAAACAAAGACAGCAGGTAAGAGAAAAATGGAATAAATATACAGTTTCAATATCAAATATATATAAATAGGATAGGAAAGTTATACCCAACTTACTCAAGCATGAAAGCATCCAACAGCAATTTTCTTGAAGGCAAAAAAGCTGAGTATCATGAAATATGTGGTCAGACAATAAGACTAGATGACAAGTGGACGTAAACCACATAACAGTTCTGGGTTCATCATGCATTTATTCCCCACTGTGATTATTAATTGCCCACAATGTGTTTTTTCTTAGCAACAGTATATTTAGAGATGTTCGTGCAAATGAACATTTGCAGGATATCTAAAAGACTCTCTCCTCTCTTTCCACACTCAGACTCCTTTAAATATGTAGCCCTGTTCTTTCAATGGGAGTTTTAATAGTGCTATGTTAGTGGAATAATTTGCTATTTCTAGTTTTTAAAGCCTGGTCTACACACAGAGTTGAACGGAAATAACTAAAGGAGTGATTTTATATCATTTTAGTAAAACCAATGCAATTTTCTACATACACACTCTGATATCCATTTAAGCCAGGCTTATTGCAGGTGGAAGAGAAACAGATATAAACGAGCCCACATACAAAGTTGCACTGGTTTAACCAAACCAGTTTAGTTTACCCCTAAAGCACATGTTCCAAAATGGTAGCCTACACAGAAGCGCACCTACCACAGGACAGGACGAAGCCATTTCTGAACTGGTTTAGTCCATATCTATCAGTAAAAGATACTGCTAAATATATACATATTGCACACAAAAAGCTACATTAAGAGAATTATTAAGGTTGCAAAGTGAAGCACTTAGGAAATCTTAATTTAGCCTTAATTTAGCATATAACTTTAATTACATAATCACATACCATTTTTATCCACAGGATAAAATGTTTTGTCTCATTCAATGCACAGGAAGGACAGTGCCCACTCAGTGAGCAATTATTCAATATTTTATTTTATCATCACTATTCAGTAGTGGCCCTATGTCTTATTCGCTGCACAGTTATCAAACCCGGTTTTCAAATCATAATAGTGCTTCACACACAAATTATCATCACAATACCCCCGTGGCATGAGAAGGTTGCATTATCCCCAATTTACAGTTGGACAGTTGAGACACAGAGAGAGTAAGGTCAAAAGTTTCCACTAATTTTGGGTGCCCAATGTGAGACAACTAGGGCCTGATTTTTCAGAGTATTTAGCATTATATCGTACTTTATATGTTTGAAGCAAAGCTCCCATTAATTTCAGTTGCAGCCTTGAGTGCTCAGCCAATCTGCAAATTATCCCAGGGTCTCAAGTCAGGCACTCAGACAATGAGGAACACACAACTACTGACCATCTGTGGAAAGTTTAAATGAGGTGTCTAGCACACCTCCTGCACCCCAAACCCCTTCCCTGAGCCCTCTCATACACCCCGCACCCCTCCTCTGCCCCAATCCCTTGCCCTGAGCCCCTTCCTGCACACCACACCCCCTCCCGCACCCCAACCCCCTGCCCCGGCCCTGCATACAATTTGCCCTCCCAGATGTGGCCCTCAGCCCAAAAAGTTTGCCCACCCCTGCTCTAAGGTAATTGAATATTGCCCTAACCATGAGACTATCCTTTCTGTTCCTGCAGTCTCCTGCCTCATTCATGACACACCTTTCAACTTCTAAATTAAGGATAGTATAATGTATACAAACAAAGGGCCCAAATTAAGATTGCATAGGCATATACTACTGCATGCTCAGTTGCTTTGTAACACGAAGGAACCACGAGGGGGATGGAGCTCGTGCAGTCACACTGGGGGGTAACACATGCACAGCCTGATCAATACCAGGAGCTGTAAGAGGCCTGAGCATGCTCAATGAGGATGGAATCGTCCACGTTTCTAGCTGCTAAGAACTGAAGTAGTATCTACTGTGTGTGTGCACACAGTGATTTTTCTAAAGCTTATAACTTGGCCAAATTTGGGCAGACATGGCCACCCTCTTGCCAAATTTCAAGTCTCTGCTACAAGATATGGGGGCGCTTTAACTTTTTAAAGAAAAGGTCACCAGAATTTTTTAATATGGGTAAAACAATGTTTTCCCCTAGCTTTGTTCTTGGAAACTGCTGAACCATTTTGGATGAAGTTTTCCAAAAGCTTTCAGCTTGAGCAGACGGGGATGAAAATTTCAGCCCAAATGCTTAGAGTTTGGCAAAGTTATAAGCAACTAAAAAGCAAAGTCAGAGGGCTTGTCTACACTTCCCGCCAGACTGGCGGCAGCAATCGATCCAGCGGGGGTCGATTTATCGCGTCTAGTATAGATGCGATAAATCGACTGCTGAGCGCTCTCCCGTCGACTCCAGTACTCCACCAGAACGAGAAGTGCAAGCGGAGTCGACGGGAGAGCATCAGCTGTCAATTTACCGCAGTGAAGACACCGCGATAAGTAGATCTAAGTATGTCGACTTCAGCTACATAACTTCAGCTACGTGAATAGTGTATCTTAGATTGACCCCACGCGGTAGTGTAGACAAGCCCTCAAAGTGGGAAGTGTCAAGCAACCTCAACAGCTTCTTAAGTGCCACCAGCCCTGCCTACAATAAACATGCATCTCTTTATGAATTACATCTTTTGGAGTCTTATGTCTTGCTAATTGAACATTTTGGTGCTGTTATGGTATTCTGTTCACGAGTACAATAAACATATTTGTCACATTTCCAAGCAGTGTGAGACAGCTGAGGCTAGAAAATTCCTGACCCAATATCTGGAAAGATTATGCTTTCTCATGAATATAAAAAGAATGAAGGTATGTTTGTAGCAAAGTTCTTTTTTTTAAATAATATACTGTAGCAGAATATGTTTCTGGGTGTTTATTGCCACTATGCTTGCATGTATATGTTCAGATTGAGGTCTATTGCCTGTCCCAAGATCTACTGCCTGTAAAATAATGCTTCATTTATCACTCACTTATGAAGGAGGTTAACAATAAAAGTTTTATGTAAGTGACATAAAACATCTAAATGAATGAAGTTTAACTGTTGAATACATGGAAATACAAATCTCAAACATAGAACAATATCATGTGCATGAATTTTAGACTTTCCTGTCAAAAAACCGAAGAAAAGTTTGTTCTTTAAAACTTGAGTATTATTGTTAACAAGTCTTTTAAGATTACACTTTATGGATAATTTGATCTAATCAGAGCTAGCAATATATTACCCAAACTGCCAATATGTAACACCAGCCAAACAGTATAATGAGAGTTCAACAAGCAACATAGCTTCATCCAAACTTTTAGGACAGAATGCACTGAGGTGGTGTCAAGGCAGCACAATCAGCCCATAGGGTGTAAGGAATGCCTTGTATTGCTTTGTAGTGACCCCTGCCAGTGTTCTGAAGATATGTCACCATCAAACTCCCAAAATAAATTGATTTATTAGGCACCCATTCTGGATTCTAGGTGCTGAAGTGCATCCAGCCTTCCTGAGGGAGACTCAATACCATGTGAACTCTCTGAGGGCAGGAATAAATAGGAGAATGTTGCACCAAAGAGAAAATTTGACTGGGAAGTCAGCAAGTGACCGCACTGTCATCCTCCTCCTTCCTGGGATTTCACCAGGAAAGGGTAGTTTTGAATTTCTGAATAAGCACATCTCCAAGCTGGGCTGGCATAGCCCAATTTTGAGGCCTAGCCAACTGATTCCAAGCTCCTAATGCAGAATGACATATGCAGGTGGCTGTGCCTGCGCAGGCTTTTCTCGTGTCATTTCTGGTGCCAGAGGCCCAGTGATAGAGTTCCACTGGCATATGAAATGAATCTTACACCCCACATGTAATTTAAAATACTGACCAATTTCTATAGATAGTGAACAGCTGGGAAAAAGAAGGAAGCTTCAGAAATGCAAATATACAAAATAAAACTAAAATGCCTTTACCTTGGAACCAGGAAGGCCAGGAACACCTACTAAGCCATCTTCCCCCTGAAACAAAATGTACATAACCTTCATTATTTGGCTCTCACTCACATGAGCAAACCACAAGAAAAATCAAAGACTACTTATTCCCAGCAATATTTTCAAACTAAGCAAGTCCCAATAGTTTTACAAGTGATTATGGATAGATATTTGCCTCTTTAATCATTTTGTATATTATATGTATTTTTACAGCAACATCCTGGGTATATGCTGTATAGCTACATACATACTGCTAATTTTTGTTGCTTTGTTCAAACTATATTTCACTCAGAAAATCGTGAATAATGACTAGTTGCAGTGCATCAAGGAGTACTGCCAATTCTCTTCATTTTACTGTGAGTGACAGGATTTCAGAGGTTTCTGGAGCCCATCATGTGATGACATAAGGAAGCTCCAGCTCCCTCACAACGTGCAGCCCTGCCAAAAGCCAGAAGAGTCTCCTCCGTTCGTTGTTTTCACAGGAGGGAAGGAGGAAGCAGAGAGCCCAGCAGCTCAGAGCGGGTCCAGTCCCTCTTCTCCCCTCTCTTGTGAACAACTGGGACAGAACAGCACATCTGCTCCCCCCCACTACTCCCTGCAGCACCCAGCCTGGGAAGGGAAATGGGGAGGGGTGAAGAGCCTCCATAGCTGCCCTCCAGCCTGGGAAGGGGGAGAGTTGACTCCACTGTTGCTGCCCCCTGGCCTCAGAGAGGGGAGTGAAGAACCCCATGAGAAGCAGAGGTAAGGAATAAAGGCCCACATTACAGCTGGGTGAACTATGGTTTTAAACTGCGTTTGGATGTTAGCCTGAGTGACAGACCCAAGGCACGTGACCAAAAGGAATGTGTTCATGAGAAACAAGAGTTGTTTCATGTTAAACTTGTAGTGACTCTTGAAATACCATTCTTATCTTATTTAAGGTTTGGGCTGGAGTAATAAAAATAAAGAAAACATGGTTAGTTGGATAATAGGTGAAGCAAACAATTGAAATACTTAGTTCAATAGCTAAGGAAAAATTCAGCAAAATAAGATAAGAAGGAAACCCTGAAAAGAAAGGGGCCCAGCCACGAATCTTGTCTTAACCAGGCCAGGGGGCAGGGTTCAGCCCCAACACTCTCTCATCTAGCTTTGGCTAAGGTCCAATAACCAGCAATGAAATCACTGGTATATTATAATGTATAAAAAGCAAGGTTTGTTTGGAATTTCTTTGTCGGTTCTTTTCCTCCTCTCTCTGGAGTCATGCCATGATGGGAAGATATCTCCTGCGCCTGATCCTGTTGTAAATATTTTGGGCAATACTTATAACTGTATTGTTGCTAGGAGTATAAGTATATATATGCTTGTATTGGTATTTTGTATATAACCAACACCAATTGGCCATTGGACTAATAAAGGAATACTTGTGTGGAAGCTGAGTCATAGTAAGCCTTAATAAATTTATTAGGAAAATCATTTCTAACAGCAGAGCAGAATTAACTGCTGGGCAGGGGCTGGGCAGATGTGCAAAAATCTCTGTAAGTAATTCATTTGGGAGAGTGGGCAACACTAATGGTCACACACACACCCCACAAACACACGGAAGAGCTGGGGAGAGTTAAAAAATATCAAAAGACAAATCAAAAATATAATCCCAACAATATATTTTTTTAAATCATGATTTTTGGGGGTCTGATCTCTTGAGGTTGGCAATATTAATCTAGTTATATGTTCAAAAGGTAATATTCTAGTCCTTCCTGAATGCTGTACCATTGCTTTATAACTTCTGGGCAAGAGCCATGATTAGAGAGTTAGGGGCATATTCTGAGGCTATGTCTACACTAGCGCGGTAAGTCAACCTAAGTTACGCAACTCCAGCTATGGGAGTAACGTAGCTCAGGGATCGGCAACCTTTGGCATGCAGCCTGCCAGGGTAAACCCCCTGGTGGGCCGGGCCAGTTGGTTTACCTCCTGCGTCTGCAGGTTCGGCTGATCGCGGCTCCCACTGGCCGCGGTTCGCCGCTCCAGGCCAATGGGGGTGGCGGGAAGCGGCGGCTAGCACATCCCTCTGCCTGCGCCGCTTCCGCAGCCCCCATTGGCCTGGGACGGTGAACCGCTGGCCTGATGTAGCTGGAGTCGACGTAGCTTAGGTCGACTTATTCCGGTGTCTTCACTGGCCACGTTGACGGGAGACACTCTCCCATCGACTTACCTTACTCCTCTTGTTCCTGGTGGAGTACCGGAGAGTGCTCTGCCGTAGATTTAGTGGGTTTTCACTAGACCCACTAAATGGACCCCTGGTGCATCGATCGCTGGAGTATTGATGCTGCGGTAGTGTAAACATAGCTTGATTGCCCTTTCAGTGATGTAACTCAGGAATAATTCCACTGAAATCAGTGGTATTACATCAGCGAAAGTGGTATCAGAATTAAGTTCTAATTTCAAAAGGTATTCATGCTGTGTTTCACAGAAGACTCCATCTTGAATCTTGCCAGGAAGACTATGATTGATTAAAGAAAAAATACTGATCTTTGTTGGGGAGCTTTTCAAAGTGAGGGACAATTCAACACTGCACTTAACACATGGCTTTCCAAGGAAAAGCATAACCAAAAGAAATGTTAAGAATTCATTATCGTTAAATGAATCCCTTCAATAAGCATGAACACAAAGAAGTAAAGCTCCTTATATGGTCAACCTCTAATTTTTGTCTCCACAATGGAGAAAATGAAAATGCTTCCAATGTATACAGTTGGACAATTCAATGAAAATATCTGTTCAATGTGCATAGGTAATCAAACAGTATGTAGTAAGGAAGGGCTAAGGAAAGGGTTAGGCCATTATATAAATTAATGGTATTGGTCTAACTTTGAATACTGCATTTATTTCTCATCACTTCACCACTAAAAGCATATAGCACAAACAGAAGAGATTCAGACGAGTGATGGAAATGGTCAGAGGTATAGAAAAACTTCCATATGTGACAAGATTAGGATTATATAGTTCTAATTTACTTATTAGATATACAGTAATAAAAGGCTAGAGATGGTAAAGTGGACTCTCCTATTTCTCCTCTCATAATAAAGTATATGGAAATACTACATGAAGTTAATGACAATAAATTTTAAAATTATTACATTAAAAACTTTTTTAAAAACCACACAATACATCTTGTGACAGTGAGTTTCTTCTGTTATTAAGATCAGGAACTTATCCGAATTCAATGAAGGATTGGACATTTATATGACTAACAGCATCTACAATTATAAAGAATAAAAATGCGTAAGATATAGACCAGGGGTCGGCAACGTTTGGCACGCGGCTCGCCAGGGTAAGCACCCTGGAGGGTCGAGCCCGTTTATTTACCTGCTGACGTGGCGGGTTCGGCTGATCGCGGCCCCCACTCACCGCGGTTCGCCGTCCCGGGCCAATGGAGGCGGCGAGAAGTGGCGCGGGTGAGGGATGTGCTGGCCGCGGCTTCCCAAAGCCCCCATTGGCCCGGGACGGCGAACCGCGGTCAGTGGCGGCCGCGATCGGCCGAAACTGCCACGTCATCAGGTAAATAAACTGGCCGGCCTGCCAGGGTGCTTACCCTGGCGAGCCGCGTGCCAAACGTTGCCAACCCCTGATATAGACACAAAGAGTGTCCTTTGCTCCTGGCAAATCACGTGCTGAGCCATTCAGGCTGAAGCCTACTTGCACTTTGAAATACACAAGAACATTAATTTATTAGCATTCCCTACAGAAGCTTTGACACTAGCTCAGAGAATTCAACCATAAAATCTCCTCCATTGCCCCCATAAATCTTCATGGGCTTTTCACCAGCAAAACTATAGACTTTGATCCCGAGTAACTCCCATTGCACTCGATTCACTATTTTCCATCCACATCCACTAAGTAACACAAACGTTGGAACTCTCACTTTTCTACCTCCAAGTCATACAAAATATACAAAAAGGACAAAGGAGGAGGAAGAAACTCTCACCACGCCCTAATACTATGGACAAAGAGACAAAAACAATTGACTCATCCATATAACTCAAGAAATTAAATAAATAAATACAAAGCTCTTTTGGTCTACAGCAATCTTATAACTCAACCCTGGTAAAATGGGGTTTTTATAAACTCCATTCGTGGCATGTTTTCCAGTCTCTGGATCATTCATTTGGCTCTTCTCGGTCAAAACAGATGTAAATGCAATGGAAAAATTCTTATAAGTTATTAAAAAAAATTCACATATGTAGATTTGCAGAAAACTAGGAATTCAGATACTTTTGACAGACTAGTAATAATCCTAGATAACAATTTTCTATCTTCACACAGTTGCATCAGTACAAACCAGAAAACATAAAAGCTTCTCTCCATAAAAGGAACAGGTCAAATGAAATATTTTTAGAAATCTGGTTAAATGATATTTTATCATTGATCATAGTCCATTATTTTAACATGTACCTGATTTTAAAGTATTAACTAGTACTAATGTAAGATTACTCAAAATGGTACCAAAAATTAATTAAGCACTAGATTACCTAAACATATTTTAAAAAGTAAGGAGAAACCTAAACAAATAATTTGGAACAATTTAGAATCATTGAGAATTTACAACATTTTAGAAGTTAATGTGGTATATAATATCGAATATATTAGAAATTAATGAGATTCCCTTCAGGGATGGGAAAGAAAAAATATTAATTACTTTAAAAACACTTAAAAGGGTAATAGATGTTTCACGGACAAAGTTTATGAAATCCAAGATGTCTGGATGTATCCCATCATCAATATAAAAGAAAAGAGTCCTATTATTTATGACTTGGGATACTACTTACAGTTTGGCTTAGAGGATGTATTGGATACATCAGAAACACTAGCCATGCAATTCCTTTTAATATCAATGAATATAATGCAATTAAAACCTACTCACTGTTTTGAAAATTTATGGATTTGTGCCTTTCATTTACCTTGAGTTGCCAGGCCTTTGGATCCACTCAAAGGCCCTGCCTTTTTGAAAATGGGAACAACTATTTTTCGTGGTAAAGAAATGGAGCGTAATGATCAAAAATGGACCACCACAGGGTCATACTAATGCTGCTTCCAAACATGTACAGAACAAGCCTAAAACCACTACAGGGGTTATGACTTTTTTTAATAAATAAAAAAAATCAGATTGTAAAAAAAATCACTATCACATTTTCCTTATCTTACTGGAACGCTTTGTTGTTTCTCTAAGCAAACTCCAACATTAATGGTTAGAATCACCTTATAAACTATTAATTTGATTTAAAAAAACCACACACACATTCAGCAAATACTTACTAGCACTCATACTGTGAATCCTGTACAGTCGTCATGTCATGGAGCCTGCTTTAAATGTTGACATTTTTGATTCATGTTCACAATTCAGTTACAGACCACAGAACACACACGTATTTTCAAAGCGCACTAAGGTCAGGGGGAACTGTCAATATTCAGCATCTCTGAAAAAATCAAGCTTTATGGGCCCAATTCAGTTTTGCCCTACAGCCCCTTTGAGCAAACTAGGCTGGCACAAAAGGACAATATGGCAGGCCTAAGCCCCTCCCCGAGAATACCCCCAATGCCACAGGGGTTCCTGCCAGGCACAGAAACAGCTCCTCTTGCTCTGTTCTCCCTCCACAGCAGCCCCAGAGCAGAAAGCATTCATACATCTCTGGTGATTCTGTGCCCTTGCAACTTTCCATACAAGTCAGAACACCCTCAGGAGATAACTAGCCTAAACTGGGGGCTGAACCAGTCCTGTCCTTACACTGGCCCCAGCTTAAGCCATCCCTTGGGTAGGTCAAATCGGGGCAACCTCCCCAGGCCCCGCGCTTTGGGGGGCCCTGCACTTCGATCAAATCGGGACTGTCCCAATATTTAGCCCTTTGTCCCACGTCCCGACCGATGTATGATCGGGACGCCATTTGTCCCGATAATCAGGTGAGGAGAAAGGGGGGAAAAGTGAGACGGGAGGTGGGTGGGCGAGCGGGGTGAGGAGCCGAACGGCAGGCGGGAGGGAGGTGAGGAGGCAGGCAGGTGGGTGGATGGTGAGGACGAGAGCGGCGGTTGGGTTGACAGAGGGGGCACGCCGGACGGACGGCGAGGAGACTAGCAGGGAGGCAAGTGGCGGGCAGATGGCGAGGAGGAGAGTGGCGGGCGGGTGGTGGTGGGAGGTGAGGAGGTGAGCAGCGGCCGGGTGGGCAGAACCCATCATCAGCATGGATGCATATCTTCTGGAATGGTGGTTGAAGCATGAAGAGATATATGAATCTTTAGTGCATCTGGCACGTAAATATCTTGTGATGCTGGCTACAACAATGCCATGTGAACGCCTGTTCTCACTTTCAGGTGACATTGTAAACAAGAAACGGGCAGCATTATCTCCTGCAAATTGTAACCAAACATGTTTGTCTGAGTGATTGGCTGAAGTAGGACTGAGTGGACTTGTAGGTTCTAAAGTTTTATATTGTTTTAATTTTGAATGCAGTTATTTTTTGTACATAATTCTACATTTGTAAGTTCAACTTTCACGATAAAGATATTGAACTACAGTACTTGTATTAGGTGAATTGAAATATACTATTTCTTTTGTTTTTTACAGTGTAAATATTTGTAATCAAAAATAAATATAAAATGAGCACTGTACCTTTGAATTCTGTATTGTAATTTAAATCAATCTATTTGAAAATGTAGATAACATCCAAAAATATTTAAATAAATGGTATTCTATTATTGTTTAACAGTGTGATTAATCGCAATTAATTTTTTTACTCGCTTGACAGCCCTATATTTTACACATATTTATTTAAAAATATGGCACACATATGCAATGAGCATGTGCTAGGAAATAAATCCTATTTGACTGATCTATGACAGTGGCTCTCAACCTTTCCAGACTATTGATTTATCTTGCGTACCCCCAAGTTTTACCTCACTTAAAAACTACTTGCTTACAAAATCAGAAATAAAAACACAAAAAAAAATGTGTCACAGGACTCTATGACTGAAAAATTGCTTACCTTCTCATTTTTACCAGATAATTATAAAATAAATCAATTGGAATATAAATATTGTACTTACATTTCAGTGTATAGTATATAAGAAGTATAAACAAGTCAATGTCTGTATGAAATTTTAGTTTGTACTGACTTCCCTAGTGTTTTATGCAGCCTGTTGTAAAAGTAGGCAAATATCTAGATGAGCTGATGTACCGCCTAGAAGACCTCTGCGAACCCCCAGGGATACGTGTACCCTGGTTGAGAACCACCAATCTATGATATTCTATTGAAAACAAAGATAGTGCAAATGAAAAACATGAAAACACTTGCTACTGAGTACTGAGAATAAAACAAGCAGGTCTTTCTGTTTACAAATGATTCTAAAAGATTCATAATCTCATATGGAAAATTCTTCGAAAATTAAGCCTAGCCAGCTGGATATTTCTATCATCTGTATTGATAAAATGGACACGATTTTCTAGTGATATTAAACTCTGGACAAATTGATAGAGTTTTGTAACTGTACTTGTTTCCTTAATGTATCTGTCCAAAGAGAAATTCTCTAAGGGTATGTCTACACTACGAGGGTAATTCGATTTTACTTAAATCGAATATGTGGAATCGATATTGCAAAGTCGAACGTGTGTGTCCACACTAAGGACACACTAAGGACAGTAATTCGACTTTGTGAGTCCACACTAACGGGGCGAGCGTCGATATTGGAAGCGGTGCACTGTGGGCAGCTATCCCACAGTTCCCGCAGTCCCCGCTGCCCATCGGAATTCTGGGTCGAGCCGCCAATGCCTTCTGGGTAAAAAAAATTTGTCGTCATCCGTCCGTCACTAACGCCCTCCCTCCCTCCATGAAAGCGCCGGCGGGAAATCAGTTCGCGCACTTTTCTGGTCAGTGACAGCGCGGACGCCACAGCACTGCGATCATGGATCACGCTGCGACCATCGCTGCACTTGTGGCCGTTCTCAACACCTCGCAGCTTATCATACACCTTTCCCTGAGGCAGATGCAGAGAAATCGGGCGAGGAGGCTACGGCACCGCCGTGAGAGCCTGAAGTCGGAGAGTGGCACAGAGCTGTCAGAAACCACGAGCCCCAGCGCCCAGGACATGACGTTGGCAATGGGGCATGTGGATTTTGTTGAACGGCGATTCTGGGCCCGGGAAACAAGCACGGAATGGTGGGACCGTATAGTGCTTCAGGTCTGGGATGAATCCCAGTGGCTGCGAAACTTTCGCATGCGGAAGGGGACTTTCCTCGAACTTTGTGAGTTGCTGTCCCCTGCCCTGAAGCGCAAGGACACCCGCATGCGAGCAGCCCTCACTGTCCAGAAGCGAGTGGCCATAGCCCTCTGGAAGCTTGCAACGCCGGACAGCTACCGGTCAGTCGCGAACCACTTTGGTGTGGGCAAATCTACCGTGGGGGTTGTTGTCATGCAAGTAGCCAAGGCAATCGTCAAGGTACTGCTCCCAAAGGTAGTGACCCTGGGAAACGCGCAGGTCATCGTAGATGGCTTTGCCGCGATGGGATTCCCAAACTGCGGTGGGGCTATCGATGGGACTCACATCCCTATCCTGGGACCGGACCACCAGGCCAGCCAGTACATCAATAGAAAGGGCTACTTTTCAATGGTGCTGCAAGCACTGGTGGACCATCGGGGACGGTTTACAAACATCTACGTCGGATGGCCGGGCAAGGTTCATGACGCTCGCGTGTTCAGGAACTCTGGTCTGTTTAGACGGCTGCAGGAAGGTATTTACTTCCCAGACCACAAAATAACTCTTGGGGATGTGGAGATGCCTACAGTCATCCTCGGGGACCCAGCCTACCCGCTAATGCCCTGGCTCATGAAGCCCTATACTGGCGCCCTGGACACAGAAAAAGAACT
>NW_020664393.1:32798492-32816033 GCF_002925995.2 Terrapene triunguis
GCTGATTACGTCCAGCCAGACAGCCGGGCCATTAGAAGATCCCAGCGGGACGCCCTGTGCATCCGGGAGGCTTTGAAAGCTAGGTTCCTGAGTGAGCAGGGCAACCAGTGACTTTTCAGTTTGTGGACAGAAAAGCTGAACCTGCCCCCGTTTCTTTACCCAGTTCATTTTGACTATCCTCTCCAGTTACATACCCCCTTCACCCCCTTCCCCTTCCCAAAAAATAAAATCATTTCGATTTTGTTAATGAACACCGTTGTCTGTATTGCTGTTTTCGCGGGAATATTTTAAACCGGGGACGCAGACTGTGGCGGGGGGCGGGTTTAGTGTTCTGATGCAAATGATGCTTCTAAACTCCCGGAATGACAGGCTCCGCACTGGTGGACTGGTTATTTCAATGGAGCCTGCCAGCACTCCTGGGGGGGACTGTGTGTATGTGTCGGCTATGTGACTTTCTGGCAGGGGGGGTAGGGTTACAGATCCCCTGCTGCGTGGATCTGTGAGCCAGGATAAGGACCGCTGCATAAGATCTGTAACCGCCCTCCCCCACCACAAAGTAACAGAGCAACCCCCCCCCCCCAGAACATGAAAACCACCTCCAAGACTGACCAGGGTAACCAGTGACCGCACTGTGTATGTGTCCTGATGCTGGACCTGACACCGCCTCTGTACCCTGCTAAAGGTCACTGTCCTGTCCAATTACCAAGCCCCTTCCCCCCCTCCAGACAGACTCTCCCTCAAAAGAACCTGACTGAAACAGTAATGAACAGAAACAAACATTTTATTGCGAACCAGACATGAAACGTGGGGGGTGAAACTTGGACGGGGGCTTGTGTGAGGTGGGTAGGAAAGGACTTATGAAATTTTGGGGAATGTCAGCCTTCTACTGCTAGAGCAGTCTGCAGGGGTTGATTGAAAGTTTTAACGGCCCTTGCCGCCCCTCCTTCTTTGGACTTTGGGTGAGGGTGGTGTGGGACTTGGTGGCGGGTGAGGGCGGTTACAGATAGACTGCAGCGGGGCTCTGTCCTCCTGCCTCCGGTCTTGCAGAACATCCACAAGGCGCCGGAGCGTGTCCGTTTGCTCCCTCATTAGTCCAAGCAGCTTTTCAGTAGCCTGTTGGTCCTCCTGACGCCACCTCTCCTCCCGTTCCATGACTGCTCGGTGCATTTGTGACAAGTTCTCCCTCCACTGTGTCTGCTGGGCTGCCTGGGCTCGGGAGCAGCCCATTAGTTCTGTGAACATGTCTTCACGCGTCTTCTTCTTCCTCCGCCTAATCTGCGCTAGCCTCTGGGAGTGTGCTGACAGGCTGGGTTGGGAGACAGTCGCAGATGTGTCTGTGTGAATTTTAAAAAGGGAGTGAATTCCTGAGACAGATAAATGAAATTGTATACAAAGAACCTAGTCTTTCTCTGTGAACAAGACCATGCACTGAACCTCTCACATGCGCACTCAGGACAAGGTCGAATTTTCGGCCGTCGCCTTCAGTGCCTGTGGACTTGCGGAGGTCTTGGAGTGTTCAGAGAACTGTGGCTGGAGACCTGAACTTCTGGAGCGGGCAATAATGGTAAGCCGCAGACTTGTGGCTGCTTAAAACTCCAGCAGTAGCACTGGCCTCCTTTCACATTGAAAGCAATGCCAGTCTCTGCTGCCAGCAATCAGGACAGCATCAACTCTGCCCCTGTCCCACCCCCTCGCGGCTGTCCCAGGGAAAGATCCCTGTATGCTGCCCCTCTCCCTCCACCGCGTGGCTGTAAAGCAGTCCCAATACTAACATTCCCCTCCCTAATTCAAAGCAGGGCGTCATGAGCGACATCACCCTCCTGAGGATCCCGGACACCCAGAGAGAACGCATGCTGCGGGAAAGCATGCAGAAACCGGGGCCGTATGCCGCTATGTTATGTCGTGCGATGATCCCGGAGTACTTGATTGTGGCGTGGAGGGGACATGTCTGCTACCACGGAGGGCCCACTAAGATCGCCCTACCCCGGAACCTGATCAACAGGCTTGAGCTCTACCTCCACGAGACCTACGAGGAGTTCTCCTACGAGGATTTCTCGTCGATCCCCGGCCACATTGACCGGATTTTCGCGTAGATGCACTGGGACTTTGGAGTGGAGCGTCTTGGGCCTGGGAATCATGTAGTAACGGACATTGTGAAATTTTTTTAAAATACTTGGGACTAAATTGAGAATAGCCTAAGACAGAGAAATCATGAAAACCCATTTGTTACCTTTGTAAATATTCCTGTTTTGTACCTGATTATTTTTTTACTAGTTTACAGCACTTTTATAAATATACATTGTTAATAGTATAAATATTACCGTTCTGTTTTAAATAAATGTTTACATGTTTACAGCACTTACTGCTTGATCCGTCCCCTGATTCTGTGTCCGGGGTAAGGGATGGGGACGGTTGGTAGGGGATCTCGGTAAGGGTGATGAAGAGCTCCTGGCTGTCGGGGAAATCAGCGGTGCCAGCGCTGTCGACTGCCTCGTCCTCCTCATCTCCTTCTTCATCTTCCCCGTCCGCTGTCATGTCCGACATGATCCCATCCTCGGAGTCCACGGTCAGGGGTGGGGTAGTGGTGGCGGCCGCTCCCAGGATGGAATGCAGTGCCTCGTAGAAACGGGATGTGTGGGGCTGGGATCCGGAGCGTCCGTTAGCCTCTTTGGTTTTTTGGTAGCCTTGTCTCAGCTCCTTGATTTTCACGCGGCACTGCGTTGCATCCCGCCTGTAGCCTCTCTCTGCCATGGCTTTGGAGATCTTCTCGTAGATCTTAGCATTCCTTCTTTTGGAGCGCAGCTCTGAAAGCACGGACTCATCGCCCCACACTGCGATGAGATCCAAGACTTCCCGATCAGTCCATGCTGGGGCCCTCTTTCTATTGGATTGCACGGCCATCTCTGCTGGAGAGCTCTGCATAGTTGCCACTGCTGCTGAGCTCCCCTCGATGTCCAAAGAGGAACTGAGATTCAAACTGCCCAGACAGGAAAATGAAAATGAATTCAAATTTTCCCGGGGGTGTGGCTGGTCAGAGCATCCGAGCTCGGACTGCTGTCCAGAGCGTCAACAGAGTGGTGCACTGTGGGATAGCTCCCGGAGCTATTACCGTCGATTTCCATCCACACCTAGCCTAATTCGATATGGCCATGTCGAATTTAGCGCTACTCCTCTCGTTGGGGAGGATTACAGAAATCGATTTAAAGAGAGCTTTATGTCGAACTAAATGGCTTCCTGGTGTGGACGGGTGCAGGGTTAATTCGATATAACGGCGCTAAAGTCGACATAAAAGCCTAGTGTAGACCAGGCCTAAGTCTTACACAACATTGCTTGATTTACACAGCTTTAAAACAAATCTAAACCCCATTAAAGTTCACAGAACTGGAAGTCATTTAAACTCAATTCAACTTATTGAAATAACATCTGAAATGCAGAAATTGTAAATGTTAGTTTAAAATGTGTTCTACAACCGTAAAGGATTATTTGGGTTGTAAAAAATGGCCACGCTTATTTAATATAATAAAATATATGACGACTACTACATTAACAATAACATTTGGAGCCTTGAGTAAAGGACACTAAAAGAAACACTCTTCGTCAATAATGAAGGCCCCAAGGCCAAATGCCTTATCTGAAGGAATTATTTTTGTCCAGAACGGTTTAATCTAGTCATCAGTTCCCTCTGCTCAAGATTCAGTGGGCCAGATCCTTAGCTGGTATAAACTCGCATATGTCCAATGATTTCAGCTACAGTGTACTCACAAGGAAAAATGTCAGAGAGAGCTACACCAATGCAAACATGCTGAGTGTCTAGCCTAAGGTGTGGATCTTCATCAATCAGAGCAATATTTGTTCTGATAACATAATGGTGGTGTACTTAGCTAGCTGATAAACATGTACCAATGTACATGATTCAATTCAAGTAGTTCAGAGATACAGTTTTTATTTGTCTAGTGCCATTTGGAAGTTAAAGATTATTCTCATGGCTGTATCTCCTTATTTGGAAGTCCTTTGATATATTCTAGACATGGGTTAATAGACTATTTGGATTAGGGAGGAGTGTATTTAGAATTTGAATAGTTGGATAATTTTCAGATCTCTAAATCCAAATATCGTTGAGTCCAAATATCAAGCATGAGATCCCCATGGGATTACCTCCTACCCACAAGTCCCAGGCCACCTCACCATTACTAATCTTGAGGGGTCTTTCAGATAGTAGAGGGAGGAGTGTGGCAGCTCAGTAGCCTTGTAATATTTTCCCTGCCCCGTTTCTTACAATGTCTTTGGGGGTGGCTGGTTCTTCTCCAGTCTTTTTTATAGGGCAACTGACGGAAGGAGGGCATTGCACGGCCACATCTCCAGGGAGAATTGGCTATCTGCATGCCCACCAGCCCTATTCTGCAGCAGCTGGGCGGGAACGGCTCAGAATGTTGTCATCCTTACTGCACTAGGGTTGAAAGCTGTGATACCTCAGAAAGCACTGAACATATTATGCACCAGATTTTCAAAGGTGCTCAGCACCTATTGAGAACAAGTGCCCAAAAAGGGAGCTGAGATCCTTTGAAAATCTGGTCCATAGTAAATAGGGGAACACTCCATCCACTGACCCTCAGTCTTAGTGAGTTATATCTCCATTACAGTATTCTCTACACCTGCAAGAATCAGGACCAAGGAGCCAGGATCAGCACACTGATAACTGAAACGGCATCTCCCACAGGACAGTCCTGAGAACTACCACAAAGCGTTGTGTTTTGGATGAGATTTTTAATAATTTTTTGTAAAAAGTGTTGATTGCTTGTGGGGAAAATCAGCTGTGGAAAATAGATGTAATTATACATTTTTCTGGCTGTACCCTTTCTTTCTCTTGTATGGCTCAACATAAATGCCACTAGCACACAACTTAAAAGAATCTCTATTGTCTAGTTAGGAAGCTCCTCCAGCCACTTTGCGGCATTACCAACATGACCTTGTCATTGCAAAATAGCTACACGTTTTTGTTAAAGTTCTTGTAGCCTAATCCTTTTCAAGCTCACTGGCTTGCATTACTACTCTGGAAAAACGCCCAATCTAAAATATAATGAAAAACTGAAAGAAATAGCCACAGCCACTATTACACTATAGAAGGTACAGTCTAAGGCTCTGTGGGTTCACATTAATCAAAGGTGAGACAGAGGGCTACATTGCAACTGTTACCCCCGCAGCTGTTTCTGTTTTGCCTATTGTCACTCCCCTAAAGGCAATAAGGCTACTGAGCCACACACACATCTTCTTTTCATAGAATCATAGAAGATTAGGGTTGGAAGAGACCTCGGGAGGTCATCTAGTCCAATCCCCTGCTCAAAGCAGGACCAACTTCAATTAAATCATCCCAGCCAGGAATTTGTCAAGCCGGGCCTTAAAAACTTCTAGGATGGAGATTCCACTA
Organism: Terrapene triunguis; assembly: GCF_002925995.2. Classification (NCBI taxonomy): domain Eukaryota; kingdom Metazoa; phylum Chordata; order Testudines; family Emydidae; genus Terrapene; species Terrapene triunguis. The sequence continues at coordinate 32,803,918 of NW_020664393.1, forward strand.
CTTCCCTAGGTAACCCATTCATAGAATCATAGAAGATTAGAGTTGGAAGAGACCTCAGGATGTCATCTAGTCCAACCCCCTGCTCAAGGCAGGACCAACACCAACTAAATCATCCCTGCCAGTGCTTCACCACCCTCCTAATGAAACAGTTTTTCCTAATATTCAATCTAGACCTCCCCCATTGCAACTTGAGACCATTGCTCCTTGTTCTGTCATCTGCCACCACTGAGAACAACCTAGCTCCATCCTCTTTGGAACCCCCCCTTCAGGTAGTTGAAGGCTGCTATCAAATTCCCCCTCATTCTTCACTTCTGCAGACTACATAAACCCAGTTCCCTCAGCCTCTCCTCATAAGTCATGTGCCCCAGTGTCATTTTCGTTGCCCTCTGCTGGACTCTCTCCAATTTGTCCACATCCTTTCTGTAGTGGGGAGCTCAAAACTGGACGTAATACTCTAGATGTGGCCTCACCAGTGCCAAATAGAGGGGAATAATCACTTCTCTTGATCTGCTGGCAATGCTCCTACTAATGCAGCCCAATATGCAGTTCCTTCTTGGCAACCAGGGCACACTGTTGACTCATATCCAGCTTCTCGTCCACTGTAATCCCCAGGTCCTTTCCTGCAGAACTGCAGTTTAGTCAATCGGTCCCCAGCCTGTAGCAGTGCACGGGATTCTTCCTTCTTAAGTGCAGGACTCTGCACTTGTCCTTGTTGAACCTCATCAGATTTCTTTTAACCCAATCCTCCAATTTGTCTAGATCAATCTGGACCCTATCCCAACCCTCCAATATATCCACCTCTCCCCCCAGCTTAGTGTCATCCACGAACTTGCTGAGGGTGCAATCCATCCCATCATCCAGATCATTAATTAAGATGTTGAACAAAACCGGCCTCAGGACAGACCCCTGAGGCACTCCACTTGATACCGGCTGCCAACTAGACATTGAGCCGTTGATCACTACCCGTTGAGCCCAATGATCTAGCCAGCTTTCTATCCATCTTATAGTCCATTCATCCAATCCATATTTTTTTAACTTGCTGGCAAGAATACTGTGGGAGACCGTATCAAAATCTTTGCTAAAGCTTTTCCTCCATTCACCATAGTTAAAAGACCAAACAGTAATACAGACAGAGTAACCAAATAGTTTCCTATAGAGACAATTGTGAAGTCCTTTCTTTAGTAATCAGAGTGCTATGTTGAAGTTTACAGCATAACTAATAAGCATTTACACTCTACACAAATATATTCTAATCTGTTAATCTAAACCCGTGTCTACACTACAAATTTATGTCAGTATAACTACATCGTTCGGGGTGTGTTATAATGTAGTTATACCAACCTAACCCCTGGTGTAGACAATGCTATGTTGACAGGAGGGCTTCTCCCATTGACATAGCTACTGCCTCTCAGAGAGGTGGAGAACCTATGCCGATGGGAAGACACTCTCGTCACCATAGGCAGCGTCTTCACTAGGTGCTAGAGCTGCATCCCTGTAAGTATAGACAAGCCCTTACTTCCCACCTCTTCTCTACCTCCTGTAATGTGTGATCTGTATCTAGATCGTAAACTCTTTGGGACAGAGATTTCCTTTTCTTTTATGTTTATGCAGCACCCAGCACAATGGAGCTCGGGGCCTCTGTTTGTTAATGAAGTTTAAATAATTAGAAGGTGTTTGCCCCAATGAGTTTTGCATACTCCTTACATGTCCGCTGCTCTTGGACACAGCTTTCACTCAAAGATATAGACAGTTAAATGTAAACCTATCACTGAAGATTGCAGTTAATGAAAATACTTAAGCATTACTGGCAATAAAGAAAATATATATCTTACACCCAAGGAAAATACATAAAATTAATCCCCAATGTAACTATTTAGTGAAGTCACATCAGGGATAAATTTGTCCCAATTAGTGTTCAAGTGTGCTCTCCTATTCCAAGTTAAAGCAATTCCCCCCTCATTTGTGGAGCATTGCAAGGAATTTGACAGTAATTCACAGAAAGAATAACAGTGAAAAAAAAACTGAGTTTGTGAACTAAAAAAAATATCAGCTGGCTGGGCTCTCTGTACCACAACTGTAAAAATCTGGCTCCTGTTAGCTATTTTATGATTACAAATCAAACACCTGTGTTACCAGCTGTACTACATGTGTGTGACTGCTGAACCATCTGCAGTACACGCCCTTTGACAGTTGCTTTACTTAGTGTGGGTTAGAAATGAGTTCATTGGAGATAAAGTCAACAGCAGAGTTAGCAAGCACTTTTTCTATTTTTGGAAGCTCCATACAACAGCAACAATTCTGACCGATGATTATTCAAGACTTGGCCCAGCCTCAGTCAGTTGTGTTGGGCTAATCAATTCAGGTTTCAAACATGCAACCTGAGTCATGTGTGTTCAGGAGTACTGGTTTGCAATGAACATTTTGACTAGCTCCTATTGTGAAAATAAATCACATTTTCAGTACCTATTATTGATTTTACTATATGAAGACTCTAAATATAGACAGCTTTTATGTCTGACAACTGGATATTTGCCAGTTAACAAATACTATCTTTGTTTGAAAAATGTAGCTCTACGTACAGCTTTGTGGGGAATAAAAACAACAAATAAAACAAAAAACCCCACATCATTGGTATAACAGAAAAGTCATGTTTGAGCTGGTTTCACTGAAAGCAAATAAACTATTATTTCAACCCAAAAGTTTGGCTGTGAAAAACAGCGTAGATCCAATTGCTGAGGGACCGAAGATTATTATAAAAGTCTTCCCCTGGGTTCTCCTTTGCACATTTACAGATCCTCCAAAGTTTAAAGTCTGGCAATGGTGGAGTTATAGTTCAATTCATTACAACTCACAGCAGCCAACAAAATCGCCTGCAGCCTCAATATAATTCATGAAATATAAAAGACTCTACTTTCTGGGGCTTGTAGAAAGCTTTTAAAATTTCTTCCAGGTAAATAATTGGACTACAAGGTGTCAGCCACATAGAAAATTTTGTTACAGGCAATAGAATAAACTACTTTTTAAATTAGAGAGGTAACATAGGAATTATCCTATCAGAACCAATCAATGACCCATCAAGCTGCAATTTTGCCTTTGGCAAAGTCCAATAGACAATCCTTCAAAGAAAAACAAAAACATGAAACAAAACTAGGCATAATGTGCTTGACAATTTCTGCAAATGCTACTGCATGGAGAGAAAAATTCCTTCCTGACATACTTGGGGACTAACTCTGATTAGCCTGTGGCACTGATGGCAACCGGGAGAGGAGCAAGACTAGAAACAAGGTGGGCTTTTCTTCACATACAGCACTACAGAAGCACAGATGCACCAGCGCCAGTGTAGTGCTTTAGTGAAGACCCTACTCCTGACAGCGTAGTTAATGCACTTCCCCAAGACGTGGTAGCTGTGTCAATGGGAGAAGTTCTCCCATTGACATAGCACTGTCTACATGGGTGGGGGGTTAGGTTGGTATAAATACATTGCTCAGGGGTGTGGATTTTTCACACCCATGAGTGACAGTTATAGGTCTGTAGTGTAGACTTGGCCGATTACAGAAGCCTTAAAAAATGTGAGTATGATATATGGCCACTGTGTGGAATGGCGGTTGTTGTTATCCAAGGATGTAGAGTGCAGCTGCATCCTCCATTCTGGGGATGCTGCTGGGACGTACCCTGAACAGACTAGTGTAGGCTGCTGCTTGTTGGCAGCTCTCATTTCTGTATTACATAACATTTAAATACAAAATAATTTAGTTGTTAAATATAAGCTCTCTGTGCCTTAATAAGAGCACTACATGAACACTACAATTTGAGTCCTGGATTAAATACACCTCTACCCCGATATAACGCGGTCCTTGGGAGCCAAAAAATCTCACCGTGTTATAGGTGAGGCCGCGTTATATCAGGGTAGGGAGAGGAACCGCTCCCCGCCCCAGCTCACCTCCGCTCTCCCTCCGCCTCCTCCCATGAGTGTGCCGCAGCTCCGCTTCTCTCCTCTCCCTCCCAGGCTTGCCGCGCCAATCAGCTGTTTGGTGCGACAAGCCTGGGAGGGAGGAAAAGCGGAGCTGCAGCACACTCGTGGGAGGAGGCGGAGCAGAGGTGAGCTGGGGTGGGGGGCCCCTGGGAAGGGCTGCAGCAAGTAACGGGCGGGCGAAGAGGAACTGCCTGCGGTAACACGAATTTGGATATAATGAGGTAAAGCAGCCCCGTCCCCTGGAGTGCTGCTTTACTGTGTTATATCCGAATTCGCGTTATATCAGGGTAGAGGTGTAGTTGTAAGCACTGTATACATATTTCCAGTATTGCTAACCCCAAACATTAAAAAAATCATGAGTCTGATCCCCAAAAAACATGAGACTGGCTTAGAGATTTTTAAGAAGTTATACTTTTGACTTCTCTTTATGAGCATTTAGGGTCCACTGAGGTCACATTTTCATGATTTTTCTCTGCAGTTATGAAGGCTAGAAACTTACTTTAAAAACAGTAATAATGAAGCTGAGATTCTGATCTATTCACATGACTCCAGAAGCTGGGGTTTTAAGAAAAATACCAGCTGTTGGACTCACAATAATATTATAAGATTTGGCAGCACTGTACAGTGGTGCCAAATTCAAACTGTGGCTGGGGCATGAAGATAAAGCTAGTTCTAATCTACAAAGGCAAACAGAGGCAAGGAGCAGGTGAGACGGCCACATTTGCCTGCACAAGGGGCTTGGAGGGTGCCCTAGAGGGTGGATGTGAATGGCTACTTCCCAGGGAGAAGTGTGTGAACTGCCCCTGAGGAAGAGAGCTTGGCAACCAGCCAGAAACAACTCCTGCTGCTGCTGCCTGCATCAAAAAGGCAGATGCCCAGGCGTGGCCCCTTGCAAGCCAGCAGAAGAACAGCTGCAACCTCAACAACAGCCCAGCCACAAATTTAGAGAAGGAGGAATCCAACTAGTGTTAACACTGTCCATTTTTTAACAGGCCAAACTTGTATTTGTACTTACTGGCCAGTTAAAAGATTTGACATGCCAGGCTAGGGACATGTTAGAGTGCTCTACAATTCACACTCCTGTACTACGAACTGTGGCCCTGTGTTAGGAGAAGGTAAGAAAAATGATAGAACATAAAAGTACAGTGTGTGTGTGTGTGTGTGTGTGTGTGTGTGTGTGTGTGTGTGTGTGAAATCATTTTCTAAAACACTCCAGTGAGAATTAGCTACAGCAGCACTAAAACCATTTTTGTTGGGGAGGGAGGCTGGTGTAACACTGACAGACCCCGGTCGTCAGCGGGCAGGATCCAACCTGGGACTTCCGGAGCTAAATGCATGAGCTAAAAGCCATATGGCTGTTACCTAAGGCTGCAGAGCAGACTCATTAATCTCGCTCTCTAAGTGATCTCAGTGCCACTAGAGGGGACAAAACACCACACTCAGAAGGTGTGTGGGTTACACTAGCAGTAGCCAGTTTTTCTGCATCTCAGAGGTGGCCACCCTAAAGAGCACATTCCAGCTACAGGACCTTAGACAGAGACCCCAGACCTCAGATCAAGATCCTGGAGCATACCCTAGCAGAAAGGAGCCCAGACAGGACCAGCTAGTGCACCCTAACTAGCATACCTTAGATTAAAAAGTCTAGCCAATGAGCAGGAGGGTTTTTTTTTGTTTTGTTTAAATCACATCCTTACAGGAGGTACATCAGCACAGTCCAAAGGAGTCTATCACAGAGCTGCTGAGCAGTACCAGTACGTATTGGTATTAGACTTCTGTGTTCAAATTGCATTTTTCCCTTATTGTCAATTTGCTGCTTCTTTGATTTTTAGGGAGATAAGAGGAGCAGAGAAGACTCAGCAATGAGCTTCTTTAAGTGCATGAAGCATGCTCTAGATGCTGGGTCAGATACAGAGGCCTGTAGTTAAAGTAAAAGAAGATAAAGGATGCCCACAACAAAGAAAATGGAAGCCCCTGTGTATCAACACTAGACAGCATAAAAGCAATCACCAGCACCATTCTTTCCATCAACATCGCTTCTGACTACAGAACTCCCTTAGCCAGTGCCCACAGAAGTAATCCAGCTACACAAGGCTCTTTGTCAAGAAAAGAAGCTGCACTGTTGCAGGTGTCTGAAGCTTAAGAGTTTGGGAACCGAAAAATCATAAGTTGTTCAGCTATACACAGAGTCTGAACTACAAAAAATCACCTAATATGACAAAAATAAGTCAAAGTAGCAGATAGCTCTATGGAACCACATTTGTGATCAAAGGTTATTCAAAACAACTTGCAGTTAAAAATATGCAATACTCCCTGAAGCAACCAAACAAGTCTTGGAAAATGCAGTGGTCAAGAGTGAGCCTGCCTATCAAGTTTTTTCACACAACATACAAACTGAAAGTATCAGGGCTTTTATGGACTTTGCTCTTTTCATGTAAATCCATGTCTTCAATGGATTCAACATGAGAAGAGCTCTTCAGTCAAATTATGTGCAGGCCTCACTGAACATACATTAGTAAAAGTAGAAATATCTCAGATATACAGGAGACTTGGAGCAACCCAGCTGTGATGGCAGATGAGTGCATGACTTCAAACAGCTACTTGGTCTTGATCATGTGCCTTCATTTAGTGGTAAAATGAATAGTCTACAGAAGCTAATCCATCCAAATCACTGCACTGGTAAAAGTAGCATAGCAACCCTTCAGGACCATAGTCTAGACATTCTCTGAAGACTTCTTGCAGAGAAACTGAATTTGTTTTGCATCTAACTGAGCACTTACCATACTGGGAGAAATGAACATTTACGAATCAGGCAGAGTCTAAGTTGCTCACCAGCTGCATCATTTCTGCTATAGTCTCATCGAGAGTGGTGGCTATTATAGTCACCAAAGTACACAGCTGGGTGAAGAAAAGAAGGTAATGTGGGCTTTACCCATTCAATATTTGGAGATTTGTAGACGTTCGTTATGGTCAGTTGTCAGATTTTTATTGCAGTAATAGAAATTTCCATGGCCTTGGATTCTTCCAGGACAGAGACATCTTTAAGACTATGCCCATTGTATATGGCAAGGCCACACTTCACAATGTTCAAGGTGACATGTATTTTATATCTTACAGCTTGCCATAGTCTGTATCTTGAGTTTCTTGTACAGCAACAACATCAATGTAATTCTCCTTAAGAACTCTTGAAAGATAGTCACACTTAGCATATGACAAACTTCCACATTAAGTTTGTACACAGGTATAGCTATCCTTATGGTTCTTTGATGCTAGACATGGACTCTTAACAAATTTCACATTGCTAATTATATCGAGACAGTGACAAATCAACATCCAGTAGCCTTTTGATGACATTCATTGCGTTAATCAATAATGTGCAACAGGAGCACCACATGAAGGTTGTCGTCTTGCTTCTATATTAAAATCATCTCGAATTCCTTAAGAATTTGGGGCCAAAGGGACAAGCATAGTTGGCACTGCTGTACATTCAACAGGGAAGATCCCAAAAAGCTGGTATGAGATGACAGTCATTTCCCTTCTCAAACATGGATACTACCATATGATGCCACCAACTGTCACACAATATTACTCCTAAGGTAACAGAGAGGGTTTTGCCAGTTCATCTCATCCCTATCTTAGACGCCATCCTGCCAAATTAAAAGGCTGGTTTTAGACCAGGAGGAAGTTGCTGAAACCAGGTTCTTGCCATGACTAGTTACATCAAGGCTGGCTTCTAGTGGAATCTAATAACTGGAACAGCATTGATAAATGTATTGGCCACCTATGATATGGTATGGAGATATGAGCTATCAGGGGTCATCCAATGCTGTAGCACTATGTGACTCCTGGCCATAATGTCAAGCAACTATAGATACTACATCTTTTTGAATGGGCAGATCAGCAAAATATTCACCCTCAATGATATTTAACCTCAAGGATTCATGCTGGCTCCTTCACGATTCAGTATCTATATTAGTGACTTACCTGACAATTTCACGTAAGTTCATTTGCATTAACAACATCATTCTTGTGGTATAAGGCGAAGACAGCACCACCACTGGTGCTCTCTGCTGACCTCAAGATAATGACAGAATACTTGCAGTATTGAAAGCTCTGCCCCAACGCCTCCAAATCATTGGTAATAGTCTTTCACCTAAACAATAAAGCCACTAAGGAACCACTTAATGTCACTTTTCATATGTCTGAAATGAGCCCTATTCTAAGTACCTGGGTGTAACTTTGGAATGAGCTTGACTTTTAAAGCTCATCTAAAAAAAATATACATGAAAAAAGGTAAAAACAAGGACTAACCTCATCCAAAAACTTGCAGGATCAATATGGGATGCCAATGCATGCACACTTAAATGACGACTCTATCGCTGGCACACTCAAGTGCTGAATATTGTGTACCAGCCTGGGCAGACAGTTCACATACCAAATTTCTGGTCGTGCAGCTTAACGTCATGACGAAAATTATAACTGGAATATTAAAACGAGCACCTACTCCAGGAGTAGGCAACCTCTGGCACGCGTGCCGAAGGCGGCATGCGAGCTGATTTTCAGTGGTACTCATACTGCCCGGGTCCTGGCCACCGGTCCGGGGGGCTCTGCATTTTAATTTAATTTTAAATGAAGCTTCTTAAACATTTTAAAAACCTTATTTACTTTACGTACAACAATAGTTTAGTTATATATTATAGACTTATAGAAAGAGACCGTCTAAAAACATTAAAATGTATTACTGGCACGCAAAACTTTAAATTAGAGTGAATAAATGAAGACTCGGCACACCACTTCTGAAAGGTTGCCTACCCCTGACCTACTCAATAGTAGCCCACTCTGAGACATATACCCACATCCAAGATGCAGAGAGAAACACACAACAGCTCATGAGTACAAGCAAATCATGGCCAACCTGAAAATTCATGAGGACACCTCCAAAATCTTCTGAAGTCATGCCTGAAATCTCACAAGCTTTTTTGGGGATTGTGCTAAAGCTTTTAAAGCATTTTCATTCAATCCTGACATGCACTGGAAAGAATTCTGGGATAATTCTAATGCCCCAAACAAACATTTGATTGCTGACCCCACAAAAGAACTTCCTGGCTTCAATCTACCCTGGAAACAATGGTCCAGATTAAACCACTTCAGAACACTGCCTGGCAGATGCTGTCATTTCTTACATCTCTGGAAGACAACACACAATGGCTCTGTGGACACCAGTCATAAACTATGGATCACATTATAAATCAATGCCCACTTGGATTGTTTTCTGGTGGCATCTCAGGTTTACTCCAAAGCTACCCATTGGCTCTAATCGGGATTTGTCTACATGAACATTTCTAATCACCTCATGTACTATAAGAAAGAAGTTTTATTGATTTTTTTGGGCGGGAAGGAGGGGAATACCAGCGTAATTGCCCATCTATTAACTAGGGGGTTCTCAACCAGCGGTATGCATACCAATGGGATTCTCGCTTTAGACAAGACTCAGAAGTGAAAAATAGGCTCAAGTGTCACACTGAAATGTAAGTATAATATTTATATTCCAATCAATTTATTTTATAAAATTATATGATAAAAATAAAAAAGTAAGCAATTTTTCAGCAATAGTGTGCTGTGACACACGTATTTTTATGTCTGATTTTGTAAGCAAGCAGTTTTTAAGTGAGGTGAAACTTGGGGTACTCAAGACAAATCAAACTCCTGAAAGGGGTACAGTAGTCTGGAAAGGTTGAGAACTGCTGCACTAACTCACATCTGCTATGTCACTGCTTCATTCAATGCTAGAACGCGCTATTCAGACTGAAGAATTTTAAGGTAAAAAGGATGATGATAATCTAATCTGTCTTCCACATCTGATAGAAATTTGCCTAGTACTTCCTATATCAAGCCAAAAAATGCTAGTTGAACTAGAGCATATCTTTTAGAAAGACATCCAATCTTGATATAAAGACTCGAAGCACTGGAAAATCCACCACTCCCCCTGGTGAATTGTTCCAATGGTTTATTACCCTCACCATTAAAAATGTGTAACTTATTTCCTAGTTGAATTTTGATGAATTCATCATCTAGTCATTAGATTTTGTTATGCCATTGTCTGCTAGATTAAAGAGCCCTCTAGTGCCAGATATCTTCTCCCTGTGCAGATGATTATACACTGTGATCAAGACACTGCTGCAGATATCAGTAGAGTGAGTCACTGTAGATGTTCTTCAGCAAGCTGTATACCAGTGGTGGGCAACCTGCAGCCCGTCAGGGTAATCCACTGACGGGCCACCAGACAGTTTGTTTACATTGACCGCCCGCAGGCATGGCTGCCCACAGCTCCCAGTGGCTGCAGTTCACCGTTCCCGGCCAATGGGAGCTGTGGGAAGTGGCAGCCAGCATGTCCCGTGTGGGGCCCATAGGCTGCAGGTTGCCCACCACTGCTGTATACCATCTGATTCACCAGCATGCCTGATCTGAAATTGTTGTGATACAACTTATCAATGCTGGCTCAAAACTGAATATCAGCTGGGGATAGAAAGCAAGAGATACATCAAGGCTATAAGAAATGTCAAGAAATTTTTGAAGCTTCCATGGAGATGCTGAACAGTAGCTTCAGAAATATCCTGAATTCTGCCAAGGTTCCATACAATGCAGGAATTGTGCTAGGCAGTGTATCCAAACTGAGAGATCTATCAAGACAGCTGCAGAGAAAAGAGTGCATTACCAGAAGCTCACACACTGATGTCATACACAGAACCACAGATTCCAAGCCAGAAAGGACCATTGTGATCATCTAGTCTGACCTCCTGTATAACACAAACATTGTTGCAGCTCTGTGTATTTATATCAGTGGCTGTTGATCCAGGAGTATATGCTGAAAAGGCAGAACAGGCCACACATTCCATGTCTTTTGGCAATATCAAATTATGTAATGGAAAACGCGTTTGAGTCTATGATGCTGAAAAACTGGGTGCCAGCTCTGGCCAAGGCTATAGAAGTTAGTTAAGAACTCACAAACTCATAGCTGGAAACCAAACCAGTTCATCGTTGTGTTACTTTTGTTCAAAATAGGTATTAATCTTATATTAATGTATTTAGTGTTTAGACTCTATGAAATGCTTGTAAGTTGATGCATGCATTAATTTAACTTGCAATGTCTGTATTCCATGCTACAAGATAAAAATATAAGTTTGTTTTATAACTGTAAAAATGCCTGTTTTGAACTTGTGAACTCAGACAGGAAAAGTGGCTCCACCCACCCATCCAGGAGAACTACCAAAATTAAATGGGCCATCAAAGGAGAAAAGCTTTGTTAATTGCCCCATCCACCCATGGTGAAGTATGTGCAGGAGGCCTTGTCCCATCAGTTGGAATGCCAGAAGAGGGAAATAAAAATAGCTAACGAAGATTTTTCATCTCTTTCAAGTTTGAACTCTTACAAGGGCTGGAACTAGGAAACAAAAAGCAGAGATCCCCAGGGTCGACCTGTGTTGAGCCCTAAAAAGACATTCAATGCTGACAGATTGCTACACCTCTGTCATCTTTAGAATCACAAACTTAAACTCATTTGTGCGTATATGCTTGCTTGCTTTAACCTGTAAAACAACTCTCATTTCTTTTAGCAGCATGGCTGTAGTGGCGGCACAGCTGTGTTGCTAAAAGCCTCGTAGTGTAGCCTTACCCTTAGTTGCAGCATTTTACAGCAAGGCCTTGACCTGGCCCTGGAGTTCTGGGTTAGCACTGAAGAGTTCCTCCTCTGTCCCAGTCTCACCTTACATATCCCTAAGAAGAAGCAGGCAAGCCACCTTAACTGGCTTGCTAGTTCCTGATTAGTCATGTCCCCTCCTTGCCTATCTAGGTAGCTGGGAAGATGTCTACACTGCAGTAAAACACCCATGGCTGGCCTGGGTCAGCTGACTCTGGCTTGATAGGCTCAGGCTGTGGGTCTATAAAATTGCAGTGTAGATATTCAGGCCTCGGCTGAAGCCAGGGCCGGCTCCAGGCACCAGCTTAACAAGCAGGTGCTTGGGGCGGCCAAGGGAGAGGGGCGGCACCTGCGGCAACTCGGGGGCGGCGGGTCCCTCACTCCCTCTAGGAGTGAAGGACCTGCCGCTGAACTGCCGCCGCCGATCGTGGCTTTTTTTTTTTTTTTTTT